>NW_026652281.1:51358002-51693299 GCF_009828535.3 Hylobates moloch
AAAAAAAAAAAAAAAAAAACAACTGTGACAAATAATAAATAATTATTGTTGCTTTAAGCCACTAAGTTTTGTGTTAATTTGTTATGCAACCATAACTAAAGCACAGAGTATAATGTCAGGGAGAAGCCCAGCACAGTGGTTCATGCCTGTAACCCTAACACTTTGGGAGGCTGAGGCAGGGGGATTGCCTCAGCTCAGGAGTTAGAGACTATGCTGGACAACATGATGAAACCCCGTCTCTACTAGAAATACAAAAATTAGCTGGGCATGGTGGCAGTGCCTATAATCTCAGCTACTCGGGAGGCTGAGGCAGGAGAATCATTTGAACCTGGGAGGTGGAGGTTGCAGTGAGCCAAGGTTGTACCACTGCACTCCAGCCTGGGCAACAGAGCGAGACTCTGCCAAAAAAAAAAAAAAAAAAATCTCAGAGAGGTAAAGCAGGGAAAAAGGGAAGTGAGGCAGGCAGAGAAGGAGGGAAATAAACACAAAGCTAGGTACTGATGACCTGGTCACTCATCAAGGAAACGTAGCTGGTTGCTTGGTCCCGTGGGACATCCCCGGAGAGGCTGTATGGAACTCCTGGCTTCAGAATGGTTTATTTATAGGGTAAAAGGTGGACAAATGATCTGCTGGCTTCTTCTTCTCCTGTCTGTCAATAGCACATCAACTCCTCAGCACTTCCAGCTTGTGTCAGCAGGTCCCTCTCGGTGGCTGACCAGCCTCTAGGCTGGCTAGTGTGCATGTACAAGGTCTCTCCTAGAAGGTGCCTTGTGATGTCTCCCAAGTTTCTTGCGGCTGTAATGGCAGGAACTACGGCTTTATAGCTGCAGGAATGACATTGGCTATTACTAAAGCAACTCCACCCAGAAAAGCAACTCAGGCCCTGGGGCAGAGCTGGGATGGCGTATCAACCGGGTTGGGCATACATGTTAAATAAACATCCTTAATGAATGTTTGTTATAATTATCACTATTACTACTATATGTTACAAACACTGATGTTTGTCTATTTGTTTTCCACACAGATGTGTTTTTATTACTAAAATTGATATGAATATTGAAGAACATAGAGATTAGCCTAAAAGTTGGCTCTTTAAGGCAAGAGTCACAGATCAAAATACGGGATGCATCAAGTATAAACAGCTTGTACACACATTGATTGCAGAGTTTAGATTATGTTGACACTTAGGAAGGGGAAGAGAACTCAGAAAATGTGATCACTTTACCAAAGGAGAAAGTACAGGCTTGGCATAATGAGAGAATAAGGCATAACACTGGAAGCATGAAGCATGTAGATAACACTACTAGGCTTTGTACTTGTTTAAGCTACTAGCTGTATTTCATTTTTAAATGGATCCTTTTGTAAATACACAGAATAGGAATGTTACAAATAGATGTTACAATTGCTGTAAGTATGTATATTTGGTAGATTGAGTATGATAAAAGCGACCTTGTATAGGACATACATGCGTAGAGTAAAAACACAACTAATTTTTGTCAGTCTGGGTGTAATGTCTTTGAGAAAGAAAAGTTCTTGACAAGGCCTGATGAAAGCAACAGGGTTTGGAGATAGTATTGCACCGTTTGTGTGGACCTATCTTATTTGACCATATGTAAATGAAGGCCATTCATCCATTCCAAAACCCTTATTGAGTATGCTGTGGAACTAGATTAGATGTGGTGTGGTAAGTGGTAGTGGAATTAAGTGTTAGAGATAAAGAAATTTTAGAATACAGTACTGGTATGGCATAATTAAAGCCTAAAGTAAAAAAAAAAAAAATGAAAAATAGAATAGTTACCTTTATTTTTTGGTAGACTAAAAACATTTGAGGGTTATTTGGAAATTGTATTTATTTTCCATTGCTGATTACCAATTTAGAAAACAAAACCTCAGATTTATTACTTGTAGAGAACAATTAACTATCTACCAAGTATTTCTACCTGGGTATTTTGACATCATTTCTGTAGCTTGCTAATGTTAAGCAAATCTCCCATTTCCTAATTTACTTAGAACTAGTTTGTACTTTGGAAAGCAGTAGGGCTTTTATACACATATTTACAATCGGAACAGGAGCAAAGGCCAACAGGTTATATTATTTCAGTGAAGACATTAGAAATGAAGGAAATGGACCTCCTTCCAATTCTGTTCTGGTTGGGTACTTTAATCACATTTTTCCTCTAAGTTGCAGGTCTTGACTAATTTTCTGTGTCTATAAAAACATTCAGAGACATTTCCCATGATATGGATAAAAATTTCACTCATTTAGAAGACAAGGAGGAAGGAACAGGTCATAAGTTCAAAGGAAAGTAACTCAGTGTACTATCAGGAACCATATCCCATCACTTCAACTGTAGTTAATTATTGGCTAAAAAACCATAGAAAAAGTTCTAGGAAGAGCGCATACAAAAGTTAAAGAACAAAAATAAAACATTAGCTTTAGTCCAGGGCTTGTTTTTAAAGTTTTTAGCTCTCTGCTCAATTTCCATGTCTTTCAAAGTATTAGCTCATATTTGCATTTCTGTATCAATAAGATTTTTACTGACGACACACCTTTTTATAAATTGGACCTTTGATAATATTTTTATAGTTTTAACTTACACATATACAAGTCACTTTGAAAAAAAATAGTATTGTTCCCTGTTCAACCTATCAAATCTTTCCAATATTCTAAGAAAATTACTATTAAAGTTGCATTTTCAAGATACCCAAATCAAAATTATAAAACATGATACAGCTGACTAAAAAGGATAATTTCTTTTTGAAGCATTGTATCCTTCCAAAAGATTATAAAGGTTTCTTGTACAATCAATTGGCTTAAATTTATTACAAATTTATTTTTTGAAAAATAACCTTAAAACCTTCTACCATAGCTGAAATATGACTTCTGTTTATCATGTGTTGGAATATATCTGTGTATTTTTTTACCAACGTGATGCATCTAAAAGATAGCAAAGCAAACCTGAGACTTTTCACTGTCATCTTGTCTGTACTAAGATACATGTCATTTTGAAAGTACATTCATTTTCCATAAAATCTTCAAAACATTGAGTGTAACTTTTAAAGGATAAAGAAGCATCTGTTGGCCTCTCTAAGGGAAAACACAAAGACACATGGCTTTGACATATTTAGCACAAGTTAAATAACTTTTGGCTCAGCTACTGTGTCAACGATAAGGCAATTTCATTGCTTTGGGAGGTAAGTGTCAAATCGCCACTAAATCTAAGTACAAGGAAAGTGGTAACATTATTCATTTAGCAGTTTTTTTGTGTGTGTTTACATTATCTGCAAAGTGCCATAATAAGTATTGCCAGGAAGTCAACTACTGCCCCTGCTGGAAGCATCTTGTGTGCATGTAAATGTGAATATGTATATGAATGTACCCACCTTTAAAAACATCGTGACAGTATATGCACATGGTAAAAAAAAATCAAGAATTTATAGTATAGAATTTAACACTGTAGCTGGAGTCAAGGAAGCCTTTGAAGATAATACACAATATCAGCTGTCCCTTAAACGATTATTTGAAAAGGAGGAAAGAGCACACAAGAACTGATACTAAAGGAGCAAAGTGATTGAGATGAGATTTTTTTTTTTTTTAAATAAGATTTCTAAATTTCCTAGTTGGAATCAGGGGTTTGTACCAGAGAGGAGTGGTAGACATAATTGGATCCTGAACATGTCTAGCTTGAAGAACTAATAACAATTTTCACATCAAAATCAGTGGGTAGTTAGAAATGTGAACAAAAATGTATGAAAAAGTCAGGTAGGAATTCACATAAAAAGGCAGCAAAGTCATAACCATGGGTGAATCTGCTAAGAGAAAATACAGAGTAAAAAGAGAAAGAGGCTGAAGGAGCTTATGTTTCGGGGAACAAGAAAAAGAAAAGACAGCCAGAGAAATCAGGCACAGGGGGAGGATTATAAGAACATGACAGAAGCCAAGAGAAGAGAGTTTCATGAAAAAGGGGTGGTCAGGAGACACAAATGAAAGGTGAGTGAGGATGGTGATTGAGAAAAACCCACTGAATTGGATGACACAGAAAATGCCTCTGAGAGAAACTGCTTAACTTCAGGGGTGGGCAAAGGGTGAAACCACACTGCAGAGAGCTAAGGAGTGTGGCTGGAGTAGAGCTGTTGGTAGAATCTGTAGAGGTTCTGGTGTAGAGGCTCTGCAGCTGACAGAGGGCAAATTGTGAGGGAGGGTGCAGGAAGAGATTGGTTGGGGAACAAGCCTTGGGGACTTAGAATGGAGAGGGGCCTGAGGAGGGCACACAGGGAGTGAAGGTGGGGGCAGGGGGCAAACTTAGGGCACAGTGGTGAATTTAGAGAAGAGAGACTTGAGAGAGGATAGTGCAGGTGGATCTTCTGACAAAAGAAGAAATACTTATGTAAAAAAAAATAAGTGAATCATAAGGTTCCAAGAAGCATAAGTTAACATGGCAAGTGTGCCACTTTTAGTTATGCCCTGCTCAACCCAGATACGGGTGAGGGTAAAAGAGGTAGCTCTGAAAGGTCCAAGGCATTTTGGTAGGAAGTAACAGCAAAATGGCAGGGGGACAGGAAAGGTCAAAATGAGACCTTTTCTTGGGGATGGGCCCAGAGAACGGCGCAGGGATGGTCTTGTAATGAGCATTTCTCTTCCTCCTTAATCTCTCAATTGCCTCATATCCTTGGAATGAGGCAGAGCATGAAGAATAATCTCTAGGCAATCATGGTGGCTGCAGAGAAGGTTACCCTCTTGCCATCAAGAAAAGATCAGCTTCAAAGGAAACAAAAGAGGTCCTTAAAACTCATTTGCTACTAAAAGTCAACCATTCACCAAACAGTGTTGGAATCTTTTAATGCCCCTTAATCATAACCACAATTTCAGGGAGTTTCTGTTGTAAGTTCCAGATCTCGTATCTGGCTTTGACACACTGAAATATTTGCTAATAGCTGCCTTCTGATTTTCTGTGACTGCTTGGGTTAGACTGATTCTCAGGCCATCTTCACCAGGTTGGCAGCCTCAATTTCACTAATAAGAAGGCAAGTTTATTTATTTATTTACATGATTATTTATTGTAAAAGTTTACTGTTTATTGAGATGGCACTTGGGTAGCAATGTCTTGTCCACTAAAGAACTTATAGTATCACCTTTTGTAAAGATTGATTTAGACTCGTCAGGGTGGCTCATGCCTGTAATCCCAGCACTCTGGGAGGCTGAGGCAGGATTGTTTGAGGCCAGGAGTTTGAGACTAGCTTGGACAACATAGGAAGATCCCATCTCTACAAAAAATAAAAAGAAATAAATAAAACTAGCTGGGCATGATTGTGTGTGCCTGTGGTTCCAACTTCTTGGGAGGCTGAGCCAAGAGGATCACTTGAGCCCAGGAGTTCAAGGATGCAGTAAGCCATGATTGCACTATTGCACTCCAACCTGGGTGACAGAGCAAGACCTTGTCCTGATTTTTTTTTTTAAGAATCACAATATACCTTGGTTCACAAGTCATACAAGCTTTTTAGAACAGGATGCTTTAAATTTCAAGTTTATTTTGATCATTAAAAAGTAATAGGCAAAATTACTGTTGGGTAAATGCAACAGAATTCCCGCAAGGATGTTGTCTCTGCTGTGTAGTCACAGTGGAGTGTTAAGCACATAGGCTTTGAAGTTAAATGTTCCGGGTTCAAATGCTAGGTCATGTACTTCAGTTAGATGTTTAAGTTCTGTTGCCTCAGTTTCCTCATTTGTAAAGTGGGGATAATTAAAATACCTACTTTAAATCGTTGCAGCTGGGATCAAATGAGATGGCATGTGATGAAGCCTGGCATATCCCAAGTGTTCCAGAGATATTAGTGATTATTATTACTGAGGAGGATGAATGGTATCCACAGCATCAGAGGAAACATTGTCAATTCTGATTAAGGCTTTCAGAAATATCTTCAAGTACCTTTGGAGCTGCATATGAACCCTGAGACTATCCCTGTGAAATCTTTAAATGAGAATAAGCACATACCAGTCAAAAGCCACCTAGATTTTTACCTAATTTGCATTCAGATCCACTGGGGCTCAGGCTGCTTATCAGAAGCTCTCCTTAATTAGGCCACTCTGTCCTTTGTTACCGGAGAGTTAGTCA
This sequence comes from Hylobates moloch, assembly GCF_009828535.3. Lineage (NCBI taxonomy): Eukaryota > Metazoa > Chordata > Mammalia > Primates > Hylobatidae > Hylobates > Hylobates moloch. The sequence continues at coordinate 51,364,116 of NW_026652281.1, forward strand.
AAGGCTGCCTTAGTGAAGTATCCGTGTGTTCATTACCTCTATAACATGAAGATGTCCCCAGGGAAAACCCGCACTGATGCCACCTGCTTCTGGATGCCACAGCAGGTGATAAGACCAGCAGATCAGAGGCACGGGCCCTTGTTCATACCTTGTTTGTTGTGGAGTGATCAGATGCCTTATTTGTGGGAATTGATGAAAAGATTTTGGCAGTTCAAAGAATTGTCAGGAAGGCTGTAGAAACAGACTTACAAACTTCAAGGGAGAAAACTTGGCCACAGAATCACAAAGGTAAGGTTTTGACCGTGTAATGACTGCTCTCTTCAGTCGGTAGAGGCTTCTGCCCACACAGTTAAAAAAAAAGAAAGAAAAGAAAGCTCTACGTGAAGACTGTTTACCTGTGTTGCTCACTTGTAAATTGAAGTCGCACATTACTGCATTGGATTGGCAGAGGTAAGTCACTTGTCTACAGTTTGGCTGTAATGGAGGCTGGAAATTTGAGTCTGATTTCTCTGGGGCAGTGGGACCGAAAAGTGAGGCAATCATTTAGAAGATGATAAACAACAACCAACTAACAAATATGCATTAGCTCCCCCTTTTATTCCACTCCCCTGAATTCTAGCCAACCACTACTTGTGGAAGTCTTCCAGAAACTGACTCTTACTCAAAGAAACCTTCCTAGACCCCCTTGCACTCAACTGGGTTACCAGACAGTAATATAGTAAGGTTGGGGCCCATGTCTTTTTCGTTCAGTGCTATATTTTTATATCTAATACAGTGAGCTTGGCACACAGTAATTGCTAAATAATTTTGTTGAATGAATGTAAGACTAGTTCTTCTCCTCTGTAAATTCAGCCTTAATATCACCACCACAAACAACAACACAGGCCTAATTTATAATTATAAATATAATTACTTATATTTAAAAATACGCATCCTGTGAAACACATTCTCATTATAAATTTATAGACAGGGCTGGGTGTGGTGGCTCACACCTGTAATCCCAGCACTTTGGGAGGCCCAGGCGGATGGATCACCTGAGGTCAGGAGTTCGAGACCAGCCTGGCCAACATGGTGAAACCCCATCTCTACCAAAAATACAAAAATTAGCCAGGCGTAGCGGCACACGCCTGTAATCCCAGCTAGTCTGGAGGCTGAGGCAGAAGAATTGCTCAAGACAGAGGTTGCAGTGAGCCAAGATCATGCCACTGTGCTCCAGCCTGGTCAACAGAGTGAGACTCTGTCTTAAAAATAAATAAATAAATAAATAAATAAATAAATAAATAAATAAACAAATAAATAAATAAATAAAATTAACAGATTGATAGACAATATGTATTTTGGGCTGCACTTTATCTCAATATGATGTTAAATCACAAAATGATATGCCATTCACTGCAGCCCAGCCCAAGCTCAGGGCAGGTAGTATGCTAAGTATTATTTTACACCAGCTGGAGGGGATTTTAAATTTCATGTATGAAAAATCTCCCTCAAACATTAACATAGCCTGCTTGGCCTTACTGATGTTATTAGGCTGATGTCAATAGGTCGAAGTCATAGTTGCCAGCCAAAATTAATAATGCCATAAGTACTACCAGGCTTGCTTAGCAGTTAACAAAAAGTTTGATATATATTATGTCATTGATCCTCAGAACAATCTCTACAGAAATCAGGGGAGGTATTACAGATGAGAAAATAGAAGCCCAGTGAGGTTAAGTGATTTGCCAAGGTCTTAACAGTGACTAGATGAAAGGCCAAGGCAGGATCTAGCCTCTCAGCTCTGTCCCAGGCATGCCCCACATTGCACTGTGCAGCTTGTGTGACATTGAGGCTCAGATTGCCCCAATTCTGGAAAGATACAAGCAGGGAACCATCCACCTACAGAGGAGAATCATCTTCTTTGGTTCAGCCAATCTAGTATCCCAGCACAAACGGTCTGGAAGCCTGAGACAATGCTCTGGGCAACAGAACTGTTCCCTCAACTCAACCTGCACTCGCAGAGCAACAGCGTGTTGGGAACCTGAGGGTGAATGTGACCCTCTGCTGTGTTTGGACTCTGTTTTCCAGGGGGGGTTTTTGGCAGTGTGGAAGGGAGGCTTTCCATTGACAGCCCCAAGTACAGACCAGGATGGACAAGAAGGACACTCCTGTGTGGCTCAGAGACCCAATTCAACAAACTGCACAGACACCTAACAAACGAAGGCCTTGTGCTAATTACTTAGGGGCATGGAAAGGAATAGAACATGTCTGTTGTGCCGTGTGTGTGTGTGTGTGTGTGTGTGTGTGTGTGTGTGTGTGTATGCATGTGGCAGGGGCTGGTCTAACATAAACTTCATCTTTTTCATTTGGAATTGTAGCAACCAATATCATGTTTTGAAGGAGTAATCTTCAGAGCCAGGGTTCTTGGAACCCTTTTGTGATGTTGTTGGATTTGTGTTTGCCTGTGAATCAAGAACACAGGGAAGTTTTAAAGTGATGAGAATGACTTGCTGATGTTCCACACTGTTCTTCTTCCTTTTTCTCACTTTTATTCCTTTGCTGGGCTTCTATTCTGGACATGACATTTTAGCTACAGTAACTATCTATTTACATACCATGATTAATCTAACCTGGGGACTTCTCTGGGCTCTATAAAGGCAGCAGGTATAACAGGTGCAATGCTGATGGGGTGGGGGGCATTGTCATGCACTCTAACTTCAGTACTGAAGACAAATACTGTCGCCCAAATTTAGGGCTCAGCGAAATCTTAGACACATTCAGTATTCTTTGGCATAAATCCCCAAGTTGAATGGCTGTCATTGATCACCAAGTAATTAGTTCAAGGTTATCAGGCACAATTAAAGTGAAGAATAATTTACAATTTGCCAGGCATGGTGGCTCACACCTGTAATTCCAGCACTTTGGGAGGCCGAGGCAGGCAGATCACTTGAGGTCAGGAGTTCGAGACCAGCCTGGCCAACATGGTGAAACCCTGTCTCTACTAAAAATACAAAAATTAGCTGGGCGTGGTGACGGGCACCTGTAATCCCAGCTATTCGGGAAGCTGAGGCAGGAGAATGACTTGAACCCAGGAAGCGAAGGTTGGAGTGAGCCGAGATAGCACCACTGCACTCTAGCCTGGGCAACAGAGAGAAACTCCATCAAAAAAAAAGAAGAAGGAGGAGGAGGAGAATAATAATTTACAATTGTCAACAGTGGCTCAATGTTTGCTGTAACCAAATTAATCAGATACAAAATTACCTCCCATTTTGGCTTAATAGCAAAACCACGCTGGTAGAATCCACAGTTCAGCCTCTTTGCCCCTCCAAGCTGCTGTTCATTGAGCTTGCTTTCTCAGGTCCCTGCCACCGCCCTTGCTATATGACCTATTTGGAACATATTTTGAAAACTTGATCTTCGTTTTATCCATTGCACATGATTCTTGGTATTTTCCCTCTGGCCCTACTTATTTTCTTTCTTACCCTCTACCCTGCCCCTAGGATCTGCCATAAAGGCCTGGACACAAAATATGTATGCTCAGTCAGAGTTAGAAAAGCCTGAATACAAAACAGGTTTTCTCACCCAATCTGTAGCTTTTAAATTTAAGTTTATTTTGAAAGTTAATGAGAAGTGATCCTTTATAATGGCTATGGTTCTATCCCTAACTCAAAAGCAAGAGGCATAGATTATAGAGTGGCAATTCAGCATATAGGCTCTGGAGGCAGACTGCCTAGATTTGAAACTCACATCCGTGTTTCTTGGCTATGTAACCTTGGGAAAGTCACTTAATTTCTCCATGCTCAGTTTCCTTATCTTTAAAATGGGAATGATGATAATACCCATGCTTTATGTGGTTGCATTAGTAGTATCACCTATTTTTATTAATTTTTAGTTTGTATTTCATTACACAAAAATACTGAGAGTTTTCTATGGGCAAGGCATTGTTCTAGATGCTGAGGATAAAATTATCACAAGATGAAGTTCTTTCCTTCAAGATGATCACTTCTTAAGTACTTAACTAGGGGAAACAGTCAAACGAAAAGGCAACAATAACCCAGTGTGACATGTGTGTGCTAGGAGTAAGACAAGGTAAGAAGCTTTAAGAGCACATAGGATACTAACCTAACCCGGCCCTGGGAGATCAGGGAAGGCTTCTTTGAAGAAGTGGCATTGATACTGAGTCCTGAAAGATGAGAAGCAGTTAGCCTGGCAAAGAGTGGAGGTCACATCCTAAGCAAAGAGAAGAGCAGATGCAGAAGGCAGAGGCAGAAGAAAGTATAGGAGACAACTGGGGGAACAGCCAGGGAAGTGGTTCAGTGGAATGACTGTGGTGGGGCGTGAACTTGAAAGAACTACAAAGATGAGGCTCTGAGATAGGAGCCCAACCGAGGGCATCAGGATGCAGAAATCCAGACAGGCACCGGGGATCTGGAGAGGAGATGAAGGGGAGAAGTGGGTGGTCTGTGCCCACAAAGTCCAATAAGAGGGAGCAGATGGAGAACCAGCAGAAAAGTGAAATGCGTAAAATATTGATATTTGGATCAGAAAGCCAACAGTGTCAATTTGATATGGTATCAAGTGGGAGAGACCAGTGAAGACAGAGACCCAGTGAGAACTATGCCGGAAGTGGGGAGAAGGAAAATGAACCCAGCATAATTGCAGGGGCCAGTCAGGGATCTATGGCCAAAGGCCAGTTAATGGGATGAGGACCCAAAGCCAGAGCAGAAGCAGCCAGAAACAGCAGCAGAATTGATATAAGCAATTACTGAGAACGGTGAACTAGCTCTAGCTCCATAAATGTTCTTAAGGACAGGATGGCTGCCAAGATACAAGGTAGGGTTTGAATTTGCTGGAAGGAAAGCAGAGGTTGGTGTCAAATAGCTCAAACAGCATTGTACTGAAGCATACTTATATCTCAAAAATGCAAATAATTTGTTCCTTTCGAACTAATAGTCTTAAGTATTTGCTCTCTGTCTCTCTCTCTCTCTATAGATATATGATATGATATATATATATATATATATATTTTTTTTTTTTTTTTTTTTGAGACGGAGTCTCACCCTGTCACCCAGGCTGGAGTGCAATGGTGCAATCTTGGCTCACTGAAATCTCCGCCTCCCGGGTTCAAATAATTCTCCTGCCTCAGTCTCCCGAGTAGCTGGGATTACAGGCATCTGCCACCACGTCCAGCTAATTTTTGTATTTTTAATTTAGACGGGGTTTTGCCATGTTAGCCAGGCTGGTCTCGAACTCCTGACCTCATAATCTGCCCACCTGGACCTCCCTAATGGGTGGGTTTACAGGCATGAACCACTGTGCCCGGCCTGCTCAAAATATATTTATAGGAAAGATCGACTATTGCATGTGAGTAAAAGAGAATAGTCTTTCTTCTGTGTGTCCCAGCAATTTGGTCATGGCCACACACAGTCATTCCCAACATTGCAGTTAACGAGGCTCACACATACACATATGTGTGTGCATGTGTATGTGTGTACATACTTGCATAAATTATTTGAGAATTGAAAATTCCCTTCTCCTACATCTTTCTATTCCCTTTTACCTAAAAGACCAAGAAGGAGATGTCTTGGGACTCAGATTCACTCTTGACTGTGAAATCAGATCTAAAAATGACTCAGGCTGTCAAGTAAGTGGGAGAGAAGTGGAAATGATCCAACGGTGGCCAAAGTTCTGCTGCAATTGCCTCTGATGGTTAGCTAGTTTTCAAAATGCCATCGCCCTTTTCTTTGGAGCAAAGTTCCTGGTTTCTGTAAGTCATGGAAAGGAACAGACAGTCTTCACTGTAAAATCACAGAGTTCTATGCAATCGCTGGTGAAGCTCCACAGAAAATGTTCATCTGGTTCCACTGCTGCCCACCCACCTGGGTTTTTTTTTTTTTTCTCCAAAGTTTTTCTGCTACAAAATTGTCTCCAGTGTGAGAGATAGACAATGTATCCTGTGAAAGTAGTTTTGACAGAATCTCTGTTTACATTCGTAGAGCTCAATTTCGTGGATATTTATTCAACTCTGCAAGGATCTATTTTTTTAGAACATTCCTTGTCATTAATTGAAAGTGTTTTTTAATAGGCAATAAGGGTTACATTTGTTGTCATTATAATAATGATGCAATCAGAGTCTGTTCTCCCACAATGTGTTTCTTTAATGCTAATTGTCTCTACTATGACTAGAAAAGAAGAGGCTGAGTTCAGTGGAAGTTATGTGGGTTTATGCAATTTTCCCCAACATGCTAATGTTTTAAACCCACTATAGTCAAGCTTTCTCACTAATAGAGAAAAAGCTTCATAATATATTAAGACTTTAAGATAAAACCTATATATTCTGCAGAAATGCCTTTCATTTTTGTAAAATGTACTTATTTAGTGGTTTGAAAAACTGCTAGATTTTCTATATGTTAAGCTCTTTGGGGAGTTTCAAGAAAAGATGAAGCCTGAAAATATTTCTCTCATGTTAAAAAGAAAATTAATGATTAAAAAGGCTACCCTTGGATAGTATTTTAAGTTTTGGTTAAACTTCTTTCTATGGAAGTGACTGTTTCAAGGACATTCATTTTAAAAGAAAAATAAAGCACGACTCCATGGTAAAAGGCCTCAAGGGTTGGAATGACTGAAATTTTATGGCAAATGCCCATGGAAATTGAACCACAATGGCATAATTTCTTATTAGGATTCCAACTGGTTGTGTTAGAGGCTTGATTTCAAAGCTGTATTTGATTTAAATATCTTATTATTAATGCATTTTTCCCAAAGACCCTATTATTTTTAGTGTGCAATTTTTCCAAAATGTGAAGTTTTCCGGGGACACACATGGTATCATTGTAAGATGCCTATACTTGGCATTTGAACAAATAAGACAAAAATAAAAATTAAGAGTGCTCAGAGGTTTTTTTTTTGTTGTTTGTTTGGTTTTTTTCCACACTGGCCTTCAATGATTTAAGTGCATAGACCTGCTCAAAGTGATTCATTTATACATCCAAGTTAAATTATGGACTGCAGACCAGTTCAAGTATGTTTACATACTTGAGGTATCTATTGAATCATAAACATAGTACTAATTTGCAACATTGACTGCAGTCTCATAATGACATTTGCCAGATAGACACTGCGAAGTGGTGTCTTTGCAAGATCATCTCATTTGATTCTCATAATAGATTTAGGAGGTTGATACTATTATCCATATTTTATAGATGAGAAAACTAAAGTAATTAGCTCGATAACATAGCTGTGTGTGTGTGTGTTTGTGTTTATTCAAGATTTGGGAGGGAAGGCAATGGTTAGAACAAGGTTATTTGACTCAGAACAAAGTCAGAAATGGCTGTATTCACAGATTTCTTTCATTGAGGTGACATCTTTCAAAACCCACCTTTTACCTGTCCTTTATAAATGAATGTTTCTTTCTCTGTGGGCACAAATGCAATTGCTATCACTATTAAGAGCATGTATTATTTTGTTCACTTTTCTGAGGTGCAGAAAAGTCATCATGCTTTTTTTTTTTTAGAACTTTTAAATAGCCTAAGGTTGATTGATCATACTTGTAACTGTGTTCTACTACCTTAGGTACTCTGCTCACAAAACACATTTAAAATACTACATGAAGTGGGCGATCTTTCCAAAGCCACAGTTCACCGTGAGTTCCAAATTCTCATCTGCCACTGGCCTGTGTGCAAAATGAGTTTTGCCTTTCTAAGTTTGTTCCCTATTCTATGATGTGAATAAATACACATCATGAAACCCTTCCTGGGAGATGAGTTCATTGAGCCAAATTCAGTTGATCGTAGCTGTTCTCTTACCTAAGAGGTGCTTTTATGTCTCCCAGTTCTAGGCATTTGTTCATCTGTACACACTTCTAACTAGAGATGAGTATATGAGGCGTTGATATTGACTTTTGGAATAATGCTTTTGAAGTTGGTAGTGTACCTAAGGCAGGTTTAGCTTCTCTGTCCTGGAATCATAGAATTAGATTTACCTGCAGACTTCTCATCTCTTTCCACTATAGTCTAGATCCTATTCTTTCTTTCTTCTGCCCTCAGGTTGCATCAAACTGGGGCAGAGAGCAAACAACCTCTCCCCTGGGATCAGTGGCTACAATATTATCTTTAGAGAACAAAGGTTGGCTATTCCTTTGTCAGTAGGCTTTTGGATAGGCAATAAATAAAACTCTGTTTTAGCAGTCTCTGGCCTTGATCCCTTATATGCCTAATTCTGCATTTGTTGAATGAATGGACAAGTGCATGTACTGCCAGCTCAGTCCAGTCTCCCAAGCTTGCCCCTGGAGTGAATCCAGGGGCATGATTTTTAGCAACCCAAGAGAAGGGTTTTAATAAAATATCTGAGAAAATCAAATTTAAAGTCATCTACAGTCTACTTTTCACTCTGCCTCATTGTGGGTAGAGTACACTCATTTTTCATGGTGGATGAATCATAAGTTAATTTAAAACAGTTTAGCCATGAAAATTCCTGTAGCATGTGCAGAAGTAAGATTAAATTTAAGGCAATAATAATTCCCTGCCAAGAGAAAATGAATATATTCATCAACGTACTTCATTTGAAAAGTAATTGAGTCACCATTTCTATTCACATTACCATCTGAACATTGTAAAGCTAAATTTAAAACTACGGGATTTTAAAATGATTTTTTGAAAACTTTATTTTAATTGTCAGCCTTGAATATAGGACTTTGCATCTAAAATGTTGTTCTTTCAAAAGTAGGAAAGTACTAAATTTATGGAAAATTATACCATTTTCATTATTGTTAAATAGGGAGACTATATCTTGTCCTTAAATTTTAACTAGAAAATTTGGGGAATGGAATTTTTAAAAACATTTCTTTCAAATCAAACCTAAGAACATACTTTCCTATGCTAGAAACCTAGCTGTGTAAACATTGTATTTAAATTTTCTTTTCTATAACTGACTTCTACTTTGAGGCCCAAAGCCACCTGCTGATGGAGACATCAGTGTTTCTGTACTACCTAGAGGTGGGGAGGGCACTGAATGTTACACACAGATGGGAGAGGTTGGAGACACGGATTTGTCCATACTCAGCATTTGTCCATGTTAACATCCTTTCTCATAAAAACAATATTTTATCTATGTCATTTCTGCCAGATTTCATGATCCTGAGTATATAAGGCCAAAACATTTTTTAATAATAACATTTAAATCATAATAAAATGTAAAAATAATAGAAGTGGGTGTTAAGAAGTGAATCAAGTTTAAACTTTTCCCACAGAGTAAGTTTTTGTTGAATGAATGAGTGAATGAGTGAATGCCTTAATTGCTACGCTTTTTGGGGTCGGGGGCTATTTGCCCCTCTCTCCACATGACAGAACTGCTCTGTTTCTTTGTTGCTCTTCTCAGCTGTCAGACGACTTGCTGCTTGTTTTCCACACCACCATGTCTATTCTGTCCTTTACTCTTCCTGTTCTTTTTTTTTCTTTTGTATTTCTTCTGGCTCTTGTCCCTTTTCCCACGTGTCTCAGCTTTCCTTTATTGCCACTTTCAGTCAGAGCAGTCCTGTGCTTCTGGTGCCGGCATACAATACTTACCTGAGTTTCTTGGCTTTTCTTGACTGTGCATCTCTTACTTCAACATAGGAATAGCCTGTCATAGAATTTCTCCAGTTCCAGGGCTCAAGAGGGAGATTGCCAGAAAATTGAGACTGTTTTCACTGTCTTGGATTGAATTCATAAAGCAAAACCAGTGTTTGTGTGAGGGTTTGCTGTGTCATGCCTATAGGTTGTTTGGGTGCAAACCTATAGAATCCAGTGTGGGAAAAGAAAGAAACCAGAGAATAGCAGCATCAGAACAATGCTTGACATCATTTCTCAATCAAGCAGTCCAGTCTAAACACAGTAGGAGACGTTACTAAATGCTGATCTGTCTCCTAAGTGCAGAGGGCTCGAGATTTTTATTTCTCCCAGAGTTCATTTTACAATCTCATTAATTTGTAAATTGTGATGTCTCTGCTCATCCTTTGCCTGTGAAAGGAGACACGGGATGTGAGTGAAGCACAGTGCCGCCTGATTAAGGAAACCAAGTTCACCTACTTCTCAAACTAATATTTCAACAGGGACAGACTTATTGCCTAGAAAATTACTTTTAGATAATCAACTCTCAAAATCATGCCTTCAAGTAAAAGAAAAGTTAATTTAATTACTATGAAGCACTAATTAAACATAGACCATAATATAATTATCCTGGGCTTTTAATTACCTGAAACCCTTTCTTATCAGAAATAATGTTCATGGATACTATTTACATATTCAAATAGATATTTTTGAGGAAGCAGAAGGAAAAATGAAAGAAACTGAGCATGTCAAAATGTTTTCTACCTCCCCCAACCTCTGTTATTAAGTCTGTGACTCTAGAGCAGCATTTTACAGAATGCGTACCCTGGGATGTTAATATGTAAGGGAGGTTTCTTTGGACTAATAGGTTGTGAAAGCAGTGGCCTAGATAAGGTTGAGAAGTTTTATTTTATTTTTTAAGTTTTTGCAAGAGACTTTTGTAACAGAGCCTTTATTAGCATGCAGTATAAATCTTGAGGAGAAAGACATGCACGCAGCATTTCCCAGTGTTATTTGAACAAACTGGCGGAAGAATTTGCTGTCTTGTTTTTGTTTTTTTTTTTTTTTTTTGAGTCGGAGTCTGGCTCTGTCACCCAGGCTGGAGTGCAGTGGCGCGATCTCGGCTCACTGCAAGCTCCGCCTCCCGGGTTCACGCCATTCTCCTGCCTCAGCCTCTCCAAGTAGCTGGGACTACAGGCGCCCGCCACCACGCCCAGCTAATTTTTTGTATTTTTAGTAGAGACGGGGTTTCACCGTGGTCTCCATCTCCTGACCTTGTGATCCGCCCGCCTCGGCCTCCCAAAGTGCTGGGATTACAAGCGTGAGCCACCGTGCCCGGCCTAGAATTTGCTGTCTTAGTGTTCTGTGGAATACATTCTGGGAGCTCTACACTATATAACATTTTTTTAAGGGAGGGAGGAAGATGGAGGGAGGAAAAGGGATGTAGGGAGAGAGAGGGAGGGAGGAAGCTACACTATATAATTAATAAGAGAAATTATCAGGACATATTTCAATATGATGTTTACATTAAAAGGAGGGTTAGAAATGGATAACAGCCACACAAGAGCATAAAGATCTGTACTGGGACAATTACACTTAGTACACCTCACCAAAATTCACTTACACTTAGTACACCTCGCCAGAATTAATTTACACTTAATACACCTCACCAGAATTCACCAGAATTCATTTATACTTAGTACACCTCACCAGGATTCACCAGAATTAATTTACACTTAGTACACCTCACCAGAATTCACCAGAATTAATTTACACTTAATACACCTCACTAGAATTCACTTATACTTAGTACACCTCATCAGAATTCATTTACACTTGGCACACCTCACCAGAATTCACTTTCACTTAGTACATCTAGCCAGAATTCATTTACCCTTAGTACACCTTGCCAGAATTCACTTACACTTAGTACACCTCACCAGAATTCAGCAGGACTGAGATTGAATATGTCTCAGTCTCACTAGTGTTTTAGGTTGCTAAACTAAACACAAAAAATTGAAGTGTATATTTAGCAGAAAATTAAATGAGCTTTTTTAAAAAAATCAGCATGATATAATGGAAATCAATCTGGTTTACTTTTTAATTATTTTTCAAGCAAGTAATGTTTTATTTAAACAGGTGAAGAGAACTTCTATTTCAGTAATACAATGTATAGTAGTTACGAAATTAAAATTAAGAGATCATAGGGCACTTCTCCCAAAGCTGAAATTCCTTATTAACATAGAAAGGTTTTATGAGGAAAAGTTTCTCATAAGCAGTATGTTAGTATTCATTTATTTCTCTCAACTATTCTGTGTACAAATATTGGCTTTCCGGATATCTTTGTCCAGCAAATCTTTTTTTAAAAGTTATTTTTATTTTTAATTGATAATAATTATACATATTTATGGGGTACAATGTGATGTTTCAATACATGTATACATCGTGGAATGAGTGAATCAGACTAATTAACATATCCATCACCTCACTTTCTTATTATTTCTTTGTGGTGAGAATATTTAAATTGTACTACTCTTTTAGCTATTTTGAAATATACATTATTATTATAGTCACTTTGCTGTACAGTAGATCACCATAACTTCTTCCTCCTGTCTAACTGAAACTTTGTACCTGTTGACCAGCATTTCCTCTTTTCCTCCTTCCCCATATCCCTCAGCCTCTGGTAATCACCATTCTACTGTCTACTGCTATGAGTTTGAATTTTTATATTCCACATAGAAGTGAGATCATGTGGCATTTGTCTTTTTTATCTGGATTATTTTACTTAGCATAATGTCCTCTAGATTCATATATGTTGTCACAAATGACAGGATTTCCTTCTTTTTAAAGGCTGAATAATATTCCATCTTGTAAAGATATCACATTTAAAAAATCCACTCAACTGCTATTGGATACTTGGGTTGTTTGCATATCTTGGCAGTTGTGAATGGTGCTGCAGTGAACATGGGAGTGCAGATATCTCTTCAATATACTGATTTTAATTTCTTTGACTATTCACCCAAAAGTGGGATTGCTGGATCATACGGTAATTTTATTTTTAACTTTTTGGGGAACCTCTGTATTGTTTTCTAAAATGTCTGTACTGATGCACATTTCCACCAACAGCACACAAAATGTCCCTTTTCTCCACATCTTTGTTAATGCTTATTAATCTCTTTCATCTTTTTAATTATAGCCATTCTAACAGGTGTGATGTAATACTTGATTGTGGTTTTGATTTGCATTTTGATCAAGATTAGTGATGTTGAACATGTTTTCATATATCTGTTTGCCTTTTCTTTGTCTTTCTATGAGAAATGTCTATGCAGGTTTTTTGTCTATTTTTAAGTAGGGTTATTTGTTTTCTTATTATTGAGCAGTTTGATTTTTTAATATATCTTGGATATCAGCCCTTCATCTGATGTATAATTTGCAAATATTTTCTCTCAGTCTGTGGGTTGTCTCTTCACTCTGTTGTTTCCTTTGCTGTGCAGAAGGTTTTTAGTTTATGCAATCCCGCTTGCCTATTTTGCTTTTATTACCTGTGCCTTTGGAGTCTGGTGCAAGAAATCATTGCCCAGACCAATGGGTAGCTTTTCCCTTATGTTTTTTTTTTTTAGCAGTTTTACAGTATCAGGTCTTACATTTAAGTATTAATTCATTATCAGTTGATTCTTGTATAGGAGGTGAGACAAGGTTAAAATTTCATTTTTCTGCATATGAATATCCAGTTTTCCTAATGCCATTTATTGAACACTCATTGTGTGTTCTTGGCACCCTTGTTGAAAATCAACCGACTATACATGCATGGATTTATTTCTAGGCTTTCTATTCTATTCCATTAGTTGATGTGTCTGCTTTTATGCCAGTACCATGCTGTTTTGACTACTATAGCTTTGTAATATATTTTGAAATTAAACAGTGTCATGCCTCAAGCTTAGTTCTTTCTGCTGAAGATTGTTTGGGCTACTTAGGGTCTTTTGTGGTTCTGTGAGAATTTTAGGATTGTTTTTTCTATTTCTGTGAAGAATGACATGATAATTTTGATAGAGATTACGTTGAATCTGTAGAACATTTTGGGTAGTATGGACATTTTAACAACATTAATTCTTCTAATCAGTGAACATGAGATACCTTTCCATTTATTTGTGCCCTCTTTAATTTCTTTCATCAATGTTTTATAGTGTTCAATATGCAGATCTTTCACCTCCTTGGTTAAAATTACTCCTAAGTATTACTTATGCTATCGTAAAGGGGATTGTTTTCTTAATTTTTTTCCAGATACTTCATTGTTAGTGTATAGAAATGCTAGTGATTTTTGTATGTTGCTTTTGTGACCCGCAACTTTACTCAATTTGTTTATTAGTTCTAACAGTTTTTTAGTGGAGTTTTAGGGTTTTCTACATATAAGATCATGTCATCAGCAAACAGACTACTTCATTTAATTGTTTCATATTTGGATGCCTTTTATTTTTTTTTCTTGTCTAATTGGTCTTGCTAGGACTTCCAGTACTATGTTAAATAAAAGTGGTGAGAGTAGGCATTCTTGTCTTGTTCCTTATCTTAGAGGAAAAACCTTCAATTTTTGAGTATCATGTTAGCTCTGGGTTTGTCACATATGCCCTTTATTGTATTGAGGAGAATTTCTTTGATGCCTATATTATTGAGAGTTTTCATCATGAAAAGATGTTGAATTTTGTCAAATGCTTTTTTTGCATCTATTGTGATGGTGATATGGATTTTGTCCTTCATTCTGTTAATATGATCAATTACATTTATGATTTGCTTATATTGAACCACTCTTGCATCCCAGGGATAAATCTCACTTGATTATGGTGAATACTTTTAATGTACTGTTGAATACAGTTTGATAGTATTTTATTAAAAATTTTTGCATCTATGTTCATTAAAAATATTTGTCGCTTTTTTTTTTTTCTTGCAGTGTCCTTGTCTGGCTTCAATATCAGGGTAATGCTGGCCTCATAAAAACAGTTTGTAAGTATTTCCTCCTTTTCAATTCTTTGGAAGAGTTTGAGAAGGAGCAGTATTAGTTCTTCTTTAAATATTTGGTAGAATTCAGCCATGAAGCCGTCTGGTCCTAGGTCTTTCTTTGATGGGAAACTTTTTAATTACTGATTTAATATTGTAACTCATTATTGGTCTATTCAGATATTTTATTTCTTCATGATGGAGTTTTGGTAGGTTACATGTTTCTAGTAATTCATTCATTCTAGGTTATTCAATTTGTTGGTGTATGATTGTTCATATTAGTCTCTTATGATTCTTTGTATTTCTGTGTCCCCTGTTGTAATGCCTCATCTTTCATTTTTGATTTTTTGTTTATTTGAGTCTTCTCTTTCTTTTTTTAAGTCTAGCTAAGAGTTTATCAGTTTGTTTAGTTTTTCAGAAAACAAATTCTTGGCTGGGCATGGTGGCTTATGCCTGTAATCCCAGTACTTTGGGAGGCCGAGGTGGGCAGATCACTTGAGGTCAGGAGTTCGAGACCAGCCTGGCCAAAATGGTGAAATCCCATCTCTACTAAAAATAAACAGGTGTGGTAGTGCACACCTGTAGTCCCAGCTACTCTGGAGCTGAGCCAGGAGAATCACTTGAACCTGGGAGGCAGAGGTTGCAGTGAGCTGAGACAGCACCACTGCACTCCAGCCTGGGAAAAAGAGTAAGACTCTGTCTCAAAAAAACAAAAACAAAACAAAACAAACAAGCTCTCAGTTTTGCTGATCTTTTCTTTTGTTTTTCTATTCTCTATTTCATTTATTTATTTCTGCTCTAATCTTTGTTATTTCCTTCCTTCTACTAACTCTGGATTTAATTTGTTCTTCTTTTTCTAGTTTGTTGAGGTACAACATAAGATTGTTTATTTGAGATTTACTCTCTTGGTGTAGGCATTTAATGCTATAAACTTCTCTGTTAGAATTGCTTTTGCTGTCACATAAGGTTCAGAATGTTTTGTTTCCATTTTTGCTTACCTTAAGATACCTTTTCATTTCCCTTTTAATTTCTTCTTTGACCCAATAGTTGTTCAGGAGTCTACTGTTTAATTTCCACATAACTGTGACTTTCCTATAATTCCTCCTGCTATGGATTTCTAGTTTCATACCACTGCAGTCTGAAAAGATACTCAATATGAGTTCTATCTTTTTGAATTTATTATGCCAGATTGTGGTTTAACATGACCTATTTTGGGAAATATTTTATGTGCACTTGAGAAGTATGTGTATTCTGTTGCTGTTGGATGGAGTGTTCTGTATATACATGTTAGGCCTATTTGATCTAAAGTGTTATTCAAATCCAATGTTTCCTAATTGATTTTCTGTCTGAATGATCTTTCTATTGTGTTGGGAGCGGGATATTAAAATTGCCTACTAGTATTGTGCTGCCATCCATGTCTCCCTTCAGATCTCATAATGTTTGCTTTACATATTTTGGCAAACAACTTTTTAAAGCTGTATCTGTCTCATTTGTACTCAACTTTTTTATTGTTTTGAGATGGAGTCTTGCTCTGTCGCCTAGGCTGGAGTGCAATGGCATGATCTCAGCTCACTGCAACCTCCGCCTCCTGGGTTCAAGCGATTCTCCTGCCTCAGCCTCCCAAGTAGCTGGGATTACAGGTGCATGCAGTGACGCCCAGCTATTTTGTGTGTGTGTGTGTATTTTAGTAGAGATGGGGTTTCACCATGTTGGTCAGGCTGGTCTCAAACTCTTGAGCTCAGGCAATCCATCCATCTCGGCCCCCCAAAGCTAGGATTACAGGCATGAACCACCGCACCTGGCCCTGTACTCAACTTTTAAATGGCATTTCCCTGGACACTTTTTTATGGATGACCAGTTGATTATAGCATCCAAATGACCAGTTGATTTGGTCCAATGACCAGTTGGTTATTCCAATGACCAGTTGATTACAGCATCCAAATAGAACCTTCAGTTCACAATTTGTTCCAGTTTTAAATTTCTTTACATCATCAGCAGCACTCTTCAGAGAAATCATTCATTTTTTTTTTTTACCATAGTTTCTCCATTTCTGAGTTTATACTTTTTTGCATCTTTTGGTTGAATGGATGGTGGAGAAAATGCTGGGACGGGGGTTGGGAAAGGGATATAAAATTGTTGTTCAGGACTTTAATACTCATATGTGATCCCCAGACCAGCAGTAACAGCATGTCCTGGGTGCTTATTAGAAATGCAAGAACTCATGCCCTATCTCGGACCTACTGGAATCTACATATTAACAAGATTGCCAGGAAATTCATATGCAAGTTTAAGAAGCACTGGTAGAAAACACTAGTTCTCAAACTTGGCAGAACATTGAAATCCCCTCAGCGGGTACAAAAAGCGCTAATACCTGGCTTCCTTTTCTAGAACTTCTGATTCAATTGTTATGGAATGTGGGCCAGAGAATCAGGATTATTTTTTTAGAAGCTCCCCAGTTGATTCTAATGTGCAGAAAACTTTCAGACCTACTAGTCAGAAAGAATGAAAGAGTAAATAGACCAGTGCAGTGGCTCTCAAACTTTGATGTGTATTACCATCAAATAAAGCAATGCAGAGGACCAGGTTGGTGGGAGGATAGATCATGGACCTCTGTTTATACCAAGTTCCCCAGCTGATTCTAAAAACACTGACATTTAAGAACTACTAAACTAGGAGAATACATTACAATCATGGGGCAACTGTAAGGTCCTACAAGGTTCCTGGAGATCTCCCTTGGGTTCTGTTTTTTACGACTGAATTAGGACACTGATACAAGCATCTGTGGATGACCCTTCTATTACCTGACTATTTTATCCTCTAATATTTATCAATAACTGTTTCCTCTAGGGATTAAATTATGCCCTATTGTATGCTGGACTAGTACTACCAAGAACATTTTTTTCATATATGATTTTCAAAAAAAAATCCAAAGGTTTAAAATCATGTACTTGTATAATTTCTCTCCTTCTTTTCTCAGAACACATACAAAAGTTTGCATGTGAAGGTGTGTGTAGATTCAGACTGTTAGAGCTAGACTAGGTCTTAGAGATATCTAATCTAACTGTCATTTTCTGTTGAGGAAATAGAGGACCAGAGGGAGTGAGTGAGTACCTCAAGATCATACAGGAAATCGTAGAATATGAGCAGTACTTCAGATAATTTTTAAAAGTTTGAATAGGCAAATATAGCTTAAATTATTCAGACTAATTCATATAAAGATAAATTAGTCAAATAAAAGAACCAATTTTATATGTAAAATATTTACTTATATACATATAATTAGTAAGTTGCAGCCAGGCACTGTGGCTCCCCGCCTATAATCCCAGCACTTTGCAAGGCCAGGGTGGGCAGATCACTTGAGGCCAGGAGTTCAACACCAGCCTAGCCAACATGGTGAAACCTTGTCTCTGCTAAAAATACAAAAATTAGCCGGACATGATGGTGTGCACCTGTAATCCCAGCTACTCAGGAGAGTGAAGCATGAGAATCACTTGAACCTGGAAGGTGGAGGTTACAGTGGGCTGAGATTGTGCCACTGCACTCCAGCCTGAGTGACAGAGGGAGACGCTGTCTCAAAAGAAAAAAAAAGTTGCAACATAATTAAACCCAAATAATGAGAAGTTTGAATAAATAATTGTAATTTTATACTGATATTCTTATTTTTTAAATCAATTTTTCTATTCCCAGTTTAACTCTATATTATATATTAATATAATCACCACTAAAAGTTGGTTTTCTCCCCAGTAATATACATAGTTTATCATATTAAACATACAGACCATTCTGTAGGCAATTTTGTAAAACTTTGAAAAACACAATGCTTTAGTACCCTGATGTATCTGGGAAGAGGAATCAGACATAATTTTTCTCACCCAATTTGTTATTCCTGACTCTTCTCTGCTCCTCAAAGTGGCAATACCTCAACTTCTTTAAAGAATCTAAGATGACGAGCACTTGAAAATAAACAACCCTAGCTTTCATATTATTTAGATCAACAGCCCTTTTTGAAAGTTTGAGCAATTCTCGCCAAAGGAGGTGGAGAGTACCAGAAGCCATGCTGGGCAGAATACTGAAGATAAGTTTTTTTTTAGCATTCTCTTTTCTTCCACTTGCTTTCAGTGTCTGTCTACAAACCACAATGCCCTGGAGCTACCATCTGGTTGCCCAGAGATCACCCGCTGGAACTGAAACCAGTCCTGCCTTCTAAAATATGTCCCTACTTCTCTCAGGACTTGTAAGTTACTTGCGTGGGCAAGTAAGTGACAGACTTCCTCAAAGTAAAATGTTAATTCATTAATGAGAGACCATATTATTTTAGGTTCTTTTAACAGCACATATCAAAATTGGTTGTGACTAGCTTAAGCAAAAAATAAATAAATAAATAACAATAATAACTTATTGGGAAGGAAATGGGTAGTGGTGGTGGCAGTGGGGCTTGTCTCAGAGAATTTAAGAGAGAGTTACACTACTCAGCCCTGGGAAATGCAGGAAACAGAGCAGTAAGTATATTTGAATTATACCTGAGGAGCTGACATTAAAGTGACAGAGTTCGATTGCTGTGCTGGAGCTCGCTCATCACAACTGGGGAGAATCAATTGTTGAAGAGTTTAAAGTCATCATATCACCGAATGATATTACATTAGCAGTGTTATTGAAATGAACTGAGGTCCCCTCACCCAGCACAGTGAGACCAAACATCCACATCAAGGTTTGCAGTGGGAGAAAGAAGGGTGTTTATTTGTAGGGCGCCAAGCAAGGAGAATTAGGCAGTTCAGGCTTAAGACCTGACCTCCGAGATGGCTTGCAAGTAAGGATTTTTAAAGGTAAGTGTAAGCAAAATCATGAATCAATACATGGAGATAATACAATGGTTTGGCATAAAAAGGTAGATTATCTTGAAGTGAGGGCTCATAGGTCATAGGTAGATTCAAAGATTTTCTGATTTGCAATTAGTTGAGAAAGAAAAGCTTGGTTTAAAAATTTAGGGTCAGTAGAAAAGAATGTTACCTGTGGCTCTTGGGCTTGATTCCTTCCAGACCCCTCAAGACGAAATTTAGAACAACGAATGGCCGTCAGAGTTTAGTCCTCAGTTCCCCCTTACCTGAGGTTTATGTGCCAGTGGATCCATTTGGTGGGTGCCTGAGTTGCTGAAAAACAACTCAGGGGCATATGTTAACGAGGCAGGAAAATAGGGTCTGAGGCAGGGAACCTAAGGCCAATTCACGCTGAATTCCTAGAACTAAATCAAAAGGAAAACCCCAACTTTCCACGCCCGAGTAACAAAAGGATTATTCCCTTTGCAACCTCCCCACTTTTGTGCATGGCAAATGAAAAACTGAAAGTACGTCTGGTCCCCTCCTGCAACCAATCAGGTTGGTCATGGGCCAAATCTTCATTTGCAGAGGAGCATAACTTTGTAACTTCACCTCCGCCTCTGATCGGTCACTTTCTGCAACCAATAAGACATTTGGATAGGGTGTAACTTTTTAACTTTACTTAAGCCTCTGATTGGTTGCTTTCTGCAACCAATCAGACTGATCACAGGCCACTACTTCATTTACTTAGGGTGTACACAAAATAACCAGTGGGAAACCTCGAGAAGGTATTTAAACCACAGAAAATTCTATAACTAGGTGTTTGAGCTGCTTGTGCTGGCCTGCTCCTACCCTGTGGAGTGTACTTTTATTTTCAATAAATCTCTGCTCTTGT
This sequence comes from Hylobates moloch, assembly GCF_009828535.3. Classification (NCBI taxonomy): domain Eukaryota; kingdom Metazoa; phylum Chordata; class Mammalia; order Primates; family Hylobatidae; genus Hylobates; species Hylobates moloch. Next base: position 51,384,374 of record NW_026652281.1, read on the forward strand.
TGCTTCATTGTTTCCTTGCTTTGTTTGTGTGTTTTGTCCAATTCTTTGTCCAAAGCTGCCAAGAAACTGGACATCCTCCACTGGTAACATTAAGATGTTATCTTCAACTGGCAAGCCAATTAAGGAATGTAGAAGAATGAAACTGGATCCTCATCCCTTGCCGTATACAAAATTCAACTCAAGATGGATTGAAGACTTAAATCTAAGACCTGAAGTCATAAAATTTGTAGAAGATAACAGTGGAAAAAAAGTCCTTCTAGACATTGGCTTAGGCAAATAATTAATGTCCAAGAACCGAAAAGCAAATGCAACAAAAACAAAAATAAATAGATGGGACCTAATTAAACTAAAAAGCTTCTGCACAGTAAAAGAAATAATCAGCGGACTAAACAGACAACCCACAGAGTGGGAGAAAATTTTTGCATGCTATGTATCCGAAAAAGAACTGGTATCCAGAATCTCAAACGAATCAGCAAGAAAATATAAATAATCCCATCAAAAAGTGGGCAAATAACATGAATAGACAATTCTCAAAAGAAGATGTACAGATGGCCAACAAACATATGAAAAAACGCTCAACATCACTAATGATCAGAGAAATGCAAATCAAAACCACAAAGCAATACCACCTTACTCTTTCAAGAATGGCCATGATCAAAAAAATCAAAAGATAATAGATGTTGGCATGGATGTGGTGAAAAGAGAACACTTTTACACTGCTTGTGCGAATGTAAACCAGTACAACTGCTATGGAAAACAATGTGGAGATTCCTTCAAGAACTAAAAGTAGCTCAACCATTTGATCCATCAATCCTACTACTGGGTACCTATTCAGAAGAAAATAAGCCATTATATGAAAAAGACAGTTGCACACATGTTTATAGCAGCACAATTCACAATTGAAAAAATATGGAACCAGCCTAAATGCCCATCAACCAATGAGTAGATAAAGGAAATGTGGTATATACGTATACCATGGAATACTACTCAGCCATAAAAAGGAATGAAATAATGGCATTTGCAGCAACCTGGATGGAATTGGAGGCCATTATTCTAAGTGAAGTAACTCAGGAATGGAAAATCAAACATCGTATGTTCTCACTTGTAAGTGGGAGCTAACGTGTGAGGATACAAAGGCATAAGAATGATATAATAAGCTTTGGGGACTTTGGAGGAAGGGTGGGACGGGGTGAGGGATAAAAGACTACACACTGGGTACACTGTACACTGCTCGGGTGACGGGTGCACCAAAATCTCAAAAAATCACCACTAAAGAACTTATCAATGTATCTAAAAACCACCTGTTCCACAAAACTACTGAAACGAAAAAAATTTAAAAAATGAGAGTAGAATGAGTAATGCTCAAAAAAAAAAAGAAGAAGAAAAAAGATGTTAAAGTTTCTGGAGGGAATAAAATATCTTTCTACTCTAACTTCCTTGGCTATTGTTTTAAGTTACTGTTACCTTCGTGCTTATCAAGTTGCTCATTTACTTCTCTGGGTTAGCTAGGTTGCCTGAAATTTCCCTTGGAGGAACTCAAGATTTTCCTTTATTTCCATGCTTATGGGCATTGTGTGGGGGTGGTGGTGCCAGGGTGGCACAGGCTCCTGAGAGAGATACCTGCTGCATCTCAGCAGCTTGAAATTGGTCATGGTATATTTATGCCAAGGAAATCAGTAAATGTTACAAAAAGCATTAAGAACAGTATGGCTAGGCTCTAAACTTGTTGTAAACAACAAGTTCTAAACAGAGGTTGTTAAAATGACTCAGTTTGTGTACACTTTTGTGATAATTATGTATGGCCAGCAGGACAGGGTTATAATACACAGATACAGCCAACCCAGAATATCAGTGGTGTCCTCGGGGAAGGGAATTTTTTAAACTGGGCAGCTACCCAAGGGCTTTCTGCACAGCCACTATCCCTTTTCAGATAATGTATTTGCATTTTAACCAGGGTTAAGCAAGTAGAAAATTAGGAGACATGACATATGCCCCTGGTGGGAATGAATTTATGTACCCAGCCATGACTGTGATTAATGTTTCAGCTACCCCAGTGGTCATGACTGATGGCACATTTTTAATCACCTGGGACCTTTAAAAATAGACCAATGCCTGGCTGGGTGCAGTGGCTCATGACTGTAATCCCAGTACTTTGGGAGGCTGAGGCAGGCGGATCATGAGGTCAGGAGATCGAGACCATCCTGGCCAACATGGTGAAACCCTGTCTCTACTAGAAATAGAAAAATTAGCTGGGTGTGGTGGTGTGTGCCTGTAGTCCCAGCCAGTTGGGAGGCTGAGGCAGGAGAATCGCTTGAACCCGGGAGGCGGAAGTTGCAGTGAGCCGAGATCGTGCCACTGCACTCCAGTATGGTGGCAAAGCGAGACTCCGTATCAAAAAAAAAAAAAAAAAAAAAATTAGTCCAATGCCTGAGTCCCATCAGACAGAGATCTGCTTTAACAGAGTATCAGCATTTTTTTAAGCACTCAGATAACTCCAACATATAACCAGGATTGAGAGCAACTGAGATTACGAGTTAACATTATTAAGGGATTTAGAGAAGTGAAACATTTACACATTTGTCATTTGTTGCTAGGTTAGAACAATCATCTTTTTTTTGGTAGGCTATTGTTATTAGACCTCTGGACTATTACATCTAGCAGGCTTAAATTTTATGTTATGGACTCTAAGGTGAAACCTGATTCACTGGGGGAAAGAGAAAAAAAGAGTGAAAATAAACCAATTAATATGTCTTCCAGGATCAGGGATGATTTTACTCCCTGGGGAGTGAGAAACATTATAATCTGGGGCTGATGAACCGCAAAGAGAAGGCTGTAGTTAACTTGCCAGTAATGTGGGGTTAATAAGTCACACAGTCCCGATATATAAATCTTTAAAAGTTTTGAGACAGACAGTACAGATCTAAGGAGTTTTCACTATTGGAAAGACGGAGGTCCTCAGGAATGCTTAAAAGCAGCATTTACTCAGTTATTGATTCCATTCTTCCTTTCATCTAATAATTGTTTATTGGAAAAAGTATTATATGCAAGGAATTGTATTAGGCTCGGATAATACCTGAGATTATTGAGTTTCCATTCTAGCAGAGGAGACAAGCAGTAAACAACTCATTACACAATTAAGCATTTACTTACACGTGTAAACAGTGAGGAGAAGTACAGATTTTATGAGAACGTACAACAGGAAGAACAGAGACCTGAGAAATATTCTGGGAACTCAGACGAGGTCGGGAGATTTGGGGAAGTAATATTTGAGCTGAGATCTGAGTATTTTTGGGATTTATTAAGAAAAGTTGAGGGTAGAGATTGTTTCAGGAAGATAAAATATATGGAAAGGGCTGTTTGACAGGAAGGAGCCTAATGTATTTGAGGAGCTAACAGAAGTCCAATGTATCTGTTTGCTCCTTGCCTCTGAGCAGGGAGTGAAGGAGGAAATGAGACAGGTAAAAAAGGCTGAAAAATGATCACGCGGCGCCCTGTGGACCATGTCGATATATATCCTAAAGGTAATGAGAAACAATGAAAGGGTTTTAAGAATAGTATTGTGTATTAAAGAATTTGGCTGGTCTTTGTCCCTGGTTCCTGTGAGGTAACCTCTAAATCCTTAGAAGTTTCTGAGTAATTAGAAAGCAGTGTCTTCCAAACTCACAGTGGGCCCTTTGCGCTACACTTGAGTTTATGCTAATGAGATAACTCAGAATGGGGCTGGTCACCCCAGAAAGACCAACCATGTGATTAGAAATCTGGGATCTTGAGCCACATGATATCAGCCAGATCTCTGGGGGGTGGTGGGGAGGGGAGCTGGAGACTGGCTTCGATCAATCGTGTTTACATAACGAAGCTTTAATAAAAACTCTAGATATCTGAAGCTTGAGGGAGATTCCTGGTTAGTGACACACTTTATGTGCCACAAGGATGACATGTCCTCCAGACACAGAAGCTTCGAGTTTGGGACGTCCCAGACCTTGCCCTGTGAGTCTCTTCATTTGGCTGTTCCTCAGTTTTATTCTTTATAACAAAACTGTGCTTGCAAGTATACTGTTTTCTTGAGTTCTGTGAGCCATTCTAGCAAATTATAAAACACGAGGGATTGTGGGAACTCCTGGAGTTGTAGCCAGCTGGTCAGAAGTGTGCATGGCCTGGGGAATCCCCAAGCTTGTAACTGGTATCTGAAGTGAGAGCAATTTTGCAGGAGATTGTGCCCTTAACCTGTGAAATCTGTACAAATTCCAGGTAGTTCACATCAGAATTGCATGGCAAATTGTGTGTGTGTGTGTGTGTGTGTGTGTGTGTGTGTGTGTGTGTCAAGTGATTCGTCTCCCATATTATTGTTTGGAGCTCAAACCTAGTTCTGTCACTTCCTCTGTGAGGCCTTTCCAGTTCACCTGGCTTCTTGCATGGTGTTAAGCTGTTGTCATGTGTGGACTTTGGGAGGAAATATATGGAAGGAAGTAATAAAACTGGGCAACGTTATCTACAAATTTAAGAATTCAAGTGAACTTTGGGAGGAAATATATGGAAGGAAGTAATAAAACTGGGCAACTTTATCTACAAATTTAAGAATTCAAGTTACAAGATAAGAACTATTATATCACTATCTATGTGCATGTACTATTACATCTATTACATACAAATAGATAAATCCACCTCTGAACCACCATGTTATCGAAAACTAGGGGGAAAGAAAGCCTAGGTAAGAGTGTATTTTCCAGTGTAGACTTTGGACTACTGGCACCAGAATCCCCCTGAGGGCTACCCGGTCCATCTCAGGAATCTGTTCCACCTCAAAGGTGCCCAGTCTGAAGCTCTGGCTGGACTGGGACCTGCACATTGCCAGCCTTGGCAACCCATTCAACAACTCAGGCATTTGGAGATATTATTAATGATAGGGAGAGGAGCCAGGAAATTCTGGGCAGAAGAGAGCAGGTTCCCGGCGAGGACCCCACCCTTAAGCCTGGAACCACGGCCCAAAGTGAGAACATGCATTCCCGTTTTCCCGCTCGAATGTTGCCTTTCCCAAAACCACCCATGGCCCCCCCACCCCCCCATCCCTGTGCCCATTAAAGCCCCAGACTCCACCAGCAGAGAGAGAAGAGGAGAAAAGAAGAAGCAGTGGGATGTCAGAGACTACAGTTGGACATTGGAGAGAAGCAGGTTGACTTCAGAGGGACGGCTTGATGGCGTAGTTTCAGAGAGGGACGGCCGGACTCTGGGGAAAGTTTATCTTCCTGCTCTGTCCCCCTTTCAGCTCCCCTTCTCGCTGAAAGCCACTTTCATCACCAATAAAATCTCCCGCATTTACCATCTTTAATTTGTTCTTGTGACCTCATTCCTCCCGGATGCCAGACAAGAACTCTGGCACAGGTGCGAAAGGCTGTCACACTGAGTCTCCACTGAGCTGTTAACACTTAAGCCGTTCTCTGACAGCAAAGCTAAAAGAGCACTGACTGTAACATTCCTTCTGGGGCTTCAGGGGTTGCAGACACCTCCCTAGACGCTGCCACGGCACCCACAGAGTTTTGCTCCTGCTGGCGCCCAAAGGCACTCGCCCCGGCTCCTGCACCACCCACCTGCGCTCCCCGTCCCACAAGGGGTAGAACGCAGTGGGTTTGAGTGAGTGGAATTCACCCCGGCTGAAGCTCCTGACTAGGTCCAGCGCCCGTGCACTCCAGTTCCCGCCCACGAAGGGGTCAGGGAAATTTCCTGCTTCATTAACATGTAACTACTGACCTAATGTAGGTTTGTTTGCTGTTGTGTTCTGTACAATAACTTTGAAAAACTATGTACCCTTCCAACACTTAAAAATGTTATCTCTATATCTAAATTTCAAATATCTTAAAGTTTTATACTTTTAATAGTTGTAAATGATATAATTCCTGGCATATCATATTGATATTTAAAACTCATACTACATTTTAAAATGTGTCCAGTGGAATGTGACTATCATGAGGAATTGATGCCTACATATCTACACTAAAAAGATGAACATGTTCTTTTTTAATAGTTAGAAATTCCTCCTTCCTCTCCATTTCATTTTCTCTCCCAAATTTTAGCCTAATATATTTTGATTGAAAGTCCTTATGACATAATTTTTTGAAACAGAAATATGTATGTAAATTGAAATATAAATAAAAATTTAATTTTCAGTGACCACAATTTAAAAAAATCTTCTGATTTGCATTATCATTATAATTTTTATTGGTACCCAATTAATCAAAACAAGGTAAGTACATTACACATTTTGACATATTATTTAACACTACTTATCTTTTAAGGAGAAGAATGAGTCCTGCTTTTCAAAGGATGCATCTGCATATGGCTCTTTATTGCTAGAATGAGTTGGGATTCAGCATCAGTTTTATTCCTATTTTAAATTATTTTTATGTAAGTGCTAAGGAATCTTATTCATATTAGTTGGTGGTTGGGGATGAAATGAGTTTTGATTTAGCAATGTCACTCAATTATTTGAACTCCTTGCCACTAATATGCCAAAAATCACATAGTGACCTATCATCAAAAAATATTTTTAATGATCTACTAGTTAGGTAGTTAAATTTTGTTAAAACCAAAGATGTGGACCGGGCATGGTGGCTCATGCCTGTAATCCCAGCACTTTGGGAGGCTGAAGTGGGTGGATCACTTGAGGTCAGGAGTTCCAGACCAGCCTGGCCAACATGGTGAAACCCCATCTCTACTAAAAATACAAAAATTAGCTGGGTGTGGTGGCTCAGGCGTGTAGTCCCAGCTACTTGAGAGGCTGAGTGAGGCAGCAGAATTGCATGAATCCAGGACATAGAGGTTGCAGTGAACCCAGATTGCACCACTGCACTCCAGCCTGGGTGACACAGTGAGACTCTGTCTCGAAAATAAACAAACAAAAAACAGAAAAACAAAACAAAACAAAAAAAACCAAAAAGGTGGAAACTCCCTGAAATGTAAAAGGATTTGTTTTCCGGTCATTGAAGGCATTCATTTTTTCAATACCAGGAACATTATTTCATATCTCTCTGACTCATGCAGGTTTCTCATTTCAGAAATTGTATCATAGTAGTATTAGCCACGGAGAGGCTTCACTTTTGTCAAGTGAAAGCAAAGGTGAAAGGGAGGTCCCATATAACCTTAAAACCACAAGAGTGTTCTCAGATCATGTTTGGTTAGAGTATGCCTGCAGTTGAAATTCTGGAAATTGATGCCCTGTTAGAACCACCTGTCTGCCTAGGTGTCCCTTGGAAAGCCTCTGTGGTTTCCCAGAGGTCCAACCCCTCCTTTTGAAGACGCTGCTCCAGCTGATAAAGTTTGTAGTACCTACTAAGTAGGATGGGCCTTTCCGACTTGTGAGCCTTGGTACTGCTGGCTTTTTGAAGGATTTATTCATGTTCGTACAACTGTAAATTTGTTGTGATAGTACAGTAAAACATGGTTATACAGAAGAAAAACACACCATAAACTTAGACTTTGAAATCATACACATAGAGATACTATTAATATATAACAAAACGATCAGCAATAATTTTTTTAAAAAGCACCTGGAATTTTTTTTAACATCATTTCTTACAAATAAACTTCCCTACATGTAAGGATGCTCTACTTCGTTTTTGTTTTTAAAAAGATATATGACGGAAAATCCTGACAACAGGGTTGGAATTTGAGACCAGCATCTGAGCTTCTACCTGGTTTTCATTTGTGTATTTTAAGATCCATGTAGCAATTCATGTGGCTTAAAGGAGCAGTGTCTTGTCCTCAATCAATTTCTTGTCAGGAACTTGACAGGTACCTGAAGACCTCACCATGTGGCAAGGATCACTCAAACTCCAAAGAAGTTCTAAAGCAGCTTTGGTCATAACCAGCTCACCAACTCCAATTTTCCTTTTAGCCTTCTGGGACAGTCAACAGCAGAGTTTTGTCTTTCTCAAGAAATGTCATAATTGTATCTTAAGCCACAGAGAGTGTCATGGTGTTACCTTCTTTACTGTTAGCAAAGCAAACTTCTCAGCCACTAGTACACGCCTAACAGCCCCTTAGTATTCTTTGAAATGTGGAAAGGGACAGCACACAACAAATACTAAAGGCCCTCATCCTGGTGGTTCTCAGCCGGTTGTGTGCTTTAGAATCATGTCGGTGTTTCTTTAAAATGTAAATTTACAGTCCCCAAACCAGATTTTGATTCAATGGGTCTAAAAAACTGCCTAATACTAGGTAAGTATTATCCAGTGTTTCTTTGTGTAACAAAAAATTACATAGAAATGAATCCTCATTAGATGATTTACGCAGTAGAGGTTAAACACCATGCAATTATGATTTAGTAATAACAGTGAAATAGAAATATTATTCCTTCCCACAGCATCAAACACTCCCAATGATAACATTCACAGGTCTATTGTGTATGTTTCTTCACTGAAGAAAGTCAGCAAATTGCACTACCATTTATTTGGATTGATTTTATTTTGACTGAGTTCTCAAATCTTTTTTTATTCTTCTTCCAGTAGTTCATTTTACTGTGAACTAGACCACAGGTAAAAGTTTTGTCTCAGTATAAGTTCACATACATTGAACTCAGGACTCCACTTATCATATCACAATTTAGCAATTAACTTTAAGTTCCTCAAATTGGATATGATCTGATCACTGTGTTGAAATCATAGAAGAAATGAACGTTAATAATAGGCCCATTGTGCACAATGCTCTTTATGGTTGGGGATATTATTCTATATTAAAGATTAGAAAACTGAGACTGGAAAGCTTGACAAACTCTGACAAATATTAAGTGGGAGAGCTGGAATAGGACCCCTTCTGCTGAATGCAGACTCATTAGTTGAGAAGGTTGACAAGTACACACATACCTTGGCAAGAAGGAAATTAATTTGTTGGAGAAGGAGATTCTTGTGGCAGAGGGAGGTATTTAAAAACATTTTTCTTTACTGAAAGCTTTAACTTTAACTGCGGAAGTCACTGAATTACTGAGGAACTAAATATCTGATGATGCTAACAAATTAAGGCTACCCCTTTCTCATTCTGTGAAGCTATATCTACGATTTTGAGTGTCAGTTTTTCATTTCAACTAGTTGTGGCTACCCAATTAGCAACTTTACTTCAACTGGCATGCATTTTGGTACAATCAGCAATGGATCATTACTACTACATCAATAAGTTGGGAGTATTCCATTTTTTTAATGAATACAAAGACAAAGATACATGGACAGGAAAAACAGAAGACACACGGAGGGCTGAACCTGAAGGAAAGAAAATCCTGTCAGAATTCATATGCTATCTTCTTTTTCTTTTCTTTTCTTTTTTTTCCGAGCCTTGCTCTGTCACCAGGCTGGAGTGCAGTGGTGCAATCTCGGTTCACTGCAACCTCTGCCTCCCGGGTTCAAGCAATTCCCCTGCCTCAGCCTCCCAAGTAGCTGGGATTACAGGCATGCACCACCACGCTCGGCTAATTGCTGTTTTCTTACACAAGGCGAGGTCAGGAACCATGTGACTAAATTCTATTTATTTTCATGTCTTCCCACTCCCTAAAATAGTGATCTGTATATAGGAGACCCTCAATGAACCTACATTTTGAATTGATTTTATGATTGAGAATATATATGTCCTTCAAAGTAGTTCATTTTTATCTTGACACCATTTTGATCACCAACAAATATAACCACATACACAAAACTCTTTTGATCTCAGTAAACAAATATACATTTCCAAAAATAACCTGTTGAGAAATATTTATGTGATCAAAGCACAAAGGATGTAACGAACATCTTTTACTCATGAAGCTCAAGACCCCATTCACTGGAGAAGCATAATGGAACACAAAGAGATTTGCAGTTGGACAAAAGCAATCCTAAAGTGTCACCTTTGGCAGATTGAATAACGTAATTAATAATTTCAGTTTCTGTCTAAATATTGGTCTCCAAATTTATCAGCTATCTTAGTTTAGGCTGCTATAACAAAGTACTATATGTTGGGTGGCTTATAAACAACAGAAATTTATTTCTCACAGCTCTGGAGGCTAGAAGTTCAAAATTAGGGCATCTGCGTGGTTGAGACCTCTTCTAGGTTGTAGACTGTTGAATTCTTCTACCCTCAGATGGCAGAAAGAGAGCTGGATTACTCCCCGGGATCCCTTTTATATGGGCACTAATCTCATTTGTGACGGCTCCACCCTCATGACCTAATTAGTCTCAAAGGCTCCATCTTCTAATATCATCACATTGGGGGTTAAATTTTATTAAATAAATTTTCAGGAGACGCAAACATTCAGTCCGTGGCATCAGCCCAAAGGGATCATGAATGCAATTCAAGCAGTGTGGAAGAATATCGATAAACTTAAAATTGAAGATATTTGTAGCATCACTGTCTCTTTGTATGTACAATGCTATCTGCTACTTATAGCACATTTTCAGAGACTTAAATACATTTTACAAATCCTGTTCATGTTTATAAAGATGATTAAATATTTTCAAGGATGAAAGTCATAAAATAACACAAGCTGGAAGGGGCCCAGAAAGAATTTTTTCAAATCCTTTAATTTTATGCATTCCCATTTCAAAGGAAGACTTTAAAGACATTTGTGGAAAAATCTGAATGTGTAGTTCTATATTTTTACAACTTTTCTCAGTCTTTTGCAGCTATTATATATACCCCAAATTCCACTCAATTTAATCAAGACTTTCCAAAATATTCAACTTGGTGTTCATAGGTGAATCAACATTCTATTTTACCCATTGATTTAATAACATTTTATTAACTTAAGTAACTACCTAAAGAATACAACTGGCAAGTCAGGTTTGGAACAAATGTAACTGCCTCCTGGCCAGCATTCATCTCAGGTGATAGAAGTTTATCATACATCAGGAGCAAAGTTTGCTTTGATACCAGTCAACATGTTTTACAGAGTGAATAGAGAGCTTCCGTTAATATAGTGAGTCTGTTTCTGTACCTAATTTTTGTACAATTGGTATGTTAGGTAGGACTCTTGTTTCAGCGAGTTTACTCCCCCTGCATGGTTCTGGCACACTCAGACCCATTCTGTGAAGCCAGGATTTCCTCATCTCTTAGATAAAATCACAAGCAGCTTCCATAATCTTCTCTCATTATTCACAAACAATAAAAAGTTCTAATTACTTTATCTCAAAATACTGTCACTGTGGTAGTCAATATGTCCAGTTTACTGTAATAATAAAAATCTCTGACCGTATTCAAAGTTAAAGCTCTTCTCAACCCAGCTCAAGCCCACCACAGCAGCAAAGTCTGCAATGGGCGAGGCGGAGGGCTAGAGAAATGGGGAGAGGGAAAGACGTGGGCTAGCTGCTTCTCTACCTCACCATGTTTTGCTTCCACCCCTGCTAAGCCTGGATTCTGCAGGAAGCAATAGCAGTATTTCCTTAGCCAGACAGATGCTATTCCTAGGACTGAGGGTAGAGAAAAGGGCACATTAGACTATATCTAATTGATTTTGAGAGATGCTATGGATAAGACCCTTGGGGATTGTATCCCAGGAGTATTAATAAATCTGGAAGGAAAATAGCTTTTGCACAAACTGCAGATTGACCTTATAATTAATGAAAGGAACATACTCTTTCCCTCTTCCAAAATAAGTCATACTATACAGTTGGCCCTTGAACATCATCGGTTGAAGGACACAAGTCCTCCTGTGCGTGAACGGAAAATACAGTATTTGCCAGTGATGTGATTTGAATGTGCATCCCCACCAACTCTCATGTCAAATTGTAATCCCCGGTGTTGGAGGTGGGGCCTGGTGGGAGGTGATTGGATCATGGGAGCAGAGTTCTCATCAATGAGTTAGCACCTTCCCCTCAGTGCTGTTATGGTGATAGTGAGTGAGTGAATTATTGTGAAATCTGGTTGTTTAAAAGTGTGTAGCTCCTCCCTCCTCTCTCTTCCTCCTGCTCCAGACTTGTGAAGTGCCTTGCTTCCCCTTTACCTTCCACTATGATTGTAAGTTCCTGAGGCCTCTGCAGAAGCAGAAGCTGCTATGCTTTATGTACAGCCTGAAGGACCATGAACCAATTAAACAATTTTTCTTTATAAATACCCAGTCTAAGGTATTCCTTTATAGTATTGTGAGAAGCAACTAATACAGCCAGGATATGAAATCCATCTATGTGGAGGGCCAACTTTTCACACACACGGGTTCTGCAGATGCCTGCTGCAGGATTTGAGTATACTTGGATTTTGGTATCTGCAGGGATCCTGGAACTAATCCCTTGTGTATACTGAGGGATGACTGTATTTGGAGGATCATGAATAATTGTCTCTGCAGAGACATAACTAACATAGCTGAAGCACCCTGTGTGCATTTCCTTCCTCTCCAGGGGCAATCAGGGGCCCCAACTTTATGTTGATTGTTCCCTTGCTTTTAAACTTGACTCCAAGAGTATGTATTACTAAACAATATTCTTTGTTTTGCTTGCTTTCGACTTTATATTATTGATATCACACTATATAAAATCTTCTGCTACATGCTTGTTTGCTGAATATTATATTTGCAAGATTTATCCATATTGATATAAAAATGTTCATTTATTTTTACTGTAGCAATAGTTCACTTATTTTTACTGCTCTATAGTGTCCAATCATATGAATATCCCATCTTGTTGATGAACAGTTGAGTTGTTTCCAGTTTTCAGTCACTGCCATACTGCAATGAGCATCCTTGCTCACGTTCCCTGGTGCACCATGCTACAGTTTTTTGAAGTTACAAACCTGGAGTGGGGGAATCATCGGGTATACACATCTTCAAATTTCCTAGAGATGCTTCGAGGCCTAAGGTGTTATTTTCCACCAAAGAGGATTTTTAAATTACCTTTTGTCAAGTGCCCAAAGGCAGCAGCCATCTAGAATCATCACGTATTTTCTAGAGCCAGCTTGGGGACCACAAGCTGGTCTGCAGTCTGTACATAGGCTACTTTCCTTCTAGGTTTATCCTTTCAGCTGGGATGCAGTCCCACAGGCTCTCATCTCACAGTGAGATATTTACCAGGGTCCCTACCTCTGAGTGGTCTTGGACTCTAACTTATTGAAATTTCTTTCAACGTGATCCCGAATGTCATTCTTTAAGATCTTGTTAACTCTTTGATGCATTTGATAAGATTTCTTTTAAAATCTTTCAAGCTTTTTTAGTTGTCAGAGGGAATGTTGGTTCAATTTACGTAGTCTATCATTATCAGAAGCAGAAATTCCACACTTTCAACCTTACTAAGAAGACTAATTTTCTGTTCAAAATTGTTTATACACCTGCTAACACTGAATAGCATTTCTATTGATGAGAGATGTTTACTTTCCTATGCATATCCTTTTGTACTCTGCCTTTTGTGCTCTGGGCATAAATTTTATACTCAAAAAATCCATACAAAAATCATTAAAAATAAAAAATAATCTATCGCTAATTCGGAAGGCAGTTTGCTCTCAGGGAAACTAAACTGCACGTTATAATTGCTTAACTCTGCTTCCCTGTGTCCTTGCTAATTTAATAGTGAGCTGATTGTCATGTTAGCCTAGGAACTTTTCTTATGGATGACAATGTCTGGATTCACAGACTCTAAAATGATTAGTGTTGTTGGATTAGCATGGATCAAAAGATCACAGTAGATGGAAAGAATTCAATCCAGAAGTCTTAATGTATATTTGAGAAATGACTAGTTCATTTGTGGCTATGGGGAAAATAATGGTTTCAATTCCTTCCCTACTAAGGGTGTTGTTTGATTTAGTAAAAATCAAAACAAGTCAGTATGCCAGCAGTACCAATGCTGTAAGATGCAATCTTATAAGTAATCATATTAAATTTTGAAAATCCATTGAATTTTACTTGGTATATGAAAAAACAAGTATGTTTTTTCAAAAACAAGTATGAAAAAACAACCTATCATGTTAATACTATCTGCCTACATGTGTAAGTTATTTGGTCTGGGACGCTAGGGGACTGCACAGTTTATTTAAAATAAAAATTAAAATGTCATAGCCTGGGCGTGATGGCTCATGCCTGTAATCCCAGCACTTTGGGAGGCCGAGGCAAGCGGATCACAAGGTTAGGAGATCGAGACCATCCTGGCCAACATGGTGAAACCCCCGTCTCTACTAAAAATACAAAAATTAGCTCAGTATGGTGGTGTGTACCTGTAATCCCAGCTACTGGGGAGGCTGAGGCAGGAGAATTGCTTGAACCAGGGAGTCAGAGGTTGTAATGAGCCGAGATGGTGCCACTGCACTCCAGCCTGGCGACAGAGTGAGACTCTGTCTCAAAAAATAAAAAATAAAAAAAAGTCACAAAGAAAAATACTATTAAATTGATTTTTATTGCTAGTAAATGGGTAATTTCTTAAAATCTATATATTTTTTCTGACCTTCCCCAGACCCCTCACTCCATCTCAAGTGTCTAGAATAACTGAAATGTACTGTGTTCAAAACTAGGGCAAATTCCCGTATGTCCAGGATGGGATCAGTATGGCTCTCCCCTCCTACAGAAGAATGGCCCTGAAAACCTCCCACTCTTTTGACCCTAGTGATATTGTAACTATGATCCAAATACCACCCTGCCCTATTGAAAGTGTGGCTTAATTGGTGGATCTGCTCTAATACAAGTTCTTTTTGAAAAATGAACTTTGAATGTAATCAGTTCTCACTTGCTTGTTTTATTTTTCTCTTAGTAAATATTTAAATTAGTAATGTTTATAACTGAAAATTTAATATTTGAAAGACTGATACCAAAGTGCCTGACAAATATTATTATTATTACTAATGTTTATTTACACTCAATCTAGAATTTTTTATATTCTTAGTAATTCATTTATGTTCGTAGTTGGATTATAAACTTTCACAAATGTATCAATGTTTATTTTGTAGTCATAATTACAATGTAATGACCCACAAAAGACCTATAAATTAGAGGCGTACCCCTATAATAAATGGAAAATCAGAAGGTACTTGGAGCTAGACATCATAAAAGGCAACAGAGATGGTCTCTACATTTTCAATGGTTCTGTTTACTTATTAGAAAATTTTTACGTTTGTGGGGCGGTGGAGCCAAGATGGCCGAATAGGAACAACTCCGGTCTACAGCTCTCAGCGTGAGCGGCACAGAAGATAGGTGATTTCTGCATTTCCGTTTGAGGTACCGGGTTCATTTCACTAGGGAGTGCCAAACAGTGGGTGCAGGACAGTTAGTGCAGCGCGCTGTGTGCGAGCCGAAGCAGGGTGAGGCATTGCCTCACTCGGGAAGAGCAAGGGGACAGGGAGTTCCCTTTCCTAGTCAAAGAAAGGGGTAACAGACGGCACCTGGAAAATCGGGTCAGTCCCACCCTAATACTGCGTTTTTCCAAAGGGCTTGGAAAACGACACACCAGGAGACTTGTCCCGCACCTGGCTCAGAGGGTCCTATGCCCACGGAATCTCGCTGATTGCTAGCACAGCAGTCTGAGATCAAACTGCAAGGTGGCAGCGAGGCTGGGGGAGGGGGGCCCCCCATTGCCCAGGCTTGCTTAGGTAAACAAAGCAGCCAGGAAGCTCGAACTGGGTGGAGCCCACCATAGCTCAAGGAGGCCTGCCTGCCTCTGTAGGCTCCACCTCTGGGGGCAGGGCACAGACAAACAAAAATTCAGCAGGAACCTCTGCAGACTTAAATGTCCCTGTCTGACAGCTTTGAAGAGAGTAGTGGTTCTCCCAGCACGCAGCTGGAGATCTGAGAACTGACAGACTGCCTCCTAAACTGGGTCCCTGACCCCCGAGCAGCCTAACTGGGAGGAACACCCCAGTAGGGAAAGACTGACACCTCACTCGACCAGGTACTCCTCTGAGACAAAACTTCCAGAGGAACTATCAGACAGCTGAATTTGTGGTCTCATGAAAATCCGCTGTTCTGCAGCCACCCCTGCTGACACTCAGCCAAACAGGGTCTGGAGCGGACCTCTAGCAAACTCCAACAGACCTGCAGCTGAGGGTCCTGTCTGGTAGAAGGAAAACTAACAAACGGAAAGGACATCCACACCAAAAACCCATCTGTATATCACCATGATCAAAGACCAAAAGTAGATAAAACCACAAAGATGGGGAAAAAACAGAGCAGAAAAACTGGAAACTCTAAAAAGCAGAGCACCTCTCCTCCTCCAAAGGAACGCAGCTTCTCACCAGCAACGGAAAAAAGCTGGACGGAGAATGACTTTGACGAGTTGAGAGAAGAAGGCTTCAGATGATCAAACTACTCCGAGCTACGGGAGGAAATTCAAAAGAATAGCAAAGAAGTTAAAAACTTTGAAAAAATATTAGACAAATGGATAACTAGAATAACCAATGGAGAGAAGGGCTTAAAGGAGCTGATGGAGCTGAAAGCCAAGTTTCAAGAACGACGCAAAGATTGCAGAAGCCTCGGTAGCTGATGCGATCAACTGGAAGAAAGGGTATCAGTGATGGAAGATGAAATGAATGAAATGAAGTGAGAAGGGAAGTTTAGAGAAAAAAGAATAAAAAGAAATGAACAAAGCCTCCAAGAAATTTGGGACTATGTGAAAAGACCAAATCTACGTCTGATTGGTGTACCTGAAAATGACGGGCAGAATGGAACCAAGTTGGAAAACACTCTGCAGGATATTATCCAGGAGAACTTCCCCAATCTAGCAAGGCAGGCCAACATTCAGATTCAGGAAATACAGAGAACGCCACAAAGATACTCCTTGAGAAGAGCAACTCTAAGACACATAATTGTCAGATTCACCAAAGTTGAAATGAATGAAAAAATGTTAAGGCAGCCAGAGAGAAAGGTTGGGTTACCCACAAAGGGAAGCCCATCAGACTAACAGCTGATCTCTCGGCAGAAACTCTACAAGCCAGAAGAGAGTGGGGGCCGATATTCAACATTCTTAAAGAAAAGAATTTTCAACCCAGAATTTCATATCCAGCCAAACTAAGCTTCATAAGTGAAGGAGAAATAAAATACTTTACAGACAAGCAAACGCTGAGTGATTTTGTCACCACCAGGCCTGCCCTAAAAGAGCTCCTGAAGGAAGCACTAAACATGGAAAGGAACAACCGGTACCAGCCACTGCAAAAACATGTCAAATAGTAAAGACCATCAAGGCTAGGAAGAAACTGCATCAACTAATGAGCAAAATAACCAACTAACATCATAATGACAGGATCAGATTCACACATAACAATATTAACTTTAAATGGAAATGGGCTAAATGCTCCAATTAAAAGACACAGACTGGCAAACTGGATAAGGAGTCAAGACCCATCAGTGTGCTGTATTCAGGAAACCCATCTCATGTGCAGAGACAAACATAGACTCAAAATAAAGGGATAGAGGAAGATCTATCAAGCAAATGGAAAATAAAAAAAGGCAGGGGTTGCAATCCTAGTCTCTGATAAAATAGACTTTAAACCAACAAAGATCAAAAGAGACAAAGAAGGCCTCTTACATAATGGTAAAGGGATCAATTCAACAAGAAGAGCTAACTATCCTAAATATATATGCACCCAACACAGGAGCACCCAGATGCATAAAGCAAGTCCTGAGTGACCTACAAAGGGACTTAAACTCCCACACAATAATAATGGGAGATTTTAACACCCCACTGTCAACATTAGGCAGATCAACGAGACAGAAAGTTAACAAGGATATCCAGGAATTGAACTCAGCTCTACACAAAGTGGACCTAATAGACAGCTACAGAACTCTCCATCCCAAATCAACAGAATATACATTTTTTTCAGCACCACACCACACCTATTCCAAAATTGACCACATAGTTGGAAGTAAAGCTCTCCTCAGCAAATGTAAAAGAACAGAAATTATAACAAACTGTCTCTCAGACCACAGTGCAATCAAACTAGAACTCAGGATTAAGAAACTCACTCAAAACCGCTCAACTACATGGAAACTGAACAACCTGATACTGAATGACTACTGGGTACATAATGAAATGAAGGCAGAAATAAAGATGTTCTTTCAAACCAATAAGAACAAAGACACAACATACCAGAATCTCTGGGACACATTCAAAGCAGTGTGTAGAGGGAAATTTATAGCACTAAATGCCCACAAGAGAAAGCAGGAAAGATCCAAAATTGACACCCTAACATCACAATTAAAAGAACTAGAAAAGCAAGAGCAAACACATTCAAAAGCTAGCAGAAGGCTAGAAATAACTAAAATCAGAGCAGAACTGAAGGAAATAGAGACACAAAAAACCCTTCAAAAAATTAATGAATCCAGGAGATGGTTTTTTGAAAAGATCAACAAAATTGATAGACCGCTAGCAAGACTAATAAAGAAGAAAAGAGAGAAGAATCAAATAGATGCAATAAAAAATGATAAAGGGGTTATCACCACCGATCCCACAGAAATACAATCTACCATCAGAGAATACTACAAACATCTCTATGCAAATAAACTCGAAAATCTAGAAGAAATGGATAAATTCCTCGACAAATACAGTCTCCCAAGACTAAACCAGGAAGAAGTTCAATCTCTGAATAGACCAATAACAGGCTCTGAAATTGTGGCAATAATCAATAGCTTACCAACCAAAAAGAGTCCAGGACCTGATGGATTCACAGCCGAATTCTACCAGAGGTACAAGGAGGAACTGGTACCATTCCTTCTGAAACTATTCCAATCGATAGAAAAAGAGGGAATCCTCCCTAACACATTTTATGAGGCCAGCATCGTCCTGATACCAAAGCCTGGCAGAGACATAACCAAAAAAGAGAATTTCAGACCAATATCCTTGATGAACATTGATGCAAAAATCCTCAATAAAATACTGGCAAACTGAATCCAGCAGCACATCAAAAAGCTTATCCACCATGATCAAGTGGGCTTCATCCCTAGGATGCAAGGCTGGTCCAACACATGCAAATCAATAAATGTAATCCAGCATATAAACAGAACCAAAGACAAAAACCACATGATTATCTCAATAGATGCAGAAAAGGCCTTTGACAAAATTCAACAACCCTTCATGCTAAAAACTCTCAATAAATTAGGTATTGATGGGACGTATCTCAAAATAATAAGAGCTATCTATGACAAACCCACAGCCAATATCATACTGAATGGGCAAAAACTGGAAGCGCTCCCTTTGAAAACTGGCACAAGACAGGGATGCCCTCTCTCACCGCTCCTATTCAACATAGTGCTGGAAGTTCTGGCCAGGGCAATCAGGCAGGAGAAGGAAATAAAGGGTATTCAACTAGGAAAAGAGGAAGTCAAATTGTTCCTGTTTGCAGATGACATGATTGTATATCTAGAAAACCCCATTGTCTCAGCCCAAAATCTCCTTAAGCTGATTAGCAACTTCAGCAAAGTCTCAGGATACAAAATCAATGTACAAAAATCACAAGCATTCTTGTACACCAATAACAGACAAACAGAGAGCCAAATCATGAGTGAACTCCCATTCACAATTGCTTCAAAGAGAATAAAATACCTAGGAATCCAACTTACAAGGGATGTGAAGGACCTCTTCAAGGAGAACTACAAACCACTGCTCAATGAAATAAAAGAGGATACAAACAAATGGAAGAACATTCCATGCTCATGGGTAGGAAGAATCAATATCGTGAAAATGGCCATACTGCCCAAGGTAATTTATAGATTCAATGCCATCCCCATCAAGCTACCAATGACTTTCTTCACAGAATTGGAAAAAACTACTTTAAAGTTCATATGGAACCAAAAAAGAGCCTGCATCACCAAGTCAATCCTAAGCCAAAAGAACAAAGCTGGAGGCATCATGCTACCTGACTTCAAACTATACTACAAGGCTACAGTAACCAAAACAGCATGGTACTGGTACCACAACAGAGACATAGATCAATGGAACAGAACAGAGCCCTCAGAAATAATGCCACCTATCTACAACTATCTGATCTTTGACAAACCTGACAAAAACAAGCAATGGGGAAAGGATTCCCTATTTAATAAATGGTGCTGGGAAAACTGGCTAGCCATATGTAGAAAGCTGAAACTGGATCCCTTCCTTACACCTTATACAAAAATTAATTCAAGATGGATTAAAGACTTAAATGTTAGACCTAAAACCATTAAAACCCTACAAGAAAGCCTAGGCAATACCATTCAGGACATAGGCGTGGGCAAGGACTTCATGTCTAAAACACCAAAAGCAATGGCAACAAAAGCCAAAATGGACAAATGGGATCTAATTAAACTAAAGAGCTTCTTCACAGCAAAAGAAACTACCATCAGAGTGAACAGGCAACCTACAGAATGGGAGAAAATTTTTGCAACCTACTCATCTGACAAAGGGCTAATATCCAGAATCTACAATGAACTCAAACAAATTTACAAGAAAAAAACAAACAACCCCATCAAAAAGTGGGCGAAGGACATGAACAGACACTTCTCAAAAGAAGACATTTATGCAGCCAAAAAACACATGAAGAAATGCTCATCATCACTGGCCATCAGAGAAATGCAAATCAAAACCACAATGAGATACCATCTCACACCAGTTAGAATGGCCATCATTAAAAAGTCAAGAAACAACAGATGCTGGAGAGGATGTGGAGAAATAGGAACACTTTTGCACTGTTGGTGGGACTGTAAACTAGTTCAACCATCGTGGAAGTCAGTGTGGCGATTCCTCAGGGATCTAGAACTAGAAATACCATTTGACCCAGCCATCCCATTACTGGGTATATACCCAAAGGACTATAAATCATGCTGCTATAAAGACACATGCACACGCATGTTTGTTGTGGTACTATTCACAATAGCAAAGACTTGGAACCAACCCAAATGTCCAACAACAATAGACTGGATTAAGAAAATGTGGCACATATACACCATGGAATACTATGCAGCCATAAAAAATGATGAGTTCATGTCCTTTGTAGGGACATGGATGAAACTGGAAAACACCATTCTCAGTAAACTATCACAAGGACAAAAAACCAAACACCGCATGTTGTCACTCATAGGTGGGAATTGAACAATGAGAACTCATGGACACAGGAAGGGGAACATCACACTCCGGGGACTGTTGTGGGTTGGGGGGAGGGGGATCGGACAGCATTAGGAGAAATACCTAGCGCTAAATGACGAGTTAATGGGTGCAGCAAACCAACACGGCACACGGATACATATGTAACAAACCTGCACATTGTGCACATGTACCCTAAAACCTAAAGTATAATAATAAAAAAAAAAAAAGAAAATTTTTACGTTTGTATAAATGCCAGGGAATTTCAGGCTAAAATTTGAAATAATTTACAAGATGAATGTATCCACTTCTAACAGGCTTAGTTTATCACAATAGCTTTAAATAGGTTAGTCTGTGAACTACAGAGTCTTATTTGGAAAATAATAATGAAACCTAATAAATTCGAGTTTAAATTGGTGTAGTAGAAAAAATAATGGCCAGTGTTTCAGAACCACTTATCTTCTATTATCCTCACAGGGTTTCAACCAATACAGGAGTCTCAGTGTTTTTTAGATTAGCATTTGGTGACTTAAATTTTATTCAGGGTGGTAGGTAAAGATAGAGTGGGTAGAAGTCAGGGGACAAAGGTAGAGGGGAAAAGTAAAATGGAAACTACTATTTAAAAAACTAAAAGCAGCAAATTCCCAAAAAACGTTATTTATTTATTTATTTATTTATTTATTTATTTATTTTGAGAAGGAGTCTCACTCTGTCACCCAGGCTGGAGTGCGGCGGGGCGATCTCGGCTCACTGCAACCTCCACCTCCCGGGTTCAAGCAGTTCTCCTGCTTCAGCCTCCCAAGTAGCTGGGACTACAGGCACATGCCGCCATGCCCAGCTAATTTTTTTTGTATTTTAGTAGAGATGGGGTTTCACCTTGTTGCCCAGGCTGTTCGTGAACTCCTGAGCTCAGGCAATCCACCTGCCTCGGCCTCCCAAAATGCTGGGATTACAGGCATGAGCCATCGCGCCCAGCCTATATTTTTATTTCTTAAACAGAGGGAAGCATTTCAATTTTACTTTTAACTTCTTAATCACTTGTCTTCTACCCCCAACTGACTTTTTAAAAGGGAAACAAAGAACACCTATCCCTTATGGCTATGAATTAAAAGACTCACGAGAACTACTCTTTGCAATTTCATCCAACATTGACTTCCCCTGCCTTTGCTTTATTAAAATCCAAGCAAAAACACAGGAAAGATCTGTTTGAAGGAATGTGCGTTAGAGCCAGAATTAGAGGGGAGTCTCAGTCTCAGATCCAAAAATTCTTGATGCAGTTTTGAGTGCTAAAATTGTCACAAGAGTTTTAAAATTCTATCTACTCTCCTCCCCTTTCCAATACTACCTCATAAATACCACGGACATTTGAGCTTTGTGGGGATAGAGTCGGGGATTATTTTTATAGCTATTCCCTGCACTAAAAATTTATCTAATAAACATTTCTAAAACTAGTTTATTTCATCTTCACAGTATAGTTTTCCCTATAGTTAGAGAAACTGATCCATCTCTAATGGCAAGTATTTCAAAATAAGAGTAACAAAATTAAGGAGACACAGTAAGCTGGAGTTCTTCCTGGAGAATAAAAACCGTAACGTTCAAGGCAGGGGTAAAAAATTCAGATGGTTTTAAGGGGCCAGTGGGTAATGAGGAGTATATGAATCAGCTACAGTAACATGGTTAGGAAGTCATGTGCTGGTTGACTGGAGGAGGCACAGCCTTCTTACATGTCTAAAAAACACCATACTGGCTGAACCTGGATGGCTAAATTCATCCACCACGACACCCATTTGTGGCTCTTTTTTCAAAAAAGTCCTATTTCAAAGGGATAAAAAGGGATAGGGCTTATTTAACTGGGGGAGAAGAACCCTAAGAGTTTTATTTTCTTCTTTCTTGCTTTTCCTAAGTAGATATTAAAAATAAAGTTTAAGGAATGGCCAGTCTAGTAAATAGACAAGGCTAATTATCTATTTATTTGAAGCTTTCAGAAAATCTCTCTGCCCAAATACTCTTCCTCTCTCATTTGCCACAGCATCTAAAACCACATTGTAACTGTATTGAGGGAATGGGGACAGTGAGGGAGGACATTAATGTATCATAGTAGCTTTAAGAACACACACACGAGTCTGGCAGATGTTTAGTTGTACTGCAGCTAACAGCATACATCAAGTTTATTAGAAAAGTGGAAAAGAGTCAGATTTTTATGGAGCAAAGGCATTTCAAAAGAAATTAAAATCTCTGGCCAGCCAGTAACACCAACAGCATTAGAGTATAGAAGATATCAGGGATGCAGAATGAAGGAAAGCCAGGTGGCTGGTGGTGCAGAATAAGCAACAAATCAAATAACTAAACTGAACTAATGTTACTGAGTATCTTTACCACATACTATGCTTGGTGCTGGGGATACAAGGATAAATAAGGATAAATTCATCTAGAGGACCAGATAAACTTTAGCTAACCACAATATTTCATCAACTCTCTAACTCAAGTTTTTTTTTTTTTTGATGTTTAAACACCTTTGAAATTGATGGCATCTTATGATATTATTAGCAGCATTTATTTTTTCTTATACAGTGGTATATAAAATAATTGTTACAACAGAAGAAATATAGTATATGGATTGTAAAATATTGCTAGCGAGTAGAAGGAACAACAGCTAAAATATATCGTGTAGATTATAGTCAACTATTGAAAGTGTTTAATCTGGGTAGTAACATATAAGATCTCTCTATTCATTTTTCCCTTCCTGTGCTTGCCTTCTTCCTTTCACTCAATAAGCATGTATGGAGCACATGCTATAGGTCAAGTTCTCTGTTAGATCCTGGGAATACAGTGGTGAAAAAGATAGATGTAACCATCAATCAACTGGATCTAATTGACATTTATAGAACACTTCATCTGACAACAGCAAAATCCACATTCTTCTCTGATTTACATAGAACATCTGCTAAGATACACTACATTCTGGACCATAAAACACACCTTGACACATTTAAAAGAATATATATCATACAAAGTATGCTCTCAGACCAATGGAATTAAACTAGAAATTAGTAACAGAAAGATAGCTGGAAAATACCCAAATATTTGAAGACTAATCAACATACTTCTAAATAACTTCTGTGTCAAAGATGATGTTTCAAGAAATTAGAAAGTATTTTCAACTAAATGAAAATGAAAATACAGCCTATCAGAATTTGTAGGGTACAGAGAAAGCAGTGCTTAGAAAGAGAGAGACACAGTCCTGGCCTCTTACTGACCAATGACTAAGTAAACAGAAACATTTTTAATTAATTTATTTATTTATTTTTGAGACAGGGTCTTGTTCTGTAACCCAGACTGGAGTGCAGTGGTGCGATTGCAGCCCACTGCAGCTTCCAATTCCCAGGCTCAATTGATTGTCCCACCTCAGCCTCCCAAGTAGCTGGACTACAGGTGCATGCCACCATGCCCGGCTAATTTTTGGAAGAAATAGCGTTTTGCCATGTTGCCCAGGCTGGTCTCAAACTCCAGGGCTGAAGTGATCCTCCTGCCTTGGCCTCCCAAAGTGCTGGGATTACAGTTGTGGGCCACTGTGCCTGGCCAGAAACATTTTTTAATGGAATAAAAATAATTACGATTACAGTGGTGTTAGAGAAATAAGGGTATGTGACTACTTTTTGATAAAATGGTCAGGGAAGGTGACATTTAAGTTGAAGTCCAATTGTTTGCAGATGGGAAAGTTTTCCAGGCTGACAGAATAGCATGTGTGAGGCAGAAAACTGCTTAGCATGCTTATGGAAATGAAAGAAGGTCAGTATGGTAGAAACTTAGCAAAGAGAAAAGAGATAGGAGATGGTTTGGAAGGATGGACAGGGATTAGAACATATAGGGACGTATAGACCTCAGGAAGTGTCAAGGGAAGTCATTGAGGCGTCCTAAGCAGGATAGGATCCAATTTACAGGTGGACACAAGATTCCTGGGCCAGTAGAAGAGACATTTGAATGCTGGATTAGACATGACCAAGAACTGTAGCAGAGGCAAGAACCTGAGCTCCCAACCCAGGCTGCCAGTGGAGTGTCTGAGGAATGTGTTTTCTGAGGTAATTTGTATTCTCAACGGGATGAACATTTGAACATCAGGCATTGGGTATGAATACAGGAGTCCACTCTTATCTACATTTCCATGGTTTCAGTTACCCAAAATCAATCTCTGTCCAAAAATATTATGTGGAAAATTCTAGAAACAAACAATTTACACATTTTCAATTATGCATCATTCTGAGTAGTGTGATAACATCTTGTGCCTCTCTGCTCTGACTTGTCTGGGATAGGAATCATCACGTTGCCCAGCATATCCCCACTGTCTACACTACCGGCTCATTAGTCACTTAGTAACCTTTGTGGTTATCAGATCCACTGTCAAGGCATGGTCATGTTTGTGTGAGCAACCCTTATTTTACTTAATAACAGCCTCAAAGCACAAGAATAGTGATGCTGGCAATTTGAATATACTAATGAGAAGCAGTAAAGTACTTCTTTCAAGTAAATGTGAAAGTTCTTGACTTAAGGAGGGAAAAAATTGTATGTTGAGGTTGCTAAGATCTATGGTAGAAACAAATCTATCCATAAAACTGTGAAGAAGGAAAAAGAAATTCATGCATAGTGTAGTTAGGATTCAATACTATCTGCAGTTTTAGGCAACCATTGGGGGTCTTGGAATTTCTCACCAGCCTAGTAGGGTAGGAGCTTGGGATAGAATTTATTGATTTAAATAAAATAAGAAAATGTGGTATTTCTTGTACACTTGAGTGAAGAATGAAGATTTTTGCCCATTTTAAGAAAACACTTTGCCTGCTGTGTGGAATGGATTCTAAGGAGGCAAGTGCAAAAATGAGGTGAATTTGGAGGCTACTGTAGTATCTATGCAAGAAATACTGTGGACTCAAATGAGGAGGATGGTGGTGGAAATGGTGAAAAGTAGAAAGATGGGAAATGCTGTCAAATATTTTTGGTACCTGTGATACACAGACTACCAATGTGTTTCCATCACCCATGCCTCCTGGTGTTGTCTTCATGCGATCCCCTCCCCTTGACTGCAGGTGGCATCTGCCACTTATTTCCTCCAAACAGAATATGACAAAGATGACAGGATGTGTATGATTATGACTGTGTTTCATAAGATTGTAAGGCTCACCCTAATGGAGTCTCTCTCTCCCTTGCTTTCTTGAGAAAGCAGGCAGCCACACTGGGGGATCCCACATGGTAAAGAACTGCAGGTGGCCTCTAGGAGATGAGGGCAGCCTCTAGTCAACAGCCAGCAAGAAACTGAAGTGCTCTGTCCTACAACCTTGTGGAATTGAATTCTGCCAACAACCTGAGTGAGACTGAAAGTGGATCCCTCTCCAGTCACGCCTCAGGTGAGACTGTATCCCTGGATGACACCTTGATTCCAGCCTCATGTGACCCTGCAGACCCATATAAGCTGTGCCTGGACTCAAGGCCCTCAGAAACTGTGAGATAATAAACGTGTGTTAAGCTATTGAATTTGTGGCAGTTTGTCACATGGAAAAGTAATGCCTGCCCAGTAAATTGCCCAGTCTCGGGTATGTCTTTATCAGCAACATGAAAAGGAACTAATACAAATGGGGTCTTGTTATGTTACCAAGGCTGATCTCAAACTCCTAGCCTCAAGTGATCCTCCTGCCTCAGCCTCCCAGAGTGCTGAAATTACAGGCATGAGCCACCATGCCTGGCCAAGAAATATTTTACAGGCTACCTGGGCATCCCTTAGTCCAGTCAAGGTGACACACAAAATTAACCGTCGCACTACCTAAGACACAATTCTTGCACCTCTGTTTGATAACATTTGGAATTATACTTTATCTGGATTTTTTTCTAGGTTTCTGGGACCACCTTTGTTCCTGAACAATATTTTTGATTCTGCTTTGAAAATTTTTTCCCATGGCAGAAGTTGCTCTTCTTCTTAAATCTCTTGCCAAACTCTGGCTTCCTGATTTAGATTTCTGGGCTTCCTGCTAGCCTGGGAAGGAACAATACAAAAAACAAATTCAAGAAGAGAAAGAGGTTACCAATTTAAAATATTAGGAGGTGCTGTAACAGCATAGGTGAAATTATTTGAAGCTTGATTAGAGGCAAGATAAATGAAAAGGAAAGGAAAGGTTCAAGACACCCTTTGGCAGCAAAATCAACAAGACCTGCTGAAATACAGCAGTGAAGAGATGAGTGGCGGGAGATGACGCTGACGTGTTAATGACATCTAGCTTGGGTGGTCAGGTAGAAAGCAAGACAAAAATCACACTTGGGATAGTTTATTCCTCCATGATCGCTTTTAAATAAATATGACACGAGTATACCCACACCAGGAAAGATTTGAAAGGCAGAATTTGTTTCTGGAATTAACCCCAGCCTCTCCACCAACAAGTCTCTATAGCTTTCTAGCTGTGTAACTCACAAATTATTCACCTGACAGAGCAGACATAAATGAAGGTTTCCTATAATTAAAGCTAGTTTATATGGAGGATGTCCTGCTTGGGACATAGGAAATGCTCAATATAAACTAGCTCTTCCTGTTGAGCTGTGTTCCCTCTGGCCCAATCATGCTTTTATCAGCCTCAGATTTCCTGCTATCTTGATGTCTCTTTCTTTGACTACATATTTCATTAGCTTTCACTGAGCTCTTAGGTTTCCTTGCTTTGACGTTGGTGCTCCTTCTAGGTCTAGGACATGACTACAGTACCTGGTCATAGATAAAGGATACCTCTGCCCCTGCTCTTGCCTTCATCCTGTGCTTCCCCCTGGGTCCCATCAGCCTGAATGCCCAGGCCTGCCCTTCCCCTACATATGCCCACAGGAAGGAAACCAAAAAGGGAACACAAAAGGAGATTGAGTTTGTGAGGAATGTGAGGAATGTGGCAGTTTCTTCTGGAGTCTGTTGAATTTAAAAGTGTTTATAGAACATTGAGATGGTTAATTTTATGTGTCATCTTGGCTAAGCTATGGCACCCACATGTTTGGTCAAATGTTAGTCTATATGCTGCTGCTATTTTTTAGTATGATTAATATTTAAATCAGGAGACTTTGTGTAGATGTGATTATCCTCCATAATGTAGCTGGGCCTCATCCAATCCGCTGAAGGTCTTAAGAGAAAAGATTGAGGTACCCTGAGGAAGAGGGAGTTCTGACTCCAGACTGCCTTTGAACTCAAGATGAAAACATTGACTCTTCCTTGGTTTCTCCAGCTTGCCAGCCTGCACTGCAAATTTTGGACTTGTCAGTCTCCACAATTGTATGAGCAAAATCCTTAGAATCAATCTCTCTTCTTCTCTCTTCCTCTCTCTTCCTCTTCTTCCTCTTCTTCTTCTCTCTCCTGTAAGTTTTATTTCTCTGGAGAACCCTGACACAAATATTCAGGAGAAGTCTCCAGAGTAAGTGTTTATACAGATTTAGAGCTCAAAAGAGAAATCAAAGTAAGTAAACAAACAAATTAGAAGTTATTACTATGAGAGTGGTATCTCTGAATCTGAGGGAGCTGAGAAAATGCAAGAAAGAAGAGGTTATAGACAATATCAAATATGGCACAAAACCCAACATAATTGAGAAAAAAATATTTAATCTGGCAACTAACTAATCAGCATTTGCTTATTTGCCATTTAGCAAACAACATAGCTTAAAAGAAGACAAATGAAAGAAAATCTCATTTTCAGAATCAGTAGCAATTTTATAGGACTCACTAAAAAATTACATGGTTGTACATATGATCCTCAACAGTTTAAGGAAAACTAGTAATGTTTAGATTTCAGCAAACTTTTACAAGACTGTTTATCAACATTCAAATCTCAAGTATATTGTTTTATCACATACTAAGGACCAGATCAGATCAGCAATTAGAAGTATGACATACAAAATAATCACCCTCAAGGAAGGTTTAAATTAGGGATGAATTTCCAGTATTGACATGGATCTTTCCAAGCACCCTGCATATTCTTGCTACTAATTCTGAAAATGAGATTTTCTTTCATTTGTCTTTTTTAAAGCTATGTTGTTTGCTAAATGGCAAATAAGCAAATGCTGATTAGTTAGTTGCCAGATTAAATATATACTTGAGTATACATTTTCTCCCATAAAATGCAGTAAAATGATTTTTAGAACTTTGAGAGATCCTTTCAAGAATGTTCATGAAATTGTAAAGCTTTTTTTGTTGTTTCCGTTGAGATTTTATCACTTGAGAAAGTGAATATACCTGTGATAGCAAATGGAGAACAACAGAATTGGGTTGGGATGTGGATTCTGAGTCATTGGCCCACATATGGATGAAGTGGCTCCTTCTCTTGCATCTGTTCATGTAACTCTAACCTACATCTTGGCAAAATTATAAACTACCCAAGCGCTAGACCTTCAGGTCACACTCAAATCGTCAAAATTGTAAATATTAAATCCATAGGTGCTTGATGTCTATTACACGCTCAGTCTTTTGATGATGTCCTGAGAAATAATGATTTCACTCACAAAATACTAGAATACTGTGCTGAATATGCAGGGTGCTTGGAAAGATCCACGTCAATACTGGAAATTCATCCCTAATTTAAACCTTCCTTGAGGGTGATTATTTTGTATGTCATACTTCTAATTGCTGATCTGATCTGGTCCTTAGTATGTGAAAAAACAATCCTAGGAAAAGTGTTTGGTTTTTCAAACTTACAGTATAACAAGTTTTGAAGAACCTTCAAGGCAAGTAAAGGAAACACACCTGAGTTTTGCTGGTAGAAAACATTTTATTTTCTCTCCCTCCCTCTTACACACACACGCACACACACACACACACACACACACACCCCTCTGGAGCCATAGGCGCTCCTGCCTTCCTCGTCTCACAGTAATTTTTCTTTGGCTCTTCCCCATTGTTAGTGAAATAGCTGGAACTCACCAGTCTACACCGCTGGTGATTGTCTGTAGGATGAAAACATGATGATATGGTGGTAGGTGTCCATGAGGCTTCTGACAAATGAAGCTGTTCTCAGAGAGTACTAACCTGAAATTGAGTGATGTTACAAAATCACTGAAATAAAGTCAGTTGGTTAGAAAATGCAGTTCAAGCTGGGCGTGGTGGCTCATGCCTGGAATCCCAGCACATTGGGAGGCCAAGGCAGGCGGATCACGAGGTCAAGAGATGGAGACCATCCTGGCCAACATGTTGAAGTCCCATCTCTATTAAAAATATAAAAATTAGCCGGGCGTGGTGGTGGGTGTCTGTAGTCCCAGCTACTTGGGAGGCTGAGGCAGAAGAATCGCTTGAACCTGGGAGGCGGAGGTTGCAGTGAGCTGAGATCATGCCATTGCACTCCAGCCTTGGCGACAGAGTGAGACGCCGTCTCAAATAAAAAAAATAAAAAAAAAAAAAAAGGAATGCAGTTCAGGTTTGGCTTCTTTGGAATTTAGGCTGACCTCAAACAATGTATGGGAAAGCAAAGAAACGTCACTTTTCTCATGGAACACAAAAGACACTACCTTCCTTTAAGTGAATAGTGGAATAGCAGGTTATAAGATTGAGACTGTGGTTTGTTTATTACAACTCTTAAAATTAAACGCTACTGATTCTCACCGCAATAAAACTATCTTTATCCAAAAGGGAGGATTTATGGCATGGATTCTGGATGCCTCAGGCATTGAAGAAAGCTGGAGGAAAGAGGTAGTCCCAGGCCTTAATTAAGGATGAACTCAGAAAACCTGCACAACAAAAAAAGCCTCTCAAGCTTAGCCTCCTTTTCTTTCTTCTTTGGGGTTATTCTCTCAGCCATCACCCATAGCGGGAACTTAGCCATTAACTCTAGGGCCATATTTGGACAGTGCTGGGAACATAAAGGAAAAAAAAAGAGGCTTCCCTGTTAGCTTCAGCCGGAACAATCCTGGGCTGGGAGTCTGCCTGGACTGGCTTTGCCCTTGGCCTCATCGCGGTGGCCAGAGAGTGGAGGTGCTGTGTTCATCTCAGACTGAGCCTGAGCAGTGTGATTATTCACTTACAGGAGGTAAGGGAGGCGTGTTGAGCAGGCAAAAGGGTTTTAAAGCCCCTGGAGACATTCCAAATATACTAAATGATAACTTGATTTTTGGCAATATGCTTCTGTCACAATGTTAAATATTCATCTCACTCCCAAGTGCCCCGTGTCTTTCATAATCTAAATCTACGATTGGTAGCTCAATTATTATTTTTTGTTCATAATTACAATCAATATTACTTGAGGCCTCCTCATGATTGCTTTATTTCTTTTTTATTTGTTCATCCTCAGTACAGTTTAACATTTATTGCAGATATTGGGATTGGCTCACTCAGCATCTCTTCCAAACGCTTTTCAGAATTTCTCACACCACTGCAGAGCCTGGAAAGCAAACACTTTATTTTCCAGACTCCTTGCTCCTAGATTCTGGATTCGCTTTAGGCTCTGCCAAACAGTGGCACTGGTGGGAGACTTGAATTTGGAATTGATTTCGGGAGGGAGAGAGGCAGCTCTTGAGCTATTCATTTTGTGGGGACAGATTGTGGTACACATGGTATGGTTCTGGAGCCAGCAATTGTGGCAGAGGCTGCCCAATTTAGCAGATGGCTTCTGGATCATGGCAAGAGAAACAGTTTCACTGGTGGCCAAGTTCTGCATTGTGGTTTTGGGATTTGTTTCTGGAAGCTCAGTTTAGTGTATTTTTTAAGCCTTCCCAGTGATTATGTAAGTCATATAATAGCCTGCAATAAATCCTTTTCTGATTAAATAGCTTAGTGATTCTGTGCTCTGCCATTGAACCCTGACACAACATAGAAATTAGTTTTTAAAATGTCATTGATCTTTTTGATTGTGTTATTTTTCTTTTCCTTATTTGTAATTGCATGGATACAAAACATGAAATGAGGTTGGCATTATATATTGCTTTGATGAGCAGGTGAATTAGGTGATCACAGTTGCTAACTGATGCTTGGTTAGTGAGACCCATAGGAAACACCTGCTGTGGTTCAACAAGCTGAGGCTGGAGGTCTTCCATTGGCCCCTACAGGTCCACTCCTCACCCTTCTCTATCCTGCTCTGTGCCCTGGGATTGCCTAGCAGGAATGGCTTTCTGTGTTCCCTGGCTTTGCCCATGGGGAGACTTGATTTATGCTGGTTGTCCGTCCCTCCAACCCCAAGTCTTTAGGTTACCATTTACTTTCTCTTTCAAAAGTGTCCCAGTTGATGTAATCCTCCTTTCTGCTTAGAGTTTGTACTCTCTAAACAATGAACACTTATTAATTCCTTACTATACAGCTCCTCTGTTTTGCTAGCTGAGAATGTATAGTCCAAAACTCACAAGCAGAATGGCCACTCTGGTGCTGTAGCAGTCTGCTTTTGCCCCTGGAGTTTGGTGAGGGGTCTTATCTCACAACTACAAAATAGGCACACAGACACGGAGGGTGAGTAGGGCAGAGCAAAATTTATTAAGCAAAAGGAAAGCTCTCAGCGAAGAGAGGGGTCCTGAAAGCAGGTTGCCAGTAAGATGTCTGTGTTCTGCATCTTTTATGTGGCAGAGGCCAGGAAGTCTTCTGTGGGTTTTGCCCAGATGGGAGGGATAAAATTCCCTCTTGGGGTACTACATCTACGCATGCCTAAGGTTGACCAAAGTGACTCCAACTGATTGAATGCCTAAGTGAAACCCATGGTGGGAGGTGCCTAAAACCACAATGCCAATGTTATGTTAATGGCATTATAGTGAGCTGGGTCAAATTAAGGACATTTAGGTTGATTTCTTGCACCTGTGCCTAAGTTGAGACAGTCCCTGCTGAGCAACATCCTGGCATAAGGGCAAGTTCTTAACCACATTTCTTCCTGTTAGCTGCAGAGACGGGGTAGGTGCTGTCCTGCAGTTGTTCCTGTGAACATTGTTCCTTTCTGTCCCTTCTCCCGAGACCCTCCATCTCTATCTGCTTATCCAGCCCCTAACTTCTCTCTCAGTGCTTTCCCTCCAGTACACACCCATATTTTAATTTCCAAGTGTGCAATTTTCACGTTTATAATTCGTTAAGAAAGAATGCAAGGGAATGATTCAGATAGTTGTCAACAAACTGCAGCTGAGTCCAGACTCTGTCTACCTTTCTTCCCTCTTCTGTTTGCATCATCTCCAATAGTTCTTCTAGGATCCAGAACTGATACTGATGCTGCCCAGTTTTGAGTGCTGGCCCTTTGAGGTTCACTGATTCTCCTACATTTTCTGGCTAACATGTGGAAAATCTGCTTTGTTCCTAGTAAAACAGTGATAAAATAATTTTTTATTCCCCTAAATTCCCCAAAGTAGCTTATACTTGCCATGAAGTTTAGGCTATATCTCAATCTCTATCTTTCCATTTATCTATCCATCCATCCATCCATCTATCCACACATACATATATGTGTCTATTTATCTCTCAAGATTTACAGTATCAGAATTTTTCAGAGTGTGGCTCAGGAATCTTTTTTCTGTTAAGCAAGTTTCGTAAGCATTCTCATGTATTTTGTTGCTTCAATTTACTTATTGCATCTATTTATAAATTACTGCTTACAAAAACAGTAAAGAAAAAAAAGAAAAGCACCTTAATGGCTGAGTGTGTCTGTAATCCCAGCACTTTGGGAGGCCGAGGTGGGTGGATAATTTGAGGTCAGGAGTTCAAGACCAGCCTGACCAACATGAAGAAACCCCATCTCTACTAAAAGTACAAAAATTAGCCGGATGTGGTGGCATATGCCTGTAATCCCAGCTACTCAGGAGGCTGAGGCAGGAGAATCACTTGAACATGGGAGGCAGAGGTTGCTGTGAGCCGAGATCACGCCATTGCACTCCAGCCTGGGCAACAAGAGCAAAATCCCATCTAAAAAAAAACAAAAACAAACAAACAGAAAACCCAAAACAGACAACAACAACAACAAAACACCACCTTAATAGTTTGGGTGTTTTATTTAGCAGTGCATTTACAAAGATCAAATGAGTGATATAAACTTTGAGTTTTCTATTTTCATCTTTTAGAATGGGAACAGTCAGAATGCTAAACTCACACAGATTTTATTAAAGTTTAGCAATCTACCACCAGGACTGGAAAGCCAAGGAAAAAAACAAATCTAACACAATGCTACAGAAACAGAAAAGCCCAGAATTCTTGCTAATTTAACTGAAGTTTAATTTTGACATCTTTGGCTGATCCAACCACTCAGTCTTGGTCTCTTTCCCATCTCTTATGGACTGGGAGTTAGGTAATAAAAATGAGCCAAAGATTCTCCAAGTTCTGCAGAGGTAGACATGGGCTGGTCTTGCTGTCAGAGCTGGTTAGTACTTTGGGTCTTTTTAGAATATTTGGTGTTAGGCTCAGATAACTCAACTACATCTGTAGTGCTTCTCTGTGGCTGCTCAGTTTATAATTCAGGTCTTGCTTGGACCCCTAGTCCCAAGGACACCTTTTCCTTTGCCTTTCTGTTAAAAGTCTCTTCAACTTTGAGCTTCCATTGGGCCTATACTATTCTCTCTAGACTGTAAAGGCTCTTTCTACCTTTAATCATCTTCTTCACCGATGTTCAAATCCAGTTATCGGGCCTTGGTCTCTTTGTTGGTCAGGATGTCAGCTGCCTTCTTTCTCCTGAATTTGGCATCACTTCTGATGAGCATAAGCTAATTCATTTTTCCATCAGGGAAAAAGCTATCATTAATTTCTCATGAATATCTCTTATTTGGGAGATATTCCTATTTTCAGCTCAATGAAGAATCAAATCTTTCTAGTCTCTAGAATCTAGTCACTTCTGTAATTTCTTCCCAATTATCCACTCACCAGTTTTTTTTTTTTTTTGATATATGTCTCCTTCCCTGCCTCAAGAACACAGACTATGCCAATCCTAAGAATATAATAGTAGAAATACCTTTAGATTATAATAGTAGAAATACCTTCAATGTGCAGTAACATTAGTGTGGCAGACGTAATCTAAGTTGCCCCCATGATCCTTGCCTCCTGGTATTCATTCTCTTGCATAATTTCCTTTCTTTTAGTGTGAGAGAAACCTGTGACTTGCTTCTAACCCATAGGATATAGCAAGGAACTAGTCATATCTTAGAGCAGCCTCCAGAAAACAGTCAGCAAAACACTGAGGTTCTCAATCCGATAGTCAACAAGGAACTGAATGCTGGAACAATGATGTGAGCTTGGAAGCAGATCCTTCCCTTCTGCTGGGCCTCAGGTGAGACTGCAGCTCCAGTCATTACCTTGATTGCAGCCCACAGAAACTCCCAACCCACAGAGACTGTGAGTTAATAAATGTGTTGTTTTAAGTTGATATGTTCGTATTATTGATATACAATAATAGATAACTAATAAAACTAACAATAAGAGACACTGTTTCCTCCAAGGGAAGGAAATGGGCCATTTTCTTAGACAAGATAGTAAAAAGTGACAAGGAAAACTTCCTAAACAAATAGCATAACAGTTGGATTCACTAAAAAAATTATAACATGAGAACACATATTTGAAATGATTTAGCTCTTTATGGCTTGATCTGTAATGCTATCTTTTAGAATTTCTTTTAGCTGGATATAACAGAAGGCTGACTACAGTTTGTTAAACAAGTAAGGTAAGGTGTTTATCTTCCTCATGTATGAAGATGCCTTATGCAGGCAGTCCAGGGCTTGTGAGGCAGTGCCAAGATGTCACTGGGGATGGGGTTCCTTCTGTCTTCCTATTCTAGCATCCTTAGTGAGTGGATTTTGTCCTCATGGTTGTAAGATGCCTGCTGCATCTGCAGGCATCTGTTACAGGACAGTGAGTGAAGAACAAAGGTGGATTCCGGCTGATTCTCTACTTTTTTAAAAAGGCTTTTCTGGATATTTCTACCAAGAAACTTCTACCTACATCTGAATGGGCAAGACAGAATAACAACACGGTCACCTGCAATGGAGTACGTAGGGGAGGCTGGGTATTTTATCTAGGTATTTTGCTGAGGTATGCATAAACAAATCAGGGTCTGTTAGTAAAGAAGGAAAGGTGAGAGGATTTTGGGTGGGCTACTAGGAGTGTCTGCCACCACAGTCATGTAGTTAAATGGGAGTCTCTGCTTGGAAGAACAAAACTTACAGAATAACCCCTGGAGCCAAACAAGTCCAGACGAGTAATCAAAACTTGTTTTTAGTATAGAGTTCTTCTTTTTTTTTTTGAGATGGAGTCTTGCTCTGTCGCCAGGCTGGGGTGCAGTGGCACAATCTTGGTTCACTGCAACCTCAGCCTCCCGGGTTCAAGCGATTCCCCTGCCTCAGGCTCCCAAGTAGCTGGGACTACAGGCACGTACCACCACGCCAGGCTAATTTTTTGTATTTTAGTAGAGATAGGGTTTCACCATGTTGGCCAGGATGGTCTCCATCTCCTGACCTCATGATTTGCCTGCCTTGGCCTCCCAAAGTGTTGGGATTATAGGCATGAGCCACCGCGCCTGGCCTAGAGGTCATTTTAATTAAGTTATTTCCCTAAACCTGCCTATTAGACTACTCTTCAAATTTTACAAAGGCTTAGATTATCTTGCATTTTAAAATGTTTATGCCTAAACTGTTGCCCTTCTCTTCAATTTGATAGCTGGTATTTCTTTGTCTCAAAGGCCTCTGAACACTTCATTTGTTCATCCTTTAGACAGCTTTGTAAATAAAACCAAGCATTCCTCCTATGGTCCAGACAGCTTCTTAAGGACAGATAAAGTCAGCATTCCTAAGCACCAGGGTAGCCAAGGGAGTGTTGTAGATTTATAGGGGTACGATATTATCTCTTTCTTCCACTTCTCACCACTTAGTTCAAACTCATAAGTTTAAATGAGATAAGGAGAACTGTCTCTTAGGAAGGGTTGGGAAAAAATAAAGGCTGTGGTGGCCTGAAGACCACTTGAGTCATTTCTTCCATAATTACAATCTAATTTTCCAATAAATTGCAAGCATTCCTAGAACCACAGACTTCACTTAAGCCAAACTCTGTCAATTTCACACTGCCATTTATGGATGAGCATAAATGAGTTTCTCTTCTCAGGCCCCAATTGTATATACTTTACAGAACTTCATTGAGAAAGTTATTCGTTTCTTTCCTTTCCTCCTTTGTATCATAGCTCATTTAATTTCAATATAATAAAATCCATTAACCTTCTAGAAACTAAGGTTTTAAAAAGTTATTTTTCCCATGTTTAGTTATTGCAACAGATATTCATTATAGCTAAGGCAAGACAATTATTTAGTAGCATAACACCATGGTCCCTCAAAAAATAACAATAAACAAATCTACATATTTTTCATCCCAATATTTTTATCATTCCTTTAGGCATATGCAAAGATCATGTTCACTCCTGGCTAGATAATTCATTCTTTCTTTGTGAGATAGCTGTGGCAGAGGGAGTCATAAATAAAATAAAGCCTCCTAAACGAAGGTTTGCTTTAATGTGTTCAGATTGACAATATCTAGTAAATTCTAATATTTCAAACAACTCACCATAACAGGTATAGATTTGGGTTTTTAAGAAATTGGTATGATTCATCCAGACACATTTATGGGTTTTCTTTGAAACAGTAGAGCTTTACTGACTGTGACACTTTGCATTTTAAAGAAATTTCATTGCTTTCTCTTGTGTGTCATAAATAATTTTTATATAACTGAATTGTGATTCACCAGTAGATAAATGGACAAGAAACATAAACATATAATTCTCAAAAAAGAAAACACAAAGCAAAAACAGCTAATTAACATGTGTTCAGTGCATGTGTTCAGTCTCATTAGTTATGAAAGACATACAAATTTAAGAAATATGTCATGGTGACTTACCTCCTTGTTGACACAAGCAAAGGAAAAAGCAACAGGCATAGAGAAGACTGGCTAGACAGCAGTTAGATGGGCCTGTCACCTACTGAGGAAGGACGGAGACGGGTGGATTCCCTGGGTTCTGTAAGGCTGCAAGAACTGGAGACATGCTCAGGTTACCTTAGGCAGCAGTATCTTGTGAAATAAATGCCTGAGGGAGGGAAAATGGGAAACATGTGATCAGTCCTCATGGCACCCAGAATGTGCTTCAGGATCCACAGTTCTAGAAGTTCAAGGGCAGCTGTGGTCACTCAACTTGCTTGAGTTGTTCCTACAGAATCTGGCATACATTGCTCCCTCCCATAGTGCTCTGTTGTATGGTAATACAGGACTCTCTCTGAAGACTGACTCCAACTGGCTAAATCAAAAAGGAAAGCATTGGTCCTCTTGAATGGAAAGTCTAAGGACAGGGTTTGCTCAGGACAGTTGGAGCTGAGGGCTTTAGTGGAGGTATTTTCTGTTTCTGTCAGCCCTGCTGTCCTTTGAACTGGCTTCACTTTAAAGCAGGCTTTTTCCATGTGGTGTCCCCTGGTAGGTCACTTCACACGTCTAATCCTGTTTCCTCATTCTAGAAAAATGGAGCTACTAGCCACCTGCATAAGTACAATGTGAGGATCCCATGAGATAGACTATATGTAAA
The DNA here is from genome assembly GCF_009828535.3 of Hylobates moloch. Taxonomy (NCBI): domain Eukaryota; kingdom Metazoa; phylum Chordata; class Mammalia; order Primates; family Hylobatidae; genus Hylobates; species Hylobates moloch. The sequence continues at coordinate 51,422,838 of NW_026652281.1, forward strand.
TGCTTTCAAGCTGCCACATTTCAGAGGACTTTATTATTTGATATGAGCTCAGTGGCCTGTTTTGGAACAGTCTTTAACATGGCATCTGTACCGTCTTCCCTGTTTCTGATTATTAATAAGATGGTATTGCTGTTGTTAAGCAAGCCTGCTCTGCAACTTGGCACAGAGGGGGAAAAGAAGTCATCCTCTTTATCAAGAATATCAAGAATGAGGGGCATTATTATTCTTTTTTAAATTGGCTTTTAAAAAAAATTAAGTTCTAAGGCCCTGGGAGCCTATGGAAGAGTCTCAAGGACCACAGTGTGTGTGGAAGGGCCGGATAGCAGTGGGCAAGGCTGACTGGGTAGAGCTGCCCTGTTTAATAAGAGCAGGCTTCCTTTTGTCTGTTTTCTACATCATGATTCTGGATGAGATTTTACATCAAAAAGGAGAGTGGTAATATGATTAAAATAGGAGCAACTTTGGCAGCAAAACAGAAGAAATGGGCCAAATGCTGACATTAATTGACTAAAAGCTAATGAAAGCAGAACTGAATCAATCAATTACAGCAAAATTGAACATCACTTGACAATATCTAGAATTCAATATTTTTTAAGTAGATCAGTAATAGCTCAAAGTGGTATGTATTTCATTGGCCTAGGCCTGAAATTCTCCTCATTCCTCTGGCTCACCTCTGAGACTAAGGACACTGAAAAGCCTCTGCAATGGATGGGCTCAACTGGCCAACCAGCCCTCATATACTATATGGTACACAATATTATTAGTGTTTACCAACCCCTCCTTGTTCTGGCCAATGCAATGTGAGTAGAAGTAGTATGTGTTTTCTCTTTGACTCTGAGCAAGTTGCCAACCTGTCTCATTTTTCTCATCTATAAAGCATAATACCTACATTACTGGGTTGCTGAAAAGATCAAATTATAAACGCACACATGCACACACAGCTAGCATTTAGCAGTATCTAACAGTTGGTAGGGAATCAATAAACCTAGGTACCCTTTCTCTCTGTTCCCTTCCTTCTAACCATTTCTAAGCTTGGTAATTTGCTGTTTTGATCTCACAAGCTCTAGAACTAGGACTCCTTAAAGTCCTTACTCCAAGGTCTGCCTCCTCTACATCCCTGCTAGGGCTTTGAAACTAGAAGTGAATGCTGCCAAATCCTCTGACTTATCGCTCTTTGTAGTGCACTTCAACTCTAAAGATGAAATCACGGCCAGGGCGACAAGCTAAAGTCTGAGTCAGGGTGAACTTTTGGGGAAACGGCGTGGAGCGGGTGGCGGCGTCAGCTCTCTCCTCGCCTACACTTTAGCTCCTTTCTACCCACATCCATTCAGGGCATTGCCCTGTTTATCTCCTCAGCTGTCTTCTGTATTAACTTCCAGCCTGTTGGGTGCATTCACTTCTGCCAGCTGGACTTTCAATATGTATTAAAAAAGAGATACAAACAAAAAACAAAAACAAAAAACTTTACTAGAAGCAAAAGGAAAACCATCATATTCAAAAATATAAATTCAAAAGCAAAGAAATGCATACATTTACTGGACAAAGAGGTCTCATCTTGAATAAACTGGGAGCACTCTGAGATGTCTGGAGATCTTGGAGGCTACATGCTATCCATTGATACCTCCTGTCAAATTCTGAACATGCAGAAATTACCAGATCTCAAAGTTCTCATTTCTTGTTGAATTTTAGTGAAAAAAACTTCCCTGGATCCCACCATAGTTGAGTCTTGGAGCAGGGTGTTAATCTTTATATTATAAAATGTCCTTGACTAGAGAGAATAGGCAGTATGAAACATTATATTTTTAAAAAGGAAACATAATATTGAAAAAAAAGAGAAATACTGTTGCAGTGACTTGGAATCCCCAGTTCTCAAAGGGAAGAAGGCCAAAAAAGAAGTGGGAGAAGAAAGTCTGAGAACCGCATGAAAAGTGTCCTGTTCCCACTAGGACCATGGTCCACTCACAAATTGTCAGAGACGTTTGAACCAGAGCAACTCTATCTTGAATAGGAGCTGGGTAAAATAAGGCTGAGACCTACTGGGCTACACTCCCAGGAGGTTAGACATTCTAAGCCACAGAATGAGATAGAAGGTAGGTACAAGATACAGGTCATAAAGACCTTGCTGATAAAACAGGCTGCAGTAAGGAAGCTGGCCAAAACCCACCAAAACCAGGGTGACAATGAGAGTGTCCTCTGGTCGTCACTGCTACAGTCTCACCAGCTCCATGACAGTTTACAAACGCCATTGCAACGTCAGGAAGCTACCCTATACGGTCCAAAAAGGGGAGGCATGAATAATTTCCCCCGTTTAGCATATAATCAAGAAATAACCCTAAAAATGGACAACCAACAGCCCTTGGGAGTGCTCTGCCTATGAGTAGCCATTCTTTTATTCCTTTAGTTTCTTAATTACTTGCTTTCACTTTACTCCATGGACTCCCCTCAAATTCTTTCTTGAGCAAAATCCAAGAACCCTTTCTTGGGGTCTGGATAGGGACCCCTTTTCGGTAATAAACTTGTAGCATTTGGTGTTTTAATGTTTGTGTTTTCTTGACTTGTTACCTCATTTAGCCTCAACTGTTTAAAGATGGTCTTTGTGGCCATTTTATTCAGCTTTAATTGTTGTAATGGGAGTGAAGAAATGGTCATTTACTTTGAAAAATCAGAGGGAACGTGTTGATGCGGGAAGCAGCTAATCCTTGGGGTACAGTGGCCCTTGGTAGTGCAGGAAAGTCCTGGGGGCCACCTCTAACCCACCTATCTCCTCTACACCATCTCCCACTGTAGTCATTCTCTACCGAAGCCCCAGAACGTGCAGCACTTCGCTACAACAGACTACTGGGTTCCTGTTTCTTTCTGAGGCGGGCCAAGAGCTCTCAGCCCATTGGCAGGGGCGAGATGACGGACATCCAGCGAGTCCAATGGGCGTCGAGCGCGTGTAGGCTTGGTGGACTTGTCAGCGCCTGCCTGGTTTCGGTCCCCAACTTGAGCACCGGCCCTTTCCTGCATGCCCCTAACCCTCGCAACGCTAAACAGTGAAAAAACAAAAACAAAAAATATCTCAAAACACGCACACACACACACACACACGGATCCGCGTTCAGAAAGGCGTGCACTTCCCACGCCTGATCCCCCGCATCGCAACCTCGCAGCTTCCCCGGCGTGCAGGGCTCATTTACCAATTCCCTTCCTGGGAGCTGCGGCCTCCCTCGCTTGGCCCCACACCCGTTTACCCTTTCCCCAGCTCCCGCCTTAGCCAGGGGCTTCCCCACCTGCCGCTAGGGCTCTGGCCAAAGCGTCGCTCCGCGCCCGCCTGCCGCTCCCCGGGCTGCACTTTCACTTTCGGTCCTGGGGCAGCTAGGCCGGCGGCGGTGGTGGCGGCGGCGCAAGGGTGAGCGCGGCCCCAGACCCCCAGGTACAGCGCGCCCAAGCCGCGGGGAGGGGACTACGGGCCGGGAAGAGAGCGCGGCACCTGCCCCTTCCCTGCGCCCGCCGTTGGGGGGGCTAGGGGGTGCTGAGGGCCTGGGGCACGGGAGGAGGGAGACGGGGCGCGGGAGGAGGGAGAAGGGGCGCGCGAGACAGGGCGCGGGAAGGGCGGGGGGAGTCGCTGGCTAGGCCCGAGTCCGCGGGGTGCCCGGCGGGTCGGCGGCGGGCCCACCCCTGCCGGTCCCTCTCCCTGTCCTTCCGGGCGCGTGGCGGGTGCGCATGCTCCGCGGGTCTCCCCGCTGTTCCGCCGGCGGGAGCCTCCCTCAGCACTCCGCCTAGCGCCTGGATGTCTGCCAGTCCTGCAGGCCACCGACGCCCGCGCGAGGCCAAAAGGCGCGGTGGGGCGGGCGGCTGGCTCGGGCTGAGGAGGGCACCTGCCCATAGCTGCCAGAGAAACCCAGAGGCTTTGGGTTAACGACTCTGGTCGGGTGGGATGCGCGGGCCGTGTGTGTCCTTCAGGCCACTTCCCTCCCTGCTTCTCCTGTTCTTCTGGTCGGCAATTCTCTCCCTCCCCTTCGCTCTGGCTCCGGCTGGGTTTTACTCAGATAAAGCACCTCTGTTGACGCAAATTCAAAGTTTCCTATCTGGGTGCCTCACTGGCCAGGTGGGCCTACAAAGTTAATTCCATGAGGGGAAGAGGAAGAGTACACACTTCCTCACGCTTTTGGATTTCTTTGTGTAGGCTAGGTTCAGAAAAAATTGTTTCCTATTAAACACCCAGAGGATTCGCTCTGAACTCAGGACGTGGTCAACAATTAACAAAACAAAACAAAAAACTTGAAAATTGGGCACAATTGTCTCTTCCTTGAGGATTTGGAATTAGTATAAGTAGCACATTTTCAGGTGCTGCCTGAATAGAAACATTCTAGTACTTTTTTTTTTTCAAATTAATCCAACATTTTTATTATTTACCAACAGTGCTTGTTAATTTCATTGTTCAGAAAATTCTGGAAGAACCTCAATTACTTCTTGATGATCTATTTCGTATACTATAGTGCCCCAATAAAAGGAAGAGAGGCAGAGGTTGCAGTGAGCCAAGATCGCGCCACTGCACTCCAGTCTGGGAGACAGAGCGAGACTCCATCTCAAAAAAAAAAAAGGGGGGGGATCTTGGTGAAGCTGAAAAAGCAGGGAGTTTATACTCACACAGATGTGGATTGCATTCCAACAAGTTGTGTGAACTTCGCAAAGTTACATGAATGTTTCTTTGCTTCAGTTACCCCACCTTGAATGAGAATAATAGGCTATTAGAGAGCGTGAGCATGTGTAAAGTGCCTGGCATTTTGGAGGAGCTTAGTAAATATTAGTTCTTTTTCCTCTTTGGCTTCTATTCCTTTAAGTGTTAGTGGAGTGTAACTTCAAAGAGAATTGTACTTCTCTTGGGAAGAGCTGCTTCTATTGAGTAGACTACTGTTTTTGAGAGCTTTCTTTTTTTTTTAACTGCATCCCTTTCAGAAAATTGTTAGTAAAACCAGACCCTAGGAGACCAGCCAGAACCATGAAATGCCATGTTTCAAATTGGAACACTTACTATTGGAAGCAAAGCCAAACAAGAGCTAATTTTTCAGGGGAAGAGCCAAACACACGAACATGATCACAGAATCTTGGATGTAGCCTACTGTTTGGGATTAATAAGAGCATTTATTAGTGAAGCCCTTTATTCACTACATGGAGTTTTTGTCAAGCCCCACTCATGCACTGCATCCTCCTTGAGACATAACTGTTTCTCTTTGGCCCCCTCATGGACCCAACCCTGAAAAGCCTCTGATCCAAGGTCCTAGTACCAACCCCTTCCGCAGCCCATCAGCCTTTCTGTCAGCTCATAACGAGTTGGAATTTCTAGATCTCTTCTGGGGCTGTTGGAGAGGTCTCGGGGACTTGCAGAGTCCTTACATGCTTGAACCTGCCACCTTCACAGAGTCCTCTGGATCCCATCCTGGGGCAAGGGCAGTGCTCATTAAGCTGTTGCTGCCAGTAATTCTATATGGAAAGCAAAACACAAGTTCCATTTACTCTCTAGTTCCCCAACTTCAAGGGAAAAAAAATGTTCTCCCTGTTCACACTTCCTGTCTCACCTGGGTGGTGCCTTTTGAACTGGGATTATGAGATTTCCAAGACTCTCTCTAATGTGTAGGTATCCTTACTGTTTAGCCTCCAGATTGCTCCGGAGGTGAGGAGAAGGGAATTCCCTTGAGCTGTGCATTTGGGAAGGGAGCAAGGAAGTGAGGGGTTAGGGAAGGCATTCAGCCATTGCCGTGAATTAGTATCCCATCACATAGAGTTGAAGGGGGAAAGCCAGGGTTTGGCAAGGATGAGCTTTTCAACCTTGGCTTCTCAGTAAAATCTCTGGACAGTTTTTTAAAAAAAAAAAAAAAACCAAAAACCAGAAATTAAACAATCCATAAAACCATACCTCGATTTTATCACCATAGATTCCAGTTTAATTGTTGTCAATAAGGACCCAGGCATTGAAAATTTTAAAAGCTTCCCAGGTTACGTTAATATGCAGCCAGAGTTAGGAAACTTGACATCTCAGAGAGGGAAAATTCCATGTACTGTGAACACTTGGAGGGATCCACATTGTAAGGTTGCTACTTTTCCCAACTGGAACAAGAGGAGTTTGGGCCAATCACTTGCATTCACCTGGTATGGGTCCCTCTTGGCAAACACCCATTAGAAAGGTGTGTTTGTATAAAAGAAATAAAAACTTGTGTTTGATTCTTGGGGTATGGTTTGCCAACTCCCTTAAAATTCACATTGCCTTTTTTTTTTTTTTTTAAGACAGAGTCTTGCTGTGTCGCCAGGCTGGAGTGCAGTGGCACAATCTCAGCTCACTACAACACTGTCTCCCAGGTTCAAGCGATTCTCCTGCCTCAGCCTCCCAAGTAATTAGGACTACAGGTGCGCGCCACCACACCCAGCTGATTTTTGTATTTTTTAGAGACGGGATTTCGCTGTGTTGGCCAGGATGGTCTCTATCTCTTGACTTTGTGATCTGCGCACCTCATCCTCCCAAAGTGCTGGGATTACAGGCGTGAGCCACCATGCCCGGCCTAAAATTCACATTGCTTTTATGTCTTTAAAATCAATCCAGGTGATTGATACGTTTGCCACAAACTACTGGGAAAATTAAGCTCTTTAAGCTCTTCCTGGCTAAATAAATATGTAATTAACTTTTGGCATGACAATTTGAGGAAGACACTGATGTTATTAAAGGTTACCGTCACGTATACTCACAGGAGAAGTGGAGACCTCGTTCTAGTGGTGGCTGCCGCCATGTCAGCATTTGATTTCCAGGGTACTACGGTGGCTTTCTCCGAGGTCCAGTGTCAGTGGGGAGTGGTAGCTTGATCAGATGTTCCTCTGATATGGTTCTGGTTTTGCTTGTTTCATGAGCCTGGTTTCCCAGATGTCCTGCAACTCTGTGACCCATTTAGTGAGCCACACAGGATCTCCTAATGATTCCTTTTCTGCCTACATCAGCCAGAGCTTGTTCGGTTGCTTTCAACCAAGAACCCTGACAGGTAGAGTTAATTTAAACTTTGAACATCAAATGATGATTTCTAGCAGGTGTTAATGATTGTTGCTAACCGTAAACATCTTTCTTATATGAAACCATAACATAGGGAAGGTCTTTTTGCTTTCAGGAAAAGACCTAGTACTTTTGGAAGTTTATGCCTATTTCTGTGAATGCTGGGTGGATATATTCTGAAATTATGCTGTGTCAATAACATTCTAATGACATATATTTTTGCTTTTGTACATTTGTGCCACTAGGTAGTTAGAGCAAGAAGATGGTGTTTCTGTCCCTCAAATGGTCCCTTGCAACCATGTCATTTCTACTTGTTGGCTCACTGTTGGCTGTCTTAACTGTGTCCACTCCTTCATGGTGTCAGAGCAGTGAAGCATCTCCAAAAGGTAGTGATGGGACGCCATTTCCTTGGAATAAAATACGACTTCCTGAGTACGTCATCCCAGTTCATTATGATCTCTTGATCCATGCAAACCTTACCACGCTGACCTTCTGGGGAACCACGGAAGTAGAAATCACAGCCAATCAGCCCACCAGCACCATCATCCTGCATAGTCACCACCTGCAGATATCTAGGGCCATCCTCAGGAAGGGAGCTGGAGAGAGGCTATCCGAAGAATCCCTGCAGGTCCTGGAACACCCCGCTCAGGAGCAAATCGCGCTGCTGGCTCCCGAGCCCCTCCTTGTCGGGCTCCCGTACACAGTTGTCATTCACTATGCTGGCAATCTTTCAGAGACTTTCCACGGATTTTACAAAAGCACCTACAGAACCAAGGAAGGGGAACTGAGGTATTTTTTTTTTCTCTTTTTCTTTTAAACTGCAAATGCTGCCCACACTAAATTCATTATTTCAGATTGATTGTCTTTTAAAATTCCCTTTATTGTTGAACTTTTTCTTCGGTTTTGCTTTTGCATCTTCTTTATAGTGTTAAAAATGGCTTTTTCCCTTGCTTTTTAAATCTCATTTTAAAATACTATTTTAACCAATTTTCTTTCCCCCAGCTCTATCAGAGTAAATATCTATCTGTTTATTTAGTTCGATTTCTGAGACATAATATACATGTTTAATTTTCCTGACCTATGCATTAGTTTCTTAGGGCTGTTGTAACAAAGTACCACAGACTGGGTGGCTATAAACAACAAAATGTATTCTCTCTCAGGTGTGGAGGTTAGAAGTCTGAAATCAAGGTGTCAGCAGGCCGGTGCTCCCTCCAGACTCTGGGTAGAATCCTTCCTTGCATCTTCCTAGCATCTAGTGGTGGCCGTGGATCCCTGGTACTCCATGCCTAGCACCTGCATCATTCTAGTCTCTCCCTCTGTTAGTCGCATGGCCATTCTATTTCACTGTGTCCCAGTCTCCATCTTCTTATAAGGAAACCAGACATACCAGATTAAGGCCCAGCCTGGTGGCCTCTTCTTCACTCCATGATACTTGTAAAGACCCTATGTCCAAATAAGGTCACGTGCACAGATACTACAGGTTAGGACTTCAGCAAATCCTATTAGCAGCCTACTAGAGGAAATACTTTTATCTCAGTTAAAACTTTTTTAGAGATCTCTACTCATCTTGCTTTGGTTCTGTTTTTAAGGAGGATACTTATTTGGGGGAGATTTTATGCTCAGTTTTAAAATGGAATTTTATTTGTTAGTAGATTATACTAATTTATTTTTCAAATTCCATATTATTTTATCAACGTAAAAAAGTAAAATTTATTTCACTCATAGCCCCCTGAACTAACCACTACTTCTATTTCAGTGGAATATTGTCACAGACTTCTTTCTGGATATGCATATGTGTTATTTTATATAAATGGAATTCTTATATTTTCTCTTTTACAAAGGACATTTTTTAACTTATATGTTGGGGAGATGTTTTATATAAATGAGTATTACTAGACATCATTTTAATGATTTTATTAAAATACATAGTTGTACGTTAATATCTTTAATACCTCGGGAAAGGAAATGAAATTATTTACAATTTTTCAGTATCAACAACACTTTGATGAACATCTTTGTAAATTATTTCTTTAGGATAAATGCCTAGAAGTAAAACTGGTAAGCCCCAAAGAGCCTATAAATTTTTGATAAACCTTGTCATTTTTTCTTACCCCTCACCAATACTGTATATTGGCAGTCTTTTTAGAGCAAAAAAGGTCCCCAAGTGATATCTCTTTTTAATTTATGTAACTTTGATTAAGGAAGTTGAGCAGCTTTTGATATGTTTGTTAATGATTTGTAGGTTCTTCTTTTATGAGTTGCCTGTTTATGACCTTTGACTTTGCCTGAGATTCCCTTGGTTGTTGGGGACTTTTTTTTTTTTTTTTTTGTCGAGATGGAGTCTTGCTCTGTCACCCAGGCTGGAGTGCAGTGGCGTGAACTTGGCTCCCTGCAACCTCTGCCTCCCAGGTTCAAGCGACTCTCCTGCCTCAGCCTCCTGAGTAGCTGGGATTACAGACGTGCACCACCGCGCCTGGCTAATTTTTGTATTTTTAGTAAGATGGGGTTTCACCGTGTTGGCCAGGGTGGTCTCGAACTCCTGTCCTCGTGATCCACCCGCCTTGGCCTCTCAAAGTGCCAAGATTACAGGTATGAGCCACCATTGGGTATTCTTTTACACATTTTTAGGATCTCACTATCTGTTAAGGCTATTAAGTCTTCCTCACATACTTCTTAAATGAATTTTCCCAGTTTTTTACTTTTTCTTTTTAACTTTTTTTTTTTTTTTTTCAAGATAGAGTCTGGTTCTGTTGCCCAGGCTGGAGTGCAATGGCGCAATCTCAGGTCACTGAAACCTCTGCCTCCTGGGCTCAAACCATCCTCTCACCTCTGCCTCCCGAGTAGCTGGGACTACAGGCATGCACCACCATGCCTGGCTAATTTTTGTATTTTTGGTCGAGATGGGGTTTTACCATGTTGCCCAGGTTGGTCTCACACTCCTGGGCTCAAGTAATCCTCCCACCTCAGCCTCCAAAAAATGTGTTAGGATTACAGGCATGAGCCACTGTGACCATGCCCAGTCTAACTTGTCTTTTAACTTAGTTTATGATAGTTTTTGTCATGTAAAATATTTTTTAGTAGTAAAATCCATCAATCTTATAGTGACTTTACGAATTAAAAAGCAAACACCTGTTTTAGAGTTCCTGGTGCTTCATGCTCAATTTTTATTTCACTTGCCTTAATTTTAGGATACTTGCATCAACACAGTTTGAACCCACTGCAGCTAGAATGGCCTTTCCCTGCTTTGATGAACCTGCCTTCAAAGCAAGTTTCTCAATCAAAATTAGAAGAGAGCCAAGGCACCTAGCCATCTCCAATATGCCATTGGTGAGTCTGCACTCCTGTGTATTTTCTACAGGAAAATCTACTGATTCTCTGTGACTTGCATTACCCCAGTGACAGTCAACATTGGGTCACCTGTTTTGTTTTATTGCCTGGCAGATCATTAATAACTTTTCATTTATAACCTATGCTTTTGTTTCAAGCCATAATTATATGTAATCAAAGTAAAAATTGCCCCTAAAAATGCAAGATTTCAGTAACAGTGCCATTCCAGGTTATACATGCTGATAGGAGGGAGGTGGTATAAGAAATTCAGGTCACGTTTAAATATTAGTGCCCTTCGCAAAGCACTTTCACCCTCATTTTCTCATACGATCTTTTAAAATGATTTTAAAGGTAATGCTTTGTCAATAAGGCCATATTTTTAGCATATAGTTATTTTCTATAATTTACATATACTATATAGTAATATTCATTATATAATTTGTAACTGAATGTACAAAATTGGGTAGACAGAAAAAGAGAATAAAAGTAATCTTTTCCAAATATTATGGTGCTGAAGGTAAGTCATGATAGATAGCTTAGCTTCCCGAGGGAAATTATTATTCCCCAATCTCAATGCGGATGTGGACAGCATTCCCTCTGATTTTTAAAAGTGACTAAAAGATGACCATGCCAAATGAATAAAACTGTTCAGTAAGTGCCATCATCCTTTGATTCTGATAGTTTAGAAAAGCATCAGCTGGGCCGTCATTCTGCAGCTGGTATATAACACCTCCTGGAAGCACATCCTTTGTTCAGAGAAACTCACTAGGGATGAGACTCAGGGTAGAATAGTCTTTGCCTAGAGTCCTGAGGGATGAACAGCTTTGTCCCTGTGCTGACCGGGAAAGCAGTATCTTAGCATGGAGAGATACCGAGAGCCACAGACTGACCTCTGGTATGGTGCTTCTCAACCTTAAAACTCTATACCTACCTGCCTTCATACCATAAGGATGCCTTCCTCAAACAAGATTCGGATCTCCCACCTCAAGCCAGAGGGCTATCCTCTGTAAAAATCACTCTTCTGCAAATTCCTACCAGGCAAGAACTTCTGTCCCCACTCCCACCCTTGTATATGAAAACACAAGAAACAATTACGCTATTTTCCTAATATAAATTTAAGATACAGGATGTGCTTTTTCAAAATATAGTCCTCTCCCCCAGTATTGTGGTATTACTTCCTGGGACAGAAGTGAGTTCTTTACTTGGTGAATGAAAGTTCTAGGAGAATAAAGGATCAGGGATGGGAAGGAGACAGGAGAGAGACTGAAGGACCAAACAGGATTAGTGGAGAAATTTGTAGGCTTTCAGAAGGAAGGCCTGGAGCTTTGGAAGCTCCACGAAGTTGCTACAGTCTAAATCCATGGATATCCAGGATCCACTTAGTGAAGATAGGAAAACTTCTTTTTTTTTTTTTTTTTTTGACGATAGGAAAACTTCTAATGCAATGTTGTTCCTTTGGATGGGAACACCTCTCACTAACAGAAATCTAATACAAGTAGCCTGACCTCAGGCTGCAGATATTGAGCTGAGGGGAGAACAATGGGGTCTCAAAAGATCTTTTTGGAAACCAGAAAAACAAAATATATACCATTGGAACATTGAAGCTTTTGGGCATGTGGCAGAAATTAATCACATTTAAATTTGAATTAATTTAATCAGGTTATTTTCCTAATAATTAACACAATTCGAGAATGGAAATTTTTGGCCAGGTGTGGTGGCTCATGGCTGTAATATCGGCACTTTGGGAGGCTGAGGCAGGTGGATCACCTGAGGTCAGGAGTTCAAGACCAGCCTGGCCAACATGGTAAAACCCTGTCTCTACTAAAAATATAAAATTAGCTGGGCGTGGTGGCACATGTCTGTAATCTTAGCTACTTGGGTGGCTGAGGCAGGAGAGTCACTTGAACTCGGGAGGTGGAGGTTGCAGTGAGCCAAGATCGTGCCATTGCACTCTAGCCTGGGTGACAGAGTGAGACTCCATCTCAAAAAAAAAAAAAAAGGAAATTTTTGTTGTAGGTAGGCAGAAGCAGAATGTATTTAAAAAGAAAAGATGATTTGGGATCCTTTATGAGTAATCTTAGGCTGGGTAGCAGAGTTGGTTTGAATGACCAAATGGTGACCAGAAGTTGGTGGTTGATGGGTATTAAGAAGGATGAGGGCCAGGTGAGGTGGCTTATGGTTGTAATCCTAACACTTTGAGAGGCAGAAGAAGAGGATTTCTTGAGGTCAGGAGTCCAAGACCAGCCAGGGCAACATAGCAAGGCCCTATCTCTCAAAACAAAACAACAAAAAAAGATGAGGGCAGAGCAATAGAGGTGAGTATAGGATTACAGGAAAAATGCCCATGACCATGGTTTCACTTGGCTAATTCTGGCTGGTTCTTTTTCCATCTCCGTGCTTTTTATTGCTGAGGTGTTAGACTTTCTTCTTTAGGGGCAGACCTCTAAGACTGTACCTCCATCAACCATACCCCACCCTTACTCTCTGATTGTACTTAAAAAGGTGATTCCAATGAAGCAAATCTCTTTTTTTTTTTTTTTTTTTTTTTTGAGACGGAGTCTTGCTCTGTCGTCCAGGCTGGAGTGCAGTGGCGTGATCTCGGCTCACTGGAAGCTCTGCCTCCTGGGTTCACGCCATTCTCCTGCCTCAGCCTCCCAAGTAGCTGGGACTACAGGCACCCGCCACCGCGCCCGGCTAATTTTTCATATTTTTAGTAGAGATGGGGTTCCACCATGTTAGCCAGGATGGTCTCAATCTCCTGACCTCGTGATCCACCCAAAGTGCTGGGATTACAGGCGTGAGCCACCGCGTCTGATCCAGGTTACTTTCAATTATACAGAAGAACAGAAGCTCTTTTAGGTACTACAGGGTTGTATATTTTCCCCGTTGCATATATGCTCAACAGCTCGACATTGCGTTGCCAGATAATTCTCAAACCTGTATTTAAAGACAAGTGGATCAGCCACATCTTGGCAAAACTCACAATCTCAATTTTGCTTTGTGTCATCCATGTTATCAATCCACATGTGCCAGATGTGGATTTACACTGTATTGTAAACTTTAAAATGGTAAGTTTTATGGTATATAAATTGTATCTCAATAAAAAAGAAATTGAGTAGAACTGTTTGACATTAATATCTCAATTATAATTAGATATTGGAAAGATAACTTTTAAAGTAATTATAGAAGCATCATTAGAGAGAGTCTGGCTCTGTCATCCAGGCAGGAGTGCAGTGGCTCAATCTTGGCTCACTGCAACCTCCATCTCCCAGGCTCAAGCCATCCTCCCACCTCAGCCTCCCCAGTAGCTGTGACTACAGGCACGCACCACCAGCAGGACTAAGTTTTGTATTTTTTTTGTAGAGATAGGGTTTCACCATGTTGCTTAGGCTGGTCGCAAACTCCTGAGCTCAAGCAATCTGCCTACCTCGGACTCCCCAAGTGCTGGGATTGATACACTTTTAATATTATGTCTGATAATTAGGAAATTTCTCATGTTCACTGTATTGGATAATTGGATTACTCGATAATTTGAATTATTCTGATTTTAGGTGAAATCTGTGACTGTTGCTGAAGGACTCATAGAAGACCATTTTGATGTCACTGTGAAGATGAGCACCTATCTGGTGGCCTTCATTATATCAGATTTTGAGTCTGTCAGCAAGATAACCAAGAGTGGAGTCAAGGTGAGCCTATGACTGTCACATATGGTGACCAGCTTGTTCTGGTTTGCCTGGAACTGGTTTTAAAACTGGAAGTCTGGTTGAGCGCAGTGGCTCGTGCCTGTAAACCCAACATAAACCCAACACTTTGGGAGGCTGAGGTGGAAGAATCACTTGAGGCCAGGGGTTTGAGACCAGCCTGGACAAAATAGTTAGAACCTGTCTCTGCAAAAAATAAAATAAAAAAATTAGCCAGGCATGGTTCCTTGTGCCTGCTACTAGTCCTAGCTACTAGGGAGGATCCCTTGAGCCCAGGAGTTTGAGGCTTCAATGAGGTATGATTGTGCACTCCAGCCTGGGCAACAGAGCAAAACCATGTCTCTAAACAAACAAACAAAGATAAAACCAAATACCAAAATCCTGGAAGTCCTGCATCCTGGGAACCTCCTCAATCTCAGGCAAACCAGGATGTTGGCCAGCCTGTTGTCACGGGCGCTCATTTGTATAGTGAGGTTCTAATAACAACAACGTGGAGAGAGTGTGGCCTGGCCTGAGTCGTGATCCTGGCTTCACCGCAGTCACTTCACTGACTCTCTGACCTTGGCCCTATTCCCTCTGAAATTTAGTATTTACTTCTTTGGAAGATATAACTTGGACTAGATCCTGCAGTGGTCTTTAAGGTTGCTTCTGGTTATGGCTTTGTGCAGTTTGGAAGTAAATGTTACTATCTGGCAGGGGATTTCTGGCTATGGTAAGGAAGATAGAGCAACCTGCTTGGAATGGCCAGAGACTTTGGGTCAGGTACACTGGAATGCTGGAGAGAAAAATCTTGTTTCAAGGCACACTTGTTCCTCATTTGGGTACCGTTGCATAGTGGGCAACCTATACAACTGTGTGCCGTAGCTCAGAATGCAAACAGGTTTTTCTGAGGGGAGGAAGGGATGCTTTGTTTGAAGATACCTTATGTATTTGTGCTGGTTTTCACTGAGGCCTGAATAGATGGGGATTCCTTGCTGAATTGCTTTGTGTTCCTCTAGTGCTGAGATTTCTTATTCTTGTGGAGGTATCTTTACTTACCTGGGGATTTGTAGGTGACGCTTGAGACTCGGATGAAGGGAACATTCTTAATTCAGCAGTGAAACTATCAGCAAAACACCTGCCCATTGTTTTGCCACTCATCTGAATCTCTTAGAAATGATTATTTTAATAATGTCTAATCTATATTAATAGTTTTAATTCTTTCATTTCTTTAAACACATTAAGCATACATATTATATATCTGTGTCTGGTAATTGTTTTATCTGAATTCTTTATGTATCTGATTTTGTGGTTTATTGTTTCTGCTGGCTCTTGCTTATGGTATCTTGTTTCCTTGTTTGTATTATGAATTATGTTTGTGAGCTTATGTTTCCTGAGTCTAAAGTGAATTATTCCAGAGAGAAATTGCATTTGCTCTTGCAGAGTGTCTGGGAGTACTTACTGGTCCAGGGATCACTTTACTTGTAGTTTCCTTGAGAAAGGGTAGTTATTTCTAGTTTACCTTTACATTAAAGGCCTGGCCTTTGGGTATTAGCTTTATGCAGGGGTTGCATGTCCTGTTAGACTTTCTTCTTTGGGAAGGCCCTGGACTTGGTCTCTTAACACCTGAGTCCTTCAATGACGTAAGAACCAAAGCTCAAGTCCAGCTGTGTTGGGCTAGTGCCGGCAGGGCTAAAGCTGGCTGCAGTGCTCTCCTGACATCAGAGGGTCTAACTGTCATTTCACTTTTGCCTCTAAATCTTTCTTTCTCATTTGCCATCTTATAAACACATTTAGGAACACTTTATATATGTTATCCAGCATTTGTTGTTGTTTTCAGAAGGGGGATTAATCCGGAACAGTCAGTATTAATGCAAGAAATGGAATTCCCAATTATTTTCTTTAATATTGGCAACCATATCCCACAATATGAAGACATTAATGTCAGTCTTCTACACAATGTGGGGAGAGAAGCCACTTAAGATATTTGAATTCCTTTCTTGTGCCTTTCTCTTTAGGTTTCTGTTTATGCTGTGCCAGACAAGATAAATCAAGCAGATTATGCACTGGATGCTGCGGTGACTCTTCTAGAATTTTATGAGGATTATTTCAGCATACCGTATCCCCTACCCAAACAAGGTAGAGATTTTGCACAGATATTACACATGACATTTGATGAACACAGTCATAGATTTGTCATTATAATTGGCACATCGCTGTGGTTGCCTCAGCAGCCCCTCAAGCCACAAAAACCCCAGCAAATGATCAACCTGCGGTTGATCTTTCTGAGCATCTCCTCACCCTTGATGAGTACAGTAACTTCTAGTGATCGTGAAGAAAGCAGATCTTCATAGAGTTCTTGAGGCATATGGCATGGGGACTCTTTTGCCTTCTGATTTTATTAGTGGGCAGACAGCAGAGGGAAGAGGCTACATTTTTTCTTCACTGGCACCTGCTTGGCAGGAACCCAGAGGATGTTCAACAAACTGTTTTGAATGAATAAATTTATATAGTGTAAGACAATCTGCATTTTCTTTCTTACACGAGCCCTTAAAACTATTGTATGTTTGATTTTTTAGGTATATGTGGGTCTTGGGCATCCAAAATAGAATGGATTATTGTAATTGTTAAGTTTTTCAATTTCCAAACTCCTCATCAGAAAGTTAGAAATGGAGTCAAGAGGCCTGAAAAGGCAGGCACGGTGGCTCATGTCTTGTAATCTCAGCACTTTGGGAGGCCCACGCAGGTGGATTACTTGAGCCCAGGAGTTTGAGGCCAGCCTGGGCAACATGGCAAAACCCTGTTTCCACAAAAATTCAAAAATATTAGCTGAGTGTGGAGGTGCAGTCCTGTAGTCCCAGCTACTTGGGAGGCTGAGATGGGAGGATCACCTGAGCTTGGGAGGTTGAGGCTGCAGTGAGGTATAATTACGCCACTGCAAATGCACTCCAGTATGGGTGACAGAGTGAGACCCTATTTCCAAAAAAAAAAAAAAAAAAAGGCCTGAGATGCAAGTCTGACTTTGCCACATTTATAGCAAAGTGATGCTGAGTCACTAAGCCTCTTTTTCTCCACTGTGAAAGGTTCTTCCAGTCTAGAGCTCCATGATTATGCATGGGCAGCTGGTTCAAACATGTATCCATTCTGAAGATTAGTGTGTTTGGGCGAATGTGTAGCTTAGAGACTGGTAATGTATTTTATTACTTCCTTTCCAAGATCTTGCTGCTATTCCCGACTTTCAGTCTGGTGCTATGGAAAACTGGGGACTGACAACATATAGAGAATCTGCTCTGTTGTTTGATGCAGAAAAGTCTTCTGCATCAAGTAAGCTTGGCATCACAATGACTGTGGCTCATGAACTGGCCCACCAGGTACAAGCTCATTCACACTTCTAATAAAGTATAAACTACATTTATATTGCTTTTATGGGACGTATAAGGCTATTTAAATATTGTAATTTTTACTTTGTCTTTTTTTAATAGGAAAAATTGTTTCTCCAAAGCATTTGTTTTTATGTCTTATAATGCATGTTGAACTTTTTTATTTTTACCTTGATTAAATATTGGTCCTATAAATATATGTTAACATTCGTAAACTTATATTAGACATCTAAAATATACTTCTTTCTGAATGTCTTTGTTTATGGCTTATGTTGTGCTTTTAGTGGTTTGGGAACCTGGTCACTATGGAATGGTGGAGTGATCTTTGGCTAAATGAAGGATTTGCCAAATTTATGGAGTTTGTGTCTGTCAGTGTGACCCATCCTGAACTGAAAGTTGTAAGTAGTTATTTATCCTTCACATTTTAGGTTAATTTGTTGTTTTGTTCAATATTGCTGGAAAATATTTACTAATCTTTGATTATAGAACATATAAAAATATTTCATTGATAACTTCCTTGACAGTTTAGATATGAATCATGTTTCAAAAATGCTAGTGAACTTTCGAGATATATCACAAAGACTTATTTACAAACTCAGTTGTGAATCTATGATTGTTTGTAAATTGTCCAATTTTATCTTTCTGAATATCAAAGAAATAGAAATAATGGCAGCCTAAATGTTCCATTTCATTTTCCCAACCTTCAGGTTGCTCATTGCAGAATTATTAGGTACAGATTACTGATATCTCAATAGGATGCTACTTGCCAAATCAAATGAGTTATACTTAAGGTAACTGCACATTTGATTGTATAACAACCTAGGCTTCTGGATCACAAATTTATTGCTTTGGAACTGCTATATGGTTTATTTTTTAAATCACCACATTTAACTTAAGAAAATCACATATAGCAAAATTAAACTTATGTAAAAATTTTTTTATCCTACTCCAATGATTCTTTTCATCTGTAAACATTTATTCCTATTTTCATCTGCCTGTATACATTATTTAAAATATACATTTGTGAATATTTATTACTGCCTATTTTCAACTGCCTGTGTACATAATTAGAAAGTACATATCAGTATTGCTTTATAATCATAAATATTTTCTTATGTTTCTACATAATCTTTAGTAATAAAAATGATTATGGATACATATTATCCTGTTGAGCTAATGTGCTCTAATAAAGCTGGTTAAGGTTCTCCATTTATTTTCATTGTATGTTTTTAAAGGTAAGTATCTTTGCTCTAAAACAGCACAGACAATGATTGGAAATGTTGAAATTACAGTTAATTTCTTGTTTTGTTGCTGTTTGGCTATAGGCATAATCGTTTCATTTTTAGATTAATATGAAATTTTCTTTATTCTAAAGGATTTAAGATGAACAAAATCTATAATGTTTAACTAAAATCATTGTTTCTTGGGTAGTTTTTAGAATATATTAATTCTATTTTGTTTCATAAATATTAGGAAATATGGAATAGATTGCCCCCAAAATGTGAAGTATGGACTTCTTGCCTCAGATAAAATGTCCCGCCTTTGACATTTTTTATCTAAATGTAAATCATAGGTGATGTTTTCTTTTTTCTGTCTCAATAGGGAGATTATTTCTTTGGCAAATGTTTTGACGCAATGGAGGTAGATGCTTTAAATTCCTCACATCCTGTGTCTACACCTGTGGAGAATCCTGCTCAGATCTGGGAGATGTTTGATGATGTTTCTTATGATAAGGTAAAAGTAGATTGAATATAAGGATACAGTTTAGATACTAAAGTTATACATACTGGGGTGGAGAAGTTATAGGCAAGGTTGTGGGGTTAAACCCAGATTGAATGCCTTCTCTCTTGACACGTGCTGGCTGGAGTTAACTCTTTTAGGCCTAACTTGCAGTTTGGCTCATAAACCTGAAGATTCTTTTATGGGAAATTCTTCATATATTCTTTCTTGGGTTGAAAATTCATGGCTTACAGGAATACAGTGTCTGGGAAGACTCTTGTTCCCTCTCTCATTGTGACTCCAGCTCCATCAGCCCTCCTTGCTCAAGGCTGCCTGGGCTCCCTGGACATATCCACTTTTCCTTCCCTGGCATCTACCTCAGCCTCCATCTCTAGTGCTCCACCCCTTTGTTGTACTGGCCTCTCCTTAGTCCTGCCCTGGAATGGCAGTGGGAGAGCCAGGTAGTAGCTCAAGGTCCAATGTTTAATCTGCACCATTATCCCCACTCACATGTGAACAAAGGGAGTTGGCAGATGATGCAATTTGCCCCATCAGGAGGTCTGGCTACTGATAGAAAATAAGGGCCTCAGTGGGCTCAGAGCATAAACAATCACATTAGACAAATCTGCTGCCTAAACAGGTCCAGGTTTAACCTGCTTACTCCGTTTCACAAATTGCCAGACATTAACGATGTTACTGCAGTTGCATTTTCAAAGAAATGTGTTTTATTGCAAAAGAATATGTGATTTCAGATGAGATTGCAATGAAACTATAGACAACAATTATTTCTATTATCTTTTCAGGGAGCTTGTATTCTGAATATGCTAAGGGAGTATCTTAGTGCTGATGCATTTAAAAGTGGTATTGTACAGTATCTCCAGAAGCATAGCTATAAAAATACAAAAAACGACGACCTGTGGGATAGTATGGCAAGTGTGAGTATGTTTTTGAATATCTCTGCATTTGGGATTGACAGGCTTATCATCTTGTTTTGTTTTCCCTGCATCCTGTTAATCCCTCTGAGGAGAATCATTGTTTTCTATAGAAATGAGTGATGTGTTTATTTTTGATATTTAGATTTGCCCTACAGATGGTGTAAAAGGGATGGATGGCTTTTGCTCTAGAAGTCAACATTCATCTTCATCCTCAGTAAGTTTCTATATCTGTACGTGTTCCCCCAAGCACATTTTTTTATTACATATTCTTTGAAAGATAGCTCTGTGCCAAACTTTCTGAGGTCCTTGATTATATCACCCTCATTCCAGATAAGACTGCATTTAAACTATACCATACTCATAATCTTTTTCAATTTTTCTTAAAGTGTATCTATACAGGAGGGTTGCAGAGCTTTCTTTGGTAATGCTTCTCACTGATACTAATTTCTTCAGCTTCCCTTTTAAAGCAGTGGATTTATGACATGTTTCTATAGCAGATTACGGCTGCATTGTAGCAGTCAAAAGGATATGTCAGTCATTTCCAGAGCTCTGCATTTGTACAAAGACAATGGCACTGAGCATTCTTGAACACTTGTCATGTGTCCGTCACATGTTAAGCACTTAAATATATCATCTCCTTTACTCTTCATAATAAACCTGTGAGCCGGGTACTATTACTATCCCTATTTTTAAAGTTGAGAACATGAAATACAAAGACATCTGATTGGTAAATTGCAGAGCAGAGATTCGAATTTAGATCTAACTCATGTTTTTAACTGCTAAGCTATAAAGTATTCATAACATCAAGTCACAAAACAGCCTGAGTCTCTGTTCATCTAGACTTGTGGGAAGTTTTCAGAGGAAGCTGAGGGTGAGTCTGGAGATTCAACAGAATTTTATCTTTCTTTTTTCTTTTTATATGTTTACTTTCTTGGCTTTTTTGTTCCTAGAGATTGCTTTATTCAGTAGTTTCTAGATTTGTCCTGTGGCACATTTTATCTTTTTACTATACTCTTTTTTTTTTTTGAGACAGAGTCTCACTCTGTCGCCCAGGCTAGAGTGCAGTGGCGCGATCTCGGCTCACTGTAGCCTCTGCCTCCCCGGTTCCAGCGATTCTCTTGCCTCAGCCTCCCAGGTAGCTGGGATTACAGGCACACGCCACTACACCCGGTTAATTTTTCTATTCTTAGTAGAGATGAGGTTTCACCGTGTTCACCAGGCTGGTCTTGAACTCCTGACCTCAGGTGATCCACCCACCTCAGACTCCCAAAGTGCTGGGATTACAGGCATAAGCTACTGCGCCCAGCCTTTACTACCTCTTAAATCATTTCTTAAAAGCTTTTTTAGTATCAAAAAACAGCTCGTTTTGAGTTCCCACTATTTGTCGAGTGTGGGTCATCTCTGTGTTCTCACTTTAGAAACACAGGCTCTTGACTGAACAGTGTTTCCACCTTGCTTGTCTGAAACCAGCATAGTTAGGTAGGTATTGAAAACCCGGCACTTTCTCTCCCTTCTCTTCCCTCATTCATTCACATGCCTGCTCTGTGCCCAGTGTTATTGCCAGCCCCAAAGTGTGCCCGGCAGAACTAGGTATGCTACCTGTCCTCCAGACACATGTGTAGTGGAAGAAAATGACAAGCAAACAGTTGGTGCTCTGGTGGAGGTGTGATGGCTGGGGACGTCACACTGAGAAAGGGATCAGAAAGTGCTCCAAAGAGGGGAGGTTGGCAACTGGTAGCGGCTGTTTGAGCATAAGCTGGTGTTCTGTCTTTTCTTAGAGTTGGGTTAAATGGGTGATGTGTCTGCCTTTTTGTGTACACACCAGCACTGGCATCAGGAAGGGCTGGATGTGAAAACCATGATGAACACTTGGACACTGCAGAAGGGTTTTCCCCTGATAACCATCACAGTGAGGGGGAGGAACGTACACATGAAGCAAGAGCACTACATGAAGGGCTCTGACAGCGCCCCGGACACTGGGTAATGCTCTGAGAGTAAAATTCATTTTGTTGTCTAGGTAACATCTGCCTTGTAGGATGGAACCTTGCTTTTGAAATAATGCCCTTACCGCTATTGCTAAAATATTTCAACTACATCTGTGTATCCTGTGAAGTTGACTTATACTCCCTGCCCCCATCTTCCCAAAAGGATTAAGGAGGCTTTAAACCTTGGTTATTCTCAGTAAAGTTGACAATATAATTACTTTAACATTCTCATATTTTGTTATTTGATATGATGGTAATTTCTGGTTACTGGCTTGCAATCAGCTCCAACCTAAGCAACTGCTACTAGATTACGATAGTGCCTAGCATTGAGCTGGAGCTGAGGACAAAAGAATTTAGGTGACTTCCGAGAATGATGAGAGACTCAGTTGTCTTCTTCTGAGTTAGATTTGGAACCTGTTTGTCAGCTTAATGCTATAGAAGAATATTATTGGAAACAAGATGCTGCAATTTGATTGACCCTGGATGGATACTGTTAAAAAATTCTTTCATCTTGAAACAATTTCAGACTTACAGAGAAGTTACAAGAATAACACAACAAATTCCTATATATCCTTTACCTAGATACAAGTTAACTCTTTACTCCTTTACTTTCTTCACCTCCCTCCTTTCTCTCTTGCTCTCTCTCTTTCTGTATATATATATATGTATATGTTTGTGTGGATATATATGCGTGTGTGTATACATATACATGCATGTGTGTATACATATACATATATACACACACGCATATATATATACATATGTATATATATACACCTCCCTCCCCCATCTTCCCAAAAGGATTAAGGAGGCTTTAAATCTTGATTAATCAATACCATCTATCTACATAGACACCTATATACATATCTCTATATGTATATACTTGGCATATGTTTTTCTGAACTGTTTGACAGTAAGTTGATGACATGATTCCCCTTCACACCTAAATGTTTCAGCATAGTATTTTCTAAAAAAACAACATTTATGGCCGGTCATGGTGGTTCACGCCTTTAATACCAGGACTTTGGGAAGCCAAGGCAGGAGGATCACCTGAGGTCAGGAGTTTGAGACCAGCCTGGCCAACATGGTGAAACGCCATCTCTACTAAAAATACAAAAATTAGCTGGGTGTGGTGGCGGGCACCTGTAGTCCCAGCTACTCAGGAGGGTGAGAAAGGAGAATCACTTGTACCCAGGAGACGGAGGTTGCAGTGAGCCGAGATCGCACCACTGCACTCCAGCCTGGACAACAAGAGCGAAACTCCATCTCAAAACAAACAAACAAAAAAAACCAAGAACATTCAGTTATATAACCATAGCCACAGTACAATTATCAAAATTGGGAAATAAACTTTATATAATACTATTATTTATAAATCTCATTCAACTTTTTCCAATTGTCCTAAAAATATCTTTATAGCAAAATAGAAAATAAATTCTGACTTAGGATTTAATACAGGATCACATATTTTATTTAGTTGTTGCATCATTTTGGTCTTCATTTTTTTCTGAAACAACTCTTCAGTCTTTTTTGGGCTTCTTGATATTGACATTTTTTGAAGAGTACTGGCCAGTTATTTTATAGAATGCCTTTCAGTTTGGATTTTCTCCTGTTTCTCCATGATCGGATTCAGCTTACATATCATTGACAGGAATCCCAAGGAGGTGATGTTGTGTCCTTCTTACTACACGATTCAGGAGGCACATGACTCCTGAAGTTAGGCCTCTGAGATGCAATCAGCCAATCACTGTAAAAAGGCTTTCAGGGTTCACGTGAGTCCAAATTCTTAGCTCTACTCAAGGAGTCCAAGAAAAGGAAATAGTGCCCGAGCTGACACTCCCTACAAAGCTGGAAAACAGACTGGGGATGTTTTGAGAGCTTGGCTGTAGCAGTTTTGGTCCTACCTTGTTCTAAACTAACCAGTGCCTGGCACATGATAGGTGATTTAATAACTGCTTGTTGAATTGAATCAACAAATGAACAATTCACCTCTCCTTTCTTTTAGGTACCTGTGGTATGTTCCATTGACATTCATCACCAGCAAATCAGACATGGTCCATCGATTTTTGCTAAAAACAAAAACAGGTAATTTATTTTGGAAACTACTAGTTTAATTCAAAGAGGAATGTGAAAATGTGTAGGATTAAAATGCTGTTTCTTTTGCTATTTATCTTGGTTAAAGCATAAAGGATAAGATTGAAAATGCGTTCTGGTTTCAAAGAAGAATGGCCAACATCTTGTCAGGTGGAGATTATAGTTGAATTATGCAATGCTAAAAAGGAGAGATCACCAGTGAACGTTCCCTATTACTTTGTTAACATTACTGGGTTATATCATATGTATGGCCAGAGATGTAGTTGCATTCTTTTCGTAGATCTATAAATCTCACAAAATTGATGTCTAAAGCTAGTGTTAGCTTTTGTCTATTGAGTTGCTGTTTTCTGGTTTCTGAAAGAAATAAGTGATTATTTCAAATTGTTCAGTATTAAACTCTTCTCTAATTTACTTGCCCAATCTCGGATCAGAAAAGCTTTCATCAGGCAAGGGAGCAAATGGAGCTTTGATTTATTTTATTTACTCTAGATGTGCTCATCCTCCCAGAAGAGGTGGAATGGATCAAATTTAATGTGGGCATGAATGGCTATTACATTGTGCATTACGAGGATGATGGATGGGACTCTTTGACTGGCCTTTTAAAAGGAACACACACAGCAGTCAGCAGTAATGATCGGGCGAGTCTCATTAACAATGCATTTCAACTCGTCAGGTAATACACGCTGCACAAAGTCGCGGTTTATTTCTGAAAGCAGCTGTTATTGTTCAAATTCTTGATTTCTAAAGACAAAAATGATGGACTGATAACAAGAAGTTGAAAGGTGTTTTCCTCTAAGTTTTTCTAACAACCCAAGATTGCTTTTAGCCTTATAATTAACCTCCTGTCTGTGACTACTAAGGCACTTGAAGGAAGGAATCTGTATCTTAATCTTTCTCATTAATAATTCAGATCATACTGAGGCGGAAGTGTAGATACCCAGGAGATCAACATCCTGGCGAAACTCCTTGCCTTGTCCCTGCGTGGTCCCGCAGCTTCTTCTGGCCCTGCTATACTGGATCAGGTTTCTCCCACCACTGGGTCTTTAACAGCCTTGAAGGCTTCTTAGAAGACTAAGTGATACATGCCCAAGTTGTTTGCATTACATTTCTTGGATTAAAGAAGGGTTTTTTTTTCTTTCCTCAACCAGATACCTGAACTTTGCAGCATCTTTATGGAATATACCTCATAAAATGTAGCCCAACCAAATGATCTCTGAGTGTGTGAGGACAGAATTAACAGTACCCTTTTTTTTTCTCCCCCATGACAATGATTTTTAAGGAAATGCTCCCAAAGCCTAAAATTCAAACTTCTTCAACATGTAGGCAGATCTAAAGTCCTAAGAGGGAGCATGCAGGTGGGAAGGATTATCTCTTTCTCCTCATACCCATATCCTTCTGGCTTAAATTTTGAGTGCCTTCTGGTTCTTTTCACCACCATACTGGGCCTCCTGAAGTGAGAAAAAGCAATGGGAGAGAACGTTAAGGGTTGCTTACGTAGCTGTTTCTTTCTGCCTGAAAAATTCCCCTCTGTAGAATATTTCTGCTTGAGCCTTAGAGTGCTTCTTCTTTTTTATTTTTTAACTTATATAATATATACCCTACCACTGAGGTTTTTAACACTAACCCTCTGTAATGAAGGGTTTCTAAGGATATGCAGTGTCTTTGAAATGGAGAAGAAAATGTGTTTCCTCCAGGAACTCATAGTTTTGACCAGATGAAAGTCTGTTTGACCAGGCTTCCTAAAGGGTCTTTGATGGAAATCCCTTGCTTACTCTAGAAGTTCAGCACACAATCCAGTGTTTCACAGGGATAGATGCTGATGTGCTTCCATTCCGGCTTATCCACATGTTAGCCCTAGATGTTACTGTTGGAGAAACTTCCTCCCTAGTGTAAACATGCCAGATGTTGTGTTACATGTGATAGAAAAGAGACTTATATACTAGTTATCTATCCCTTTATTTATTTATTTTTTGGAGATGGAGTCTCTGTCGCCCAGGCTGGAGTGCAGTGGTGCCATCTCAGCTCACCACCTCTGCCTCCCAGGTTCAAGTGATTCTGCTGCCTCAGCATCCCACATACCAAGTACCTGCCACCACGCCTGGCTATTTTATGTATTTTTAGTAGAGACGGGGTTTCACTATGTTGGCCAGGCTGGTCTTGAACTGCCGACCTCAGGTGATCCACCCACCTTGGCCTCCTAAAGTGCTGGGATTACAGGCATGAGCCACCGTGCCCAGCCATAGTTATCTATTTATAAGGGACATTTATATCTGATTGCTTGTTTTGCTAGAAGATTAAAATATATTTTGAAGCAAAAAGTTGACTTCCCGGATTTACTTTTAAACCACTAACCACAGTGTCTCTTGGTCAGCATTGGGAAGCTGTCCATTGAAAAGGCCTTGGATTTATCCCTGTACTTGAAACATGAAACTGAAATTATGCCCGTGTTTCAAGGTTTGAATGAGCTGATTCCTATGTATAAGTTAATGGAGAAAAGAGATATGAATGAAGTGGAAACTCAATTCAAGGTAAAAGCCTGAAATAAAAGTTATGTAATTATTATTTCTTTTGTGTTAAAAAGTGTTAATCGTGTGTGTGTGTATGTGTGTGTGTGTGTATCTTTATATACATATTAAGGAAAAGCAAATAAATATTAGTTCAGTATTTAGATGCATTAGCAAAGATTTTGGTTTTATTTGGCACTAAAAATAGGAATGGCATTCTTAGACTCTACTTAATTTGCATGGATTTGTTATTTCCTTCCTTTCACAAACCTTTGATTTCATTTTTCTTTCCTATTACGATGGCTGACATTCAGATTTTCTGGGACTCTTCATGGTACTTAAGGAAGAGGCACAAAATTGTTATGCTTTGCAAAATGTCATGAAGTCTTGTTGCATAATTTGCTCTCAAAATTTAGTCATATAAACTCTGAGTTTGTTTTAAAAGTGGCAATTCATCCTGACTTTAAGTAGATAGGATATCTTATGAAAGTTTGTTATGAAAATATGAAAGTCATTCATCATTATTTATTGTTTTCAACCCTTTTATAATTAAACAGTGCTGCACGATTTATACATAATCTAACATAAAAGTTAGATTATGCTTTAAAAATTAGCCCCCATCATCTGAGACCATAATGGATTATATTAACATGAAATGACCGGTGACAATACTGGTCCCTGTTCCCCTGTACAACGCCCTCAGGCCTTCCTCATCAGGCTGCTAAGGGACCTCATTGATAAGCAGACGTGGACAGACGGGGGCTCAGTCTCAGAGCGAATGCTGCGGAGTCAGCTACTCCTCCTCGCCTGTGTGCGCAAGTATCAGCCGTGCGTACAGAGGGCAGAAGGCTATTTCAGAAAGTGGAAGGAATCCAATGGAACCTTGAGGTCAGTCCTTACTAAATAACCAATTTGTTGATGTGAAGGGTATCTTTTCTGTTTTCCATCATTGGTACTAAACATTAGGGAAAACAAAAAGTATAAGTGTCTCCCCTGCTGCCCTTTTTTGGAAAATAAATTGCTTTTTAAGATTTATCTATGTATCTCGTAACTTCAAGAAATGCTAGGAGGGAACTTCTGTGCATAAAACTCAAATATCTGGGGAGTTAGGATGGTATTGGAATAATTCCCATTTTGTGTAGGCAATGCAAAATCGTATTAAACGGTGACAGCCATGCCATAGAGAAACACATGCATTGTATTTTATAGTAGTTTCTTTGGGCTTCCAAATTCCCTGACAGGGATGCGTAGTAATTGCTGACACTGTCTAAGCAAGGTAGGATTTTACCATATCTGGAAATCCCTATTCTTGCTACACTTCAGTCCTTTTTACATTTGGAGCTTAAACTCCACCCAGGAAACATTTATGCCAACAACCTGCATGCTTCAGCTTAAAGAAATCCAAACAGTGGTCCTACTGCAGTCCTGACTTGTGATCATGGTGTAAATTTTGAATATAGTTTGCATTTCTTTTGGCTGGAAAGGTGATCCCCTGTGGAGTCAGTCAGCATCATTAAAGTATTTAAATATGTAGGTATTTATAAAAATGGCATTTCACGTTACATTTTTGAGAAGGCTACTTAAAACCTAATTTTAGATATTTTTCTCTTGCCTTTTTTCTTTATAAAGTGTAACTAGGCCGGGCGCAGTGGCTCACGCCTGTAATCCCAGCACTTTGGGAGGCCGAGGTGGGCGGATCACAAGGTCTGAGGATCAAGACCATCCTGGCTAAGACAGTGAAACCCTGTCTCTACTAAAAATACAAAAAATGAGCCGGGCGTGGTGGCAGGCGCCTGTAGTCCCAGCTACTCGGGAGGCTGAGGCAGGAGAATGGCGTGAACCCGGGAGGCGGAGCTTGCAGTGAACCGAGATCAAGCCACTGCACTCCAGCCTGGGCCACAGAGTGAGACTCTGTCCAAAAAAAAAAAAAAAAAAAAAAAGTGTAACTGAAGGAAATCAGTAGTTTTTGTTTATATTTCCAGGCATGCTTCTCTGATCATGGGGAAAGTTCAGCAGTTCATAATTAGTCACCATTATGCCTCTAAACATACTTACTGCATCTCAGATTCTCACCGAGTGTGTTCCTTTCTATAGCCTGCCTGTCGACGTGACCTTGGCAGTGTTTGCTGTGGGGGCCCAGAGCACAGAAGGCTGGGATTTTCTTTATAGTAAATATCAGTTTTCTTTGTCAAGTACTGAGAAAAACCAAATTGAATTTGCCCTCTGCACAACCCAAAATAAGGAAAAGCTTCAATGGTGAGTCAGTCATTCATTCATATTCATGTGGCTAAGGGAAATTAGATTAGATTAGATCATTCTGGCATCTATTTTTGTTTTCTTGGCCAGGAATTGTCTATCCTGCTGGGAACGTACTGAAAGTCGGCACACCTCTAAGTAGAAAGGCAAATAATTAGGGAGAACCAGGTCTTAGGAAAAATATTTAAAGGTGTATACATTTGTGCATCTTTAAAATGACAACATATTAAAAATATTTACTAGAGCTACTCTTCCTTAACTATTCTTTTGAGCAAATGAGGGTATATGAGAATGAGTGTTATGAACACTATATAAATGTTAGTTTTTATTATGTAGCTATGGTGGGTTTATCAGGATTCTGGTTACCCATTTATCTTTTTAACCTTTGTTATTGGCAGACTTTTTTTTCTTTTACAAGTAATTTTATTGCAGTGATTCATAACTGTTTCATCACCTAGTCATTGCTAACATTTCTTTTCTTAATCCTTCTAGGCTACTAGATGAAAGCTTTAAGGGAGATAAAATAAAAACTCAGGAGTTTCCAGAAATTCTTATACTCATTGGCAGGAACCCAGTAGGATACCCATTGGCCTGGCAATTTCTGAGGAAAAACTGGAACAAACTTGTACAAAAGTAAGTGGTGCCAAAAATTGTGCTGTGACTGGATAAGTTCATAACTTTACTGTGTTTTAGCCTTGTTGTTTGTAAAAGAACAGTAATAGTCTAAAGGTACTTTTTGATTGAAGATAGGCAGTAGAAGTACTTAAAATATTTGTAGAAAACATAAAACTGGACTTCAGTGCTAACTAGTCAATCTGGACAGGGATGTTTTCCATTCCATCTGGCATAACCCCTTCCTGAGCCCATGGACTTATCTGAAGCCTTCCTCCTTACAGTTCAGCCCAGGCCTTCCATAAGCATGTTTGCTTGTTTGCATCTGTGTTTGTCTAACTCTTATAGCATTTCCTGCCTCTGTCATTTTCTGTTGGATACTTAACCTTTTATTAAGCTGTTGGTGTGTATTATTCTTTACAGCTAGATCTTAACCCACTGGATAGACATCATATTTTATATTTTTCACACCGATCAGTTTTTAGCTGAAAGCTATTATATATAGGAGGCCCTTAAAATATATGTCAAATGAATAAGTATTTCACAACCCATTTTTGAATATTTCCCCTCTAGGTTTGAACTTGGCTCATCTTCCATAGCCCACATGGTAATGGGTACAACAAATCAATTCTCCACAAGAACACGGCTTGAAGAGGTAAAAAAAAAAAAAAAAAAATATATATATATATATATATATATAAACATAAATGAAAATTAGCTAATTAATATGGGGTAGACAAAATATTTTGAAGGTGCAGTGAGTTAGAAACGGATTTTGTCATTCAGAAGTTATTTTTGGATGCTATGGTGTTGACAGCAGCATAAATCAGTTGCAATTAAACTAGTGAAAGCTGTGCCTCAGACACATTAAGAGGTCTTAGCTCTGCCATTAAAAACCTTAGGACTTGAAGAAAAATTACTTGAGATAATTCATCCAAGTTTAAGGATGTTAAAAGTGGGCATTGACCTTTGCCCACTTTTTGATGGGGTTGTTTGTTTTTTTCTTGTAAATTTGTTTGAGTTCATTGTAGATTCTGGATATTAGCCCTTTGTCAGATGAGTAGGTTGCAAAAATTTTCTCCCATTCTGTAGGTTGCCTGTTCACTCTGATGGTAGTTTCTTTTGCTGTGCAGAAGCTCTTTAGTTTAATGAGATCCCATTTGTCAATTTTGGCTTTTGTTTCCATTGCTTTTGGTGTTTTAGACATGAAGTCCTTGCCCACGCCTATGTCCTGAATGGTATTGCCTAGGTTTTCTTGTAGCATTTTAATGGTTTTAGGTCTAACATTTAAGTCTTTAATCCATCTTGAATTAATTTTTGTATAAGGTGTAAGGAAGGGATCCAGTTTCAGCTTTCTACCTATGGCTAGCCAGTTTTCCCAGCACCATTTATTAAATAGGGAATCCTTTCCCCATTGCTTGTTTTTGTCAGGTTTGTCAAAGATCAGATAGTTGTAGCTATGCGGCGTCATTTCTGAGGGCTCTGTTCTGTTCCATTGATCTATGTCTCTGTTGTGGTACCAGTACCATGCTGTTTTGGTTACTGTAGCCTTGTAGTATAGTTTGAAGTCAGGTAGTGTGATGCCTCCAGCTTTGTTCTTTTGGCTTAGGATTGACTTGGTGATGCGGGCTCTTTTTTGGTTCCATATGAACTTTAAAGTAGTCCAAAGGACTATAAATCATTCTGCTATAAAGACACATGCACACGTATGTTTATTGCGGCACTATTCACAATAGCAAAGAGTTGGAACCAACCCAAATATCCAACAACGATAGACTGGATTAAGAAAATGTGGCACATATACACCATGGAATACTATGCAGCCATAAAAAATGATGCGTTCATGTCCTTTGTAGGGACATGGATGAAACTGGAAAACATCATTCTCAGTAAACTATCACAAGGACAAAAAACCAAACACCACATGTTCTCACTCATAGGTGGGAATTGAACGATGAGAACTCATGGACACAGGAAGGGGAACATCACACTCCGGGGACTGTTGTGGGGTGGGGGAGCGGGGAGGGACAGCATTAGGAGATATACCTAATGCTAAATGACGAGTTAATGGGTGCAGCAAACCAACATGGCACATGGATACATATGTAACAAACCTGCACATTGTGCATATGTACCCTAAAACCTGAAGTATAATAATAAAAAAAATTTTTTTTAAAAATAAAAAAATAAAAGTGGGCATTGAGGTATAAGTAACTGAAGTGGTCACCCAGGTATTGCTAAAGAGGCAGGTCTGGAATCTAGGTTCTTTATAAATCATCCAAGTTCATGGTTCCCTGTCACTTATTATATAACCATCTATCTTCAGAAAGAATTTTAGGCAGCTTTAAGATCCATATATAAAAGAAATGTTAAAATGAAGGACAAAAAGATACATAATGGATAGGTGATAACCATGTGAGGGACTTATGGCTGAGGATAATTCTCGCAATTG
The DNA here is from genome assembly GCF_009828535.3 of Hylobates moloch. Lineage (NCBI taxonomy): Eukaryota > Metazoa > Chordata > Mammalia > Primates > Hylobatidae > Hylobates > Hylobates moloch. The sequence goes on from NW_026652281.1 coordinate 51,454,800, forward strand.
TCCCCTGAATTTATCACAGGCATTCCTAGAAGTCAAGGAAAAATGAGGAATCAGTATGAGTTATTCTCATTGTCTGGTAAAAGGGAACATGAAGCATACACGTTTTCTACAAAAGCAGACTTCGGTCCTAAACTCGAGGACTTTGATGTGTGGGCCATTGAGTTCTGTGGTGTCCCTTCTATAATAAGGTTTCCTACAGTAAAGTCGTGGAACAGATTTTACAAGGCTCTTAAACTATGGTACATTTATATAAAAGCTGAGAGGCTAATATTAATTTTTTTTTAGGAGTGGTTCCATTGTGTAGTCTGGTTACACTATTTTCTAGCTTGAGATGGGGAGAGAGCTTTGGAAATGAAAAAGAATGAAGGGTTGTTAGTCATGTAGCTTTTTTTTCCAGTTTTCAGTAGCCTCATCCAGGCTTGTAAAATTAATTTGCATATAAAAATTCAAGCTTGAACTCCAGTGAGGTCTAGAGCAGAGATATTCTGTGTGATGACTGAAGAGCTGTCCAAAGGCTTGACCAGAAAGGTAGTCATCCATAGACAAGATCCATAGCAACAAAGCATTTCATTCATTCACTTGTATTCTCATTAATTCATTCAAGACATATACGCCACACATGGTTTTAGGTTATGGGGCTATAACAGTGGACAGACAAAACCTTTGCTGTCATGGAGCTGAAATTTCTGCTGTGGGAATCAGACAATTACAGACAAATCAACCAATGTCAAGTAGTTACATGCTCTGAAGATGAATAAGGCAAGGGGAGTGATTGGGGTAGAGGGTTGGTGCTGTTTTATAGGATGATTAGGAGACATTTGAGAAGATATTGAAGGAAACGCCAACATCTAGAGGAGTATTGTGAGCAGAGGAAACATCAGGTACGAAGACCCTGAAGCAGGGCATGAAAAGTAAAGAGCCCGAGATGTTATCGTAACGGAGAGCAAACTACGGACATATAAAATACGGGAGTCATCCTGAATCCTTCCTTCCCCACACATCTAACTACGCAAGTCCTGCTGGTCCTCCCTCAGCACATGCACTGGATCTTGTGCACTTCTCTCTGCTCTTACCCCCATCCAATCCTTTCTCATCTCTTGCCTTGCCTATTGCAATAGTGTCCTAGCTGGCCTCCCCCTTGCCACTTTCCCAATAGCAAAACATTTTCCACATTTAAGACTGCAAGTCAGCCCATAACTGACCCTGGCTTCTTGAAACCCTGCCTATTGTTCTTGCAGTAAATTCCAAATCTCTCCTTCCCATGTGTCCACGACCTTGAAGACCTGGCTTCTGAGGACCTCTCTGGTGCCAATTCCCACAGGCTCTCCTGGTTTACTCTCTCACAACACTGCAGCCACTCAGCCTCCTACTGCTCCTGGGCTACCACGTTTCTCCTGTCTTTAAGCCTCTGCACTTTTTCTTCTCTCTGCCTGGCTTGCCCATTCCCCAACTTTTCACTAGAAAGGGGCATTTTATCTTTGAGAGGTCTCGGCTCAAATCACCTTCCCCAAAACCATGCTGTTCAATGCAGGCCACGTCTCCTCAGTTACTAGCATACCCCTGGCATATTTTCTTCATAGCATTTACTTATAGTAATCATATTTACTACTTGTATACCCCAAAAGACTGTAAGCTCCATGAGGGGAGGATGCTTGCCTGATTCACTGCTGCATCCTCAGTGTCTAGCACAGTAATTACAGCAGAGGGATGAATACATATCAGAGTAAATATTGGTGAACAAATGGATGAGGTTAAGTCCCTGATACATGCTGGGTTTGGGGCTTTGCACTTTAACTGTATTATATAACTACATCCTGCACCACTGCTCTTCATTTTACAAATGAGGAGACTGGCTTCCATAGAAGTTAAATCATTTGCTCAAATCAAGTTAGTAGGATAAACCTGTTTTCCTATCCCTGTATTGTGCTACTTATTGCACAGAAATTGTTCTTAAAGAGCCAAGTCTGAATCAAATATTCAGTTGAGATGTTGCATTTCCAAGGCAGGTGAAGACAGAAGAGATGATTTTGGGTTAGGACAAGGGTAAGAGTAATGGTTAACAGCTGGCTTTGCTGTTGTAGAAGGTCTGTTTTTAGTGGAGCTATCATGATGAGCTCCTTCAGGATTAATGATTTGAGTAATTAGTAAAATTATTGATGTGCTTTGTTGAATAGTGCTCCAAGTGATTTTTAATTGACTGTGAATTAATCTTGCATTCTGAGCATGTATGAAACAGTAGGTTGAGCTACAACTTAAAATAGACGGTGGAGAAGTGTTTTCCAGGTTGCTACAGCAGGAGGCCATGCCTTCTGCTCATTGAAAAGTTGTACTGTATTGACATATAATTTTAAAACAACTCTGCATCATTTAAAATTGAAATCTCATCTTTCTAAAACCCATTCCTACTCCCCTCTTTATTTCCAAACTAATAATATGGTATTATGACATGGATTTCTAAGGAATTGGCTGTCTGGAATCTATGCTGAGTAAATAATACATCTTGGTCTACATTCGCTTCCTGAATACCAAATCAAAAATTGATGGATTAAGGCTGTGAAAATTTATGGGAAAAGGGTAATAACCCTTTAAGGTGAAACAGAATCGCACAATGGTCAATCCTGTGGCAAAGCCAGCCTATCTGTCATGTGAGCTCAAGGGGTTAAGATACCCAGAAACGAAACAAGAACAAACATATTTTTCAGGAGATAGCCAAGAGTTTCTTATCTCTTTAAAATCATGGGGAACTTTATGTGGATTTTATCTTGAGACAACAATACATGAATTGCAGATTAGGATAAAAAAAATTTTATCCTAGGTTTGGGTCTTACCACCATAACTTGCTAAGAATGCCATTCCCCACAGTGTTTCTATAATAACATACAAGGCCAGGCCCATGGAGAAAGACGGCACTTATGTGGTGGAAACTGTTTTGCTTGGCAAAGAAAAGACTCTGCACATTCTGCTTTTTAGATATCATATTTTTAAAAAACGAAGTTTGCATCTGTGAGTACAGAACAGAATAACACATTAAATAGACAAAATTAAACCTTAATTATAAAATGGTAAACAGTGAAGTCTTTTAAAGTCTGGCAACTGAGAATAAACAAAAGAACTGCAGACAAAAACCACAGAAGTTGACATCATGAGGGATGAGCTCATTTCATACAGCTTATGTGTACATAATCCTATTCAGACAGCTGGGACTGCCCTCTATATAGAATTTTGACAAATGCTGGACTTTTGGCTTCAGTTTCAACTAAAGTTACATCTGGTTAATGTAAAAAAAAATTTTTTTAAACCCACTTTTTCCTCACAAGGTAAAAGGATTCTTCAGCTCTTTGAAAGAAAATGGTTCTCAGCTCCGTTGTGTCCAACAGACAATTGAAACCATTGAAGAAAACATCCGTTGGATGGATAAGAATTTTGATAAAATCAGAGCATGGCTGCAAAGTGAAAAGCTTGAACTTCTGTAAAAATTCCTCCCTTGTCAGGTTCCTGTTATCTCTAATCACCAACATTTTGTTGAGTGTATTTTCAAACTAGAGATGGCTGTTTTGGCTCCAACTGAAGATATTTTTTTCCCCTCATTTTTTGACTATCCCTGTGAAAAGAATAGCTGTTAGTTTTTCATGAATGGGCTGTCGCTACCATGTGTTTTGTTCATCACAGGTGTTTCTCCTGCAACGTAAACCCAAGTGTTGGGTTCCCTGCCACAGAGGAATAAAGTACCTTATTCTTCTCATTTTTATAGTTTATGCTTAAGCCCCCCAGTGTCCAAAACCCTGTGCCCCATGTTTGTCATTCATAAACTGTTTCATCAGTCTCCTCAAAAGACTCTCAACAGTCGACTACTGAACAATGAACACCTGGATCTGAGACTAAGCTGGACGATGGCTGGGTTAAAGCTCTCCCTGCTGACCCCTCCAGACCCGCTGCCCACCCCTCTCTTCCTTGCTGCATGCCCAGGGGCTGACTTGTAAAGGCCAAGTCATCAAGCTTTCTTGCCCTTTGGATGTTGGTCAATGGGGAGCCGGAGAGCTGGAGCTGGCGTCGGAGGAGGTAGTAGGTGGAGGTGTTCTCCCCTGATTCCCTTGCGGGATGCCTCATGCTGGCCTCCCCTGAGGGTCTTAGCTCCTGAGAGGGGACCCTCTTTTCCACACAGCCTTCTCTACCTCTGGATTTTGGTAACTGCTCCCTCCTCATCCCTTCAGGATTAGGGGCCTCAGTGGGAGCCTGGCTTTTACTAGTCCTGGTGGACTTGTGGTTTCCACATAATGTGCTCGCACTTTTGCAAAAAATCTTTTTATACCCTCCTCAGATAATTCTGAGTGAGTGTCATCTATTTCCCTGACTGATGATACAGTATCTCTTCTGAAAAAGCAGAGTGCATTCATGTATGTAGGAAAACCCTTTTCTTAGGGAGGTGATTTTTTTCTCTCTCTGCTTCTTATTTGGCCTACTTTACAATTTGTAACTAGTTATTGGCATTTACTGACAGTAAATTATCGCAGTCACCAATAAATGATAGTACACTGTGAAACAAAATATTTGCTCATATTAGCAAATAGGACATTCTTTGGCTTTGAAGTCTTTTGTGAAGACTTCACTCGCAGTTGCTTCAGTACACAGTTGCTTCTCAGTTTTATGTATAGATAATAGAAAGCACAGTTTACTAACATGGTAAACCAACGGAGTTCAAGTCAGATAACACCCTAAGACTTAGATTTTATTTCTTATTCTGAAAACTTGCTACACAGGGACTTATCTAACCCATAGTGTGCTCTGTTGCTGACTTGATTCAAGTTGCAGGGTGTTTTGCGCTGACTCTAAGGTGCGGAAATGCTCACACCTGGCAAAGAAGAATTCAAACTGAACTTTTTGAATATAAGGGAAAAACTTCAAGGTAAGGGAAGATGATTGATATGAAAAATGTCAAAATGTGTTCCTCTAATACACGACAGAATAGAATGACTTCTGGACATAAATCTGCCATTTATTAAACTATTCACCATGGTATAAAAGTGTAAACCATACAAATAGGTATAAAAGTGGAATTGGAATTTTTATACTTATTTGTTGTAGTGAATGGTTTAATAAAAATAGAAATCACTGGCAATTTCCACCCCAAACTATTTCCCTTTAAAAAAAATACACAACCAAGATGTTAATGTAAAATATTTTGCTTTAATTGTATTTTATGCCTTGATTAATGAAACATGGAAATACTGATTTTCAGTTTTGGTCACCTGAGGAACCTATCATCTTTGTTTGCTTTTGGAAAAGCCCATTTTCTAAACAGATACAATATTGCCACAACGATGTGCAGAAATCTTTTTGATGATAAAAATTGTTCTTTGCCTCTAAGTGGATATTTGCAATTATTTTCTCCGAACTAGACTGTAAAAAGGGCTGCTTTAGATCCTGTAGCTTACTCCAGTTATTAGTTATTAACAAACACCCAAGTCTTGAAGATATTTCTAATTTAAAAAGAAGGCATATTCAGAGTACTTTAAATAAATGTTTACTTTTATAGGCATCTTTAAACGTCTGGATTTTGGTATATCATTTAAAAATACCTCTAGATACACATGGAAATTAGTAATACTGCAGCCATATCCTTGCAAACACATCTGTCAGTCAGTGTCAAAGGTTTCAAGGTTTTTCTTAAAAAAAGAAAACAAAAAAGCAAACACCTATACTGCCCAAATGGGAGGATTAGATACATGGTTAGAAATCCCTTAGGAAAAGTGTTTTTTCTTTTCTTGTTGCTGCCTTAAAATAGAATAATGACTATTTCTGATGGACAGAGACATAGCATTTTAAGCTGGTGGAGTGTGAAATCCCATAGGTATGTGCATGACTTTCAGAGAGTATTTGGGGTGGAGGTTAACAAGATGTGGTGCCATTTATAAGCAGTGTTACTGTTTTTGCTTGCTCCACTGCCACAAGTCAGCTAAGTCATAACAAAAGCTTCAAACTGATGCTAAGGAAGGCCATGCCCTTTGGAAACAAGAAATTCCCCATCTATTTTATGTTATGTACCTGACATCTTTTCCTGCATTCTCTACCAGGAAATAAAGATGAAATTAAATATCAAAATTCTAATCGATGATATCAGTGCAATGTTCAGGAACTATTCATTCAGAAAGATATTAGAAAACCATTCAAAGTGGTAGGACATCAGAGCCTACTTCTTACATTGCTGTGGGGGAAATGCAGATGTAAAATTTCATATATATATATATAATTTTTTTAAAAGCAGAAGTTTCTTTTTGTATTTAGTAAACTTAAGTTCCATAAAGCCAGATGCTATACAGTGCAAAGACTAATGTGGCAATAGCTCTAAGGACACAGTTGCTGCTCAGGTTTTATGTATAGATAATAGAAAGCACAGTTTACTAACACAGTAAATCAACAGAGTTCAAGTCAGATGAATACCCTAAGAATTAGCTTTATTTCTTATGCTCGAAATTTGCTACACAAGGACTTATCTAACCTGTATTTTGCTCTGTTGCTGACTTGATTCAAGTCTCAGTGTGTTCTGTGCTGACTATAAGATGCAGAAGTCCTCACACCTGGCAAAGAAGAGTTCAAACTGAAAAGGGGTTTGGTGCTTCCTGGTTTGTCCACGTTACCTGTTATTAATTTATTATTAGCAGCCCAAGAGGAGATATGTGCCCAATGTACAATATCTTATGTTTGACTTATAAACATTATCCCAAAGCAACATCAAATACAGTTCAAAAGCCCAAGAGGAAAGGGAGTAATAAGAAATCAGAACACTGAAGAATGTTTAAAGGATTGTTTTCTAAAACACTAACAAACAAAAAAAATTAAGCGCAAACTGAAAATACAAATGAGATTTACAGGCACTGTGTGTAGAATGTGCAAAAATTCACTTAGCTTTTCTTTTTTTTTTTTGGTGTTGCTTTAAGAAACTTTATCAAATATATTTCTTACAAATATAAAGCTTTCTTTCTCTCCCAATTGAAGGCAATTAAAAAAATTCAAAGTTTATCAATACTCAGTACAATAACACAGGTGAACCAGTCAAATTCATTTTCTTTCTGGAAAAGAATAACAAACCAATATTTAGGATGTTCAAAGACTCAACAAAAACCATTCTAGAAATCACCCAGAACAATTGTTTTCTGTTGCCAAAGCCTTTTGTTCTTCAAAAGTCACCATCCACCAGTTGAAGATTTTACATGCAGATACCTTAAAAATTTCAAATAAAAAATGCAGTGAATCATTTAATATGTAATTTTCTTGTTACAGACATAGTAAATATACCACTTAGCAAAAGCATTGTATAACAGACAAGAAGGAATTTCCTATAAGTAAACATGAAAGTGGATTAATAGAATTTTTTTAATTTTGGGAAAAATGTTAGAGCAGTTCTAACTAATATAGCTCCTTTTTTCTAGGAAATAAACATGGACCATGGTGAGAGAGCTGAACCCGATTTAACCTATACTTTGATTTCTTTTAGGCTTTGGTCAGTAAGTGCTTGCATGCTTTTAAGGCTTACATTAAGCCCTCTCCTTTCTGAAGATTAAGATAAGGGCCCAGCTCTGAAGATCTCAGAAATTCCTTCAATCTGTCCAATTTCTTCAGTAATCATAAATTAGAATCAAACACAGTACTTTACTTTCCAAAATAATGACAAATAAAAATGGCTAATCTTTTCCTTTGCCCTTGTTCCCAAAACCCTGTAATTTCCACCAGACTCTAAAGAGTACTTCTCCCCACCCCACCACGTATTGGTATTTTGGTGAATACCAATATCTTAAGGACATTTTGCCAAGTTGTAACATGCTAATTTTGCTTTGCCACAATAACCTGCAGTAATGTGCATTTGGATTTCAAAGATTCAGCTAGCCTCAGATGGTCCTTTTAAGTGCCTGGCCTAATATTTTAAAAAGCTTTTAATTACAAGATTAAGGTTTTTAAACATTTCAACAGCACAATCATCCCATTTAGTGCTTTCAGAGAATGACCAATTACTCTGTAGATCTTGCAGTATGCATTTCATGCCAATAGTGTAAAGTGAGCATGAATTACTCAAGAGGTGGACTTCACTTCTCTCATCTGTAACACATAAATTGGCAGAAGGTACAGTTGTCTTCATTTACAAATAAACACCCAACTTACCAGATACTTTAACTCATATTTCTTTAATCATCTTTTGGCTTGGAAGTTTCCTCTGTTGTCTAAAAGGGAAAGCAAAACGATCCATGAGCTCTTTCTTTTCTGTATTAAGTATGAGGAGATGGCCTTCTCATAATTAGGGGACAAAAGATGGCAGTCAGTGGGGAAAAATACGATGGTCCTTTCAGTTTCTCTTCTTCATCTGGCCAAAACGTTGTGAGTTCTTCCTCCTCAAGCTTATAAGCTAAAAATAACCTTAAATGATCCTGATCCTAAATGTATCACTCTCAGCTTTATTTTTTTAAGGTCAGGGTAGGTTATAAAATATGCATAGGTGTTGTTAAATGGCAATGTTTCATTCCATGGTGATCCTTCTTTTTCCTGCACATAGGGTCATGGCTATCCAGCAAATCCACTCATATAGGGTTATTATGCTTTCTATTATTTGTTAAAGGGCTGATTAAGTACTTCGTATAGCTGAAATTAAATAATAGGCAAATAAGTATTTAATCTGAGATATAATGGCATAACTGTCAATTATCAGTGCTGTTTCCTATATCCCTTAAGGGAATCTACTACAGGAAGATTTTAATATATTTTTTTAAAAGCTTTGGTGTAACTGGACTATTGTCTTTAAAGCTACACCTTTAACTCCTCCTTATAGCCAGGGGATCATAGTAATAATCATTTAAAAAATATGTTCTTGGAATTGGAAGGGACCTAGAAGTTGTCTAATCCAATTTTCATTTCTGATCACAGCTTGACTAGTTTTAATAATAGGAAGTTTCCAACTTCCATGTTCTAAAATCTATATAAACCACATACTATGGTGGTATTTTAATTAGGGCAAGAAACACAGGCAAAACACAGGCAAATTGAGTTGTGTCAAGAACATTCATTTAGGATTTTAAAGCACCAGTTACTTAAAAATATATGTATCTAAACAAATTCAATTTACTTTACCAAGCCATACTATGGGATAGATAGTACTTTAATAAATCTTTTATTTTAAATAGATTCCAGTAAGAAACTAAATGACTGAAGTGATAAACCCCACTCTGTGTAATTGCTAAACTAATTTGTAGTGTATTTACTGCTCCATTTACCTTTGCTGAATCCTTTGCTTTACCTCCATTCTTAGGTGCTTTGGAGCTGGACACAGTCTTCTTGTGCTTATCCTAAAGCAAAGGAAATGTAATGAGGCTATGGCTATCTCCAATCCATCTAGCAATTAACTAGGCTGCAGTTAAATTAATCCAGACTATTCTGAGATCTCCAATTTAATTAAATAATGGAAGACTTTGGGTGTTTTTTCATGATTTTGTGAACAATGGTGAGTGTCAGAGAATTGTTTAAAGCAGGAGAAAAAAAGGATAGAAATGAGGGAAATGTGGGTCACACTGATGCTCTGCCAATTCCCGTGGTGCACGACTCACCCAGACCTTATTTTGCTAATCAAAACACAGCTTGTCAATGAGATGATAAATGTTGGCAAGGGTGTGGAGAAAAGAACCCTAGCACACTGTCGGTGGGGATGTAGATTGGTACGGGCTATGATGGAAAACAGTATGGAGGTTCCTAAAGAAATTAAAAGTAGAACTACTATATGACCCAGCAATCCCTCTTCTGGGTATATATCCAAAGGAGATGAAATTATCACCTTATAAAGATATCTGCACTCCCATATTCACTGCAGCATTACTCACAATAGCCAAGATATGGAACAACCTAGTTGTTGATGAATGGATAAAGAAAATGTCATGTATATATACATAATGGAATATTATTCAGCCTTAAAAAATGATATCCTACTATCTGCCACAACATGGATGGACCTGGAAGACCTTATACTAGATGATATAAGCCAGACACAGAAGGAAAAGTGATTTTGCTTATATGTAGAATATATATAAAAGAAAAAGCTCAAAAACACAGAGAATAAAACATGGCGACCATGGTAGGGAACAGGAGGAGGAAACAGAGAGATACGTCAAAGGATACAAAATAGCAGATATGCAGAATGAACAAGTGTAGAGAGTTAATATATAACATGAGGACTAAGGTTAATTAATAAAATTGTATTAGGGATTTTATTAAATAAGTAGATTTTAGCTGCTTTTGTCACAAAAAAGTAATTGTGTTAGAATGATAGATATGTAAATCTGCTTCCCTACAGTAACCATTTTATTATTTCTATGCGTCCCAAACTACCACGTTGTAAACCTCAAATATACACAATAAAATGTATTTTAAAAACAAAATAGAGCTTGTCTCCATCAGGACTGGCTTTTGTGTGCCAGAAGAGCAAAAACAAAACCCTGTTTTCAGTGTTATGGAGGAGAGATGAACAATGGAAACAACCAAGGAAAGCTGGAGCAGGTTACATACAAAAATAAAGTCCATTCACCAAAAAAGGCATGACTTATGAGTCACCGGGGTGATAGATAGGATGGTGAAGTGGTCTAGAAATTAAACTACCCAACATGGAAGGACTGACAATTCAGTGATCGAGAGCAGTGCCTTACAACAGCCAAAACAATCACAAACTGAGATCTGCAGAATTAATTCTGAAAATAACAAGGAGGTACTCATTTCACTTTTCCTTCTATTTGATTTACAAGAGGGTGTAGCTTGAGGGAAAATGCCTCACACTTGTTGAATTACACAGTCGTTTCTCAGTCACTTTTAATCACGTTTTGAGCACCTGCTAAGTACCAGGCATTTTGCTAATGAAGAGCACAGAGGTAAAAGACACATCACTACTGTATAAAGTGCATAGCTCAGTGGTGTGATACACAAGCACAGACAGGTAATAGAGAGCAAGGAGGGCATGGAAGAGAGGCCTCTAACTTTGGCCTGGGAAGGGAGAAGAAGTAAGACAAGAAAGTCTTCCCTAAGGAGCTGATGCTTGAGCTGTGCCCTGAGGAATGAAGAGTCGACCAGCTGGGCTAAGCAGACAGAAAAGGGGAGGAAGCTCCAGAGAGCAAATGAGCATGAGAGTGCCTGCTGTAGTTAGGGCCTGCTCTCACTTTAAATGAACACAGACATAGCATTATTGTGGCACAACCACATAGTGTGGAGATAAAAAATGGTGGCTATGGAAATTACAAAGTAGCAGTTAAGAAATAACGTTAAGCAGTGTTTTCTAAGTGGACTATAAGTATAATTATGTAAAACATACATATAGAAAAAAAAAGGAAATCCACAAAATAATACTGTTTTGGGGGCAGTGGAATTATAGGTATCTTTTCTTTTCTTCATTTTCAGGTTCTTTATATCATCGTTTGATTCATTCTACAGTTTAAAAATTATAAGGGCCAGGCACAGTGGCTCAAGCCTGTAATCCCAGCACTTTGGGAGGCAATGGTTGGCAGATCACTTGAGCCCAAGAGCTCGAGACCAGCCTGGCAACATGGTGAAACACCATCTCTACAAAAAAATACAAAAATTAGCTGGGTGTGTTGGTGCACGCCTATAGTCCCAGCTACTCAAGAAGCTAAGGTAGGAGGACTGCTTGAGCCCAGGAAGCAGAGATTGTAGTGAGCTGAGATCACACCACTGCACTCCAGCCTGGGCTACAGAGTAAGTCCCTGTTACAAGACAGATAGATGGATCAATCAATAAATAAAACTTATATGTATGTGAACATAAACACACACACATTTCAAAGAAAGTCTACGTGAAAAAGCACGGTACCTTTGCTGTGTTCTGTGAGGTTTCTGTAGTGGAGGGACAGCTGTCCAGATCTCCTGAGAGAGCATCAATGGGGTCTTGGTCATCCGCAGGTTTCTGAGATATGAGTAGAAATAACCATCAGTGAAGAAGCAGACGGCAAAATGCAATATGGGGTATTTTTCCACATCACTTACAAATAAAAGATGTTTCTATAAGAAAAAAACTTACTGACATTCTTTACTAATACTAATGTAAAGGAGATAGAAAAACAAGAAAATCTTGATGACTTTTTTCCCCTCTACTCTTTAATACACGTTGCTTAGCATTCTCTGAGCCTCAGTTTTCTATCCGAAAGGGCTTTTGTGAAGACTAAATGAGAGGTAAACAATAGTCACACACATTTATATGCATGCTTTGACAAAGTACCAGGCACAGAGTAGGCATTCAATATGTTTTAGTTTTCTAAAATGCCAAATAACCCTATGGCTAGAATAAAACAAAATTTAATGGAAATATGTTCCTATGGTCTTTACCTTTGATTCCTCTGATTTCTTTGTAGGTGGCTTCACTGGTTTGTCCTTAAAAAGAAGGCAGACTATTGGTTAAGCATAGATATTTGTAAAGGTTTACTTAGGTTTAGGCAGTAGAAAATCTATTATCCAATGACTTGACTTGGATAAAATGGAGTGTAGACTTGCAATAATTAATAAACCAGGGTCCCCACTATTTCTTTGCCAGCTTTGCTTAATTACTATTCTTTATAATCTGTAGACTTGGGGAAAACATATGAAAGAGTCTGGTCCTGGAAGTGAAAGAAACACTATTTGTGAACCTTCTGCCATCATGTATTATCACTTATAATTCTACTTACAGTGTTATAAAAAGTTACTTGTGTTTTTACATCTTATTTACTATAGCTTATTACACTTAGAAAGTTGTAAGGGATTTTTCCCAGCTTCAAAGGCAAGGGCCTTAAATAATAAATTTCCCAAAGAACGCAAGCAGGGTGAGTTGGTACTATCAAAGTGGGACGGGCTCTAGCAGGATGTGGAATTGCTATCTTGAGGAATACTGAATGCAAGCAAGGAGAATTGGTTCCTGTAATAGGAGACCCTGAAGCTGACAGTGCTATTTAAACCAGGAATCATCTTACTCACCAAAATGAATCAGTACTGAAAGAGAAGGGTGTAATTTGGTCTTCCTTGTTTCTTATTTGATGAACAGGCATGGAAAAGGTTATTTATCATCTAATTGACTCAAAAGTTAGAAACCAAATAGTAAAGAGGTGGGGGACAGGCCTGGTTGACCTACAAAAGACCGGCCTCTATCATGTGGGAGACAAAAGGCCAGGGACTTTTTGGCAGAGAAACAGGATTTGTGATTGGGAATATTGCTTTGCCTGTCTTCACTTGCAATAGTGCTGATGGGGATGTAGGAGAAGATGGGGGACCCCAGGTCTTGGTGCTGCCTTACTAATTTGTCCTATTAATTATCCCAACACCAGCTCCTTTTCTGCTTCCCTTAAAAAGAGATTTCTTCCTTTGAAATCCTATCACCTTAGTCATTTTTATAGCCTTTTTTTTTGAAAGAGAGAATCACATTTCTTGGATCACTCTTAAGCATCAGTGAGTATTCAGTTGAACAGTATTCAACCCTGTTTATACCACAGAGCCTAGCATATGCATATACAATATTGGCTCAAATAAATATTTACCTGCTGGTCGGCTTTGGTGACAGAAGCAGTCAGTCATGATACGTTTTTATGCTGTTGTAAAAGAGTATAGCTACTATTTATTTCATGGGAGGTTTGAATTTAAAGATCTTTGTAGCATAAATCCGATCTAGCAATTTGCCTCAGTTTACCTGTCCATTATCATCCAGGAGATGTCTGTATTCAGGTGGGATAGTGTCATCTCTTTCTCCAAGCTTGTCTCTATGTTCAGCTTTAGCTTTTTCCTATATAAACAGTGAGCAGATAGAATTAATATTCATTTCCTTTTTCACTTAGAAAATACATTGTCAAATGCAGCATTCAGCATTTGTTGTACTTTTATGAGGCAAAACATATGGTCTGTTTTTATTTTTTAAGCAACAGAACAACACAGATGACTTCAACAGACTGCTAGTTGGCTAAAATATATAATCCCGTATGCTTGTGTATGTCAATTCATATCTGTGAATTTTCTAGCTATATTTTAAATGGAAATAAATGATTAAATAATTATCCTCAGAAACCATGTTAGGAGATTAGAACCCCAAGGTATAAAATATCTTTTTTCTTTTTTTCTGTATGGTTTCACTTTTCTAATAAAAAATCCAGCCACTGTACCTTGCCATTTAGAGAGGTCATATTTACAGCTTTGCCTATTTATAAGCAACCCCGAAGGACAACAGCTAATTTGAATGGATGTGCTGACTGCTTATGTTCCATGGGAGGAAGCCATGCATACACCACACCTGCCTCCCAGAATCCCCTCAGGGAGGCTCCGCTGGTGTCTTTGTCACAGATTCAGTGACCCTCCCCTCCAGTGGAGTACAGATTGATTTTTCTATTTCATTATAATTTCATGTTTAAAATATAGGTTAAGTTCACATCAATATTCCTATGACAATGACAGAGTCAAGACCCAAGGATTAAAATTTCACTTATTAGTGATTTTTTTTTTTTTTTTACCTTTACTTTATCCTCCATCGGTTTGTTCTCATCTGGGTCAGGCTGCCTTTGTCCTAGACTATCAGAGAGTTTATCCAAGGCATCATCGAGATCTTTGTCACTCTGCTAAAAAGTAAATAATGCTGAATTAGTCACTTGTTAGCCAAACTGTATCAGAGGCAAATTAGCCCAGGAACTCCATCTTTTCAGGAGGGAACCTGTTTCCTTGGAAGAAAAAGACATCTGGGGCTGGGGCAGGGGAGTAGACAGGCTCAGAGAAGAGAAGGCCAGGAATGGAAGATCAGGAGAAGAGCGGCAGCATCTGTCACCCTACTGAGGTTGGAGGGCCAGTGCCTTCCACCCAACCCTGCCTATCTCTTGGTGAAGATCCCACCAGGTTAAGGAGGTCTTAGTGGCAACCTCAGGAGCCACATCCAGTGGGTGACCTGGAGGTCACATAAAGGGTCCAAAAGCAAATGAACCAATCATGTGTGCCTTTCATTTAGAAATTAAACACCATTAGAAAACTGGATATGAAAACAAACATCCACTAATGTTGTCAGATGGTTAGGAAGCAGGATTCTGCAACTATAGAGGGTGAGTATTTCTTTGGTTCTGTGGGTCCTCTCTAAGACTCTAAGATCTTGAGAGGTGCATTTCATAAAGTGCAGCATGACCCGTAGTTTGTGGGATGCCATGGAGCTCGGCACTGCCATCCTAATACTTCCTAGAGCACAAAACCCCAGAGACAGTCTGGGGTCAGGAGAGTGAAAGGGGCTTGTCTGCCACACTGGTGATGAGTGGCCTGAAAGACTTCAGAGAATTCCTGAACTGGTGAGGAAACCTCTCTTTTCATCTTCAGGAAGCTCATGGAAGTGAAATTGCAAAAATGGGAGCTGGTATTCTAGAGGAAAAAAATTATGGAACAACAATATCACTGTAACTAAGACAGCTTATTTCCTCTAACATTTATTTACTGTATGATTCAGGCAGCTTATTTAACCCCTTTCAGCTTCAGTTTCCTTGGCCGTGAAATGTGAATAGTAGTACCTATACTCCTAAATTGCTGAGAAAAGTAAATGATTGAAAAAGCATTTAAAACAATACTAGTTGTATGTTAGGACCCAACAAATGATAAATTATTATTAGTATTATTATAGCAAAATCCATATTTTTCAACACATTGCATTCAAAATTCCACCTCTAAATGAATTCAATTAAAATGTGTTTAATATCTACATTGTATAAGACACCATGCTGAACTCTGTCCAATACTGTATAGAACTTTCCAGTTGATTTTCAAAATGTTTTCACATACGCAGTCCAGTTTTATTTGATGCCCACAATGGTTCTCAGTGAACTAAGCAGGCTTTCTTTCTGGAGGTAAAAAGCTCAGGGAAGCTAAGTCAGTTGCTTGAAAACAAATTGTTAAAAAGTGAATAGAACCCAGGTCTTGGGACTGATAAAGCTTTTCCCTGTCATGCTTAGTCACATCCATGATCTTCTATTTTCTTTGAAGCAGTTTTCCTGTTGGAGTGAATTTATTACACAGATCTTTGAAAGCATGTCTTCAGATGCTTTCAGTGTATGTAACACTGTTAGTAACAATCTAATAATCTCAGCAAAGAAAGCTCCCGTGAATTATCATGGCTTATTTGACTCTTTGATTTCCCAATATTTTTATCTAAATAAAGCTTTATACCTTGTTTTAGTGACATCTTCAAATAAAATGTTAACTAAAAACAAGACTCTGATGGGAAATGTGATCAGAGAAGTGTCATTGTAAAACCTACTTCTTAAAGACAAAAAAGTTTTTGATTGCAAATGTTTACTGATAGCCTTCATCAGGGCAGAATCTCTGGCCCGAATATTAAGAACTGAAGTGTAAGAATCAATATCGTGAAAATGGCCATACTGCCCAAGGTAATTTATAGATTCAATGCCATCCCCATCAAGCTACCAATGACTTTCTTCACAGAATTGGAAAAAACTACTTTAAAGTTCATATGGAACCAAAAAAGAGCTCACATTGCCAAGTCAATCCTAAGCCAAAAGAACAAAGCTGGAGGCATCACGCTACCTGACTTTGAACTATACTACAAGGCTACAGTAACCAAAACAGCATGGTACTGGTACCACAACAGAGACATAGATCAATGGAACAGAACAGAGCCCTCAGAAATGATGCCACATATCTACAACTATCTGATCTTTGACAAACCTGACAAAAACAAGAAATGGGGAAAGGATTCCCTATTTAATAAATGGTGCTGGGAAAACTGGCTAGCCATATGTAGAAAGCTGAAACTGGATCCCTTCCTTACACCTTATACAAAAATTAATTCAAGATGGATTAAAGACTTAAATGTTAGACCTAAAACCATTAAAATCCTACAAGAAAACCTAGGCAACACCATTCAGGACATATGCGTGGGCAAGGACTTCATGTCTAAAACACCAAAAGCAATGGCAACAAAAGCCAAAATTGACAAATGGGATCTAATTAAACTAAAGAGCTTCTGCACAGCAAAAGAAACTACCATCAGAGTGAACAGGCAACCTACAGAATGGGAGAAAATTTTTGCAACCTACTCATCTGACAAAGGGCTAATATCCAGAATCTACAATGAACTCAAACAAATTTACAAGAAAAAAACAAACAACCCCATCAAAAAGTGGGCGAAGGACATGAACAGACACTTCTCAAAAGAAGACATCTATGCAGCCAAAAAACACATGAAAAAATGCTCATCATCACTGGCCATCAGAGAAATGCAAATCAAAACCACAGTGAGATACCATCTCACACCAGTTAGAATGGCCATTATTAAAAAGT
This sequence comes from Hylobates moloch, assembly GCF_009828535.3. NCBI lineage: Eukaryota > Metazoa > Chordata > Mammalia > Primates > Hylobatidae > Hylobates > Hylobates moloch. Next base: position 51,472,115 of record NW_026652281.1, read on the forward strand.
CAGGAAACAACAGGTGCTGGAGAGGATGTGGTGAAATAGGAACACTTTTACACTGTTGGTGGGACTGTAAACTAGTTCAACCATTGTGGAAGTCAGTGTGGCGATTCCTCAGGGATCTAGAACTAGAAATACCATTTGACCCAGCCATCCCATTACTGGGTATATACCCAAAGGACTATAAATCATGCTGCTATAAAGACACATGCACACGTATGTTTGTTGCGGCACTATTCACAATAGCAAAGACTTGGAACCAACCGAAATGTCCAACAACGATAGACTGGATTAAGAAAATGTGGCACATATACACCATGGAATACTATGCAGCCATAAAAAATGATGAGTCCGTGTCCTTTGTAGGGACATGGATGAAACTGGAAAACATCATTCTCAGTAAACTATCACAAGGACAAAAAACCAAACACCGCATGTTCTCACTCATAGGTGGGAATTGAACAATGAGAACTCATGGACACAGGAAGGGGAACATCACACTCCAGGGACTGTTGTGGGGTAGGGGGAGGCAGGAGGGACAGCATTAGGAGATATACCTAATGCTAAATGACGAGTTAATGGGTGCAGCACACCAACGTGGCACATGGATACATATGTAACAAACCTGCACATTGTGCGCATGTACCCTAAAACCTAAAGTATAATAAAAAAAAAAAAAGAAAAGAAAAGAAAAAAAGAACTGAAGTGTAAACGGCAGCCTAGGCTATTAATGATTCTTCCTTTCTGTTGCATGGGGACTTTCTTCATTGTGGGTGTGTTTACACACACACATGCATGCGCACACGCACATACACACACACGGGGCATTTTACTGGTTTTAAGTGCTTTATTATAATCCAGGATTATAGCTGCTAATGGTAGAGCTGCCCAGGGCCAGGTCTGGGCTTTGTCATTTGTGCCTCTGGATATTTTCAGATGATCCTGAAGCTGATGCAACAGGATGAAAATCCATCAGAATCTCAGACCACAGCACTAAATATGCTTTGATGCTACATCAAAAGGAATGGAAGCATAGCTGACTTTGCTAAAGTTACTTCATCTCCGTCTAGCAAATGAGGCACTGTTCTCAACCAAAGGAGATGGGGATCTGGTTTAGGGCAATCCCTTTATAATTTGATGTGCTGTGGTCTCCTTGGTAATGTTTAATTTGGTATTGCACAGGTGATTAGTCAAGGAAGTCTGGAAAAGCTTTGGTCCCACAGCCTTGCCTCACAGCATGTCAATAATTAAAACAATATTGATGCTGAGGTTCTCCTACTGCTAGTATGAAAGTGACAAATTTTTACTGGTGTGAACTGGGAAGAAAACAATGCTATGACATGTTTGTAAAATTTTTGTAAAATGTTTGTGAAAGCTCAAACACGACAATCCCATAAAATAAACTTGAGGTTAAATAATGGGTAGTAAATTATAGAACGTATAAGAAAAAATATAAAGGAGAAAATCAATTCTCAGGAAAGCTAAAGAACTTTTCAAATCTAATAATTCGAATATAGACACAATGCACTTTATGGCACTTTCAATTCTTATAAAGCGACAATAATATTAAGGTCCTTGACTATGTGTACAATGTTTTCACATATATTGTTTCATTTGATCATTTCAAAGTTAATCTCTGCCATCTCCCTAAATCATCAGTCTCGGCTCTTCTGAAATAGAAGGTGCCTGATCTTCCTAATAATTCTGCCTATTTTCATTTACTTTAAACAGGTGTCCTATTTTCTTTCTAGTTGTGGCTGCGCAAAAACATTTATCTCCCAAATAAGATGTGCTGCTTACCGAAGTATCATGGGGTGGGGCTCCAGCATGGGTCGTTGAAGCTGGGGTTTGGGAAACCACTTCAGAGATGGCAGCAGCAAGTTTAGCATCTTCAAATTTCTTTTATTGAAAAAAATTTTATTAGTAACATGTTGTATATAAAATTATGACCACAATGCCAGCACTTAGCTGTAACTCTTAAAGATAGCTTAATGACTGTTTATTCTCTTGATCCAAATAGACTCATAACATATAATTTTAAAAGAAATTTAAATTCTCTTTCTTCTCTATCGTATTATTTTATACAATTTCCTATCTCTATTTCCTTCTCATATTGATTATTCTAAATACTATGCAATAATATAACAACTTAGAGTTCCATGGTTTGTTTACACCTTTCCTGTTGTACATTTAGGTTATTCAAAGTTTTCAGCTCTTTTAAAATTGCTCTGAATAAGTTCTAGTGAATAAGTTATGGTGCTGGCTATATTTTGCCAAACTGCCCTCTCAAATGTTGCTAGGAATTCATACTGTGAAAAGCAATGAATAAGCATGCCTGTTTTCCCGTGGCCTTGCTTGCCAGAATTGACTTTTATCACATATTTTTATTTCTGATAATCAGTATAAAATGATATACTACTATTGCTTGTATATTGTGGTATACGGTGTCAGGTTTCAGGTTTTTTTTTCAATGTTAAATATTCTAGAAACTTTCTGAAATAATTTCTGTTTAAAAACATTGAATATTTGCTTCATTTCAAATACTCCCTTTTAACAAAAAACTTAGGTACAACTGTTGATGAAAAACCAGAAAAAAGTCCAGAACTCTTTGGTGACTCCAACTATGGATAGCTTATTTTGAAAAAGGAGAATTGCAAATTTTACTGAAAGATGGAAAAAAGCACATTAAAAAGATACCAACATTCAGAAATGTATTTCAGCATGTTATTATTGGAGATTATTTAAACTAATTTAGATAACTATAAGATATTGTCCATTTATACCCTGTAAAGTCGTTTTAGAATGTAATATTTTAGGTAATCTACAATGTACTAAATTAAATTCATTTTTAGTTATGAGAAATCTTTGCTTATATGACAAATGAAAAGAGTAACAAGTTGTCAAATGAAAAGAATGACATTGAAACATCTGTATTGTCTCTTCTTAAACTATCTTATTGACTTATTATTTAAGCCTTTTAATACTAAGTATGAAACAACCTATGGTCTGGAAATTTGTATTGCAAAGCTATATGTGCATATGTTATTTAATTCATCTAATGCTACACAAAAGCATAATATAATGATTTTTCACTCTTTTTAAAAATACTAAATCATTTATGTCCATTTCTCAATTTTTCCATTGATCTATGCTTTGAGTTTGCTTTCTCAACATTATTGTATTTTCTATTTATTATTACTGTATAACATATGCTAGTGTTTAGTTGGATTAATCTTACCTAAAAGTACTGAAAAACACTTTTCAGTATTTTTTCATATTTTATACATTATTTTTCAAATATATCATTGAATAATTTTATTGAGTTATAAAAAGTATTTTATTGCTATTTAATAAAAAATTAACATATAAAATGACTTGAATTGTCATCATTATTTTTAAGATATTTAGTTAAACTGACAATGTATGGCCTTCAATTTTTTTTGTGTCCTTATTTTTCTGATCATTTCTCCTTTTGTAGTTTACATAAATCTGATCTCATATTAATTACATTTTCTCATCTGTTGTTACTAATAAACATGGCATAATGTTACTTACAAATGTATTATCTACAAGTAGTGCTATCCACTAATATATTCAAATGTTCCCTTTTAATGTTTGTCATTTCTTTTTCATGTGTTGTTAATGATTCTTCCATATGATAATAAGCAGAAATGACAATAAACTTTTCATAGTTTCTGCTTTTAAGGAAAATGCCTCCAGCATGATATTGAATATTTGATTCTGAAAATTAAAGACTCTTTAACATATTAGGGGATTGCCTACTTTTTAAAAAGTTTTTATTTATAATATGAGTATATGTAAAATTTTAAGTAGATCTTTTACATGGACATAATTATTTGTTTCCATGTGATATACTGCTACAATATATTGACAATTTCCCTGCTACTGAATCAATACTTATAATGGCAAATAATTTCTTAACTGTTTGTTATATTCTATGTACGTTGGATGTAATTTTTACATCTACACATTTAGTAACTTTAGCTGATACTGTTATATTTGTCAAATTTTAAGATTAGCATCATAATTACTCATAGAAGCAACTATGTGACTCCATCTTTTTCATGACATATTTATGCCACATAAGGACGGAGTGTTCAACAGTTAAAGGAGTCATCTTTAAACCTTCAGTAGAAGGAGAGTTTGAAAACCAATGCAATATTTTCTTCAGTCTTTTTTTTTTTTTAGGTTTTGTGAATTCTGCAGTTTTATATTTTTGTTTAATCTTAGAAAATTGTTGTACATAGTGTTTCCTAATAATTTAGTTGTGCTCTGTACTGATTATTGTATTTTCTCACATTTATGTTAAATTTTATTAGTAAGATTATTTTCTGTATTTACCAGTGTTTTGTAAAATGTTAAAAATTCATAAAAGCCAACTATTGGCTTTAAACTACCAATAATTTAGTTGATCTCTATATTATTATATTACTCTGTTAAAATTTAATTGTATTTTTTGTAAGGTTTTTTTCCTCTTTTGCATTTGCTAGTATTTTATAAAGTATCTGTTATTTCAAAAGAAACAACTATTGGCCAGTTAACTTTCATGCTGCTATTTTCATTTCCTGGTATGCTTATTGCTACTTTGTTTTGGGTGGTTACCTTATTAAAACTTTTAGAAATTTCAGTTTAAAATTCAATAAGCATTTGGTTTATCAGGTTTCTCTTTATCTCTATTATTGATGAAGGCGTTTATGACAATGTATCACAGGAATATTGCTTTGACTGCTTCTCAAAGATTTTTACTTGTAATATCTTTGATGTTTTAAAGTAGTCTATCATCAATGTGATCTCAGTATTATTAGGGGAATAGTTTTAAGTGTTTCTTTTTATATAGCATTTCTGTTCTATTTTATTATTATCAAAGAGCATGGTACATACAGGAGCTATTCTTTTATAGATGAACATTAATTATGAGCCATATGTGATACTTTTCCCTCAAAGTTCTTGAAACTTTCCCCTAAATAACTATTTTGATTATTTGGTTCTCATGATGATTAGTTATTTCTACTTTACAAACTATATTGTTGACACTAATGTTTCCTTTGCTAATTTTCTAAGAGTAAATTTTGTTTTCTTTTTTTAACGGTTGTTTCATCTCACCATTTCACTGCTACGTGTCTTTGAAGGGGGCATATAAATCCATTGTTACTTTTTCCAAATCTTTGAATTTCTAAAAGAAAAAACACCCCTAACAATTGTAATAATAATAATGATAGGGGGAGGAAGGGAATTGAGATCTTGTTCCCCACTATTTGTTCATCTGTTCTGCATCAGTGTAATGCTATGACTCCACATTCCTGGGGTACTCCTCACATTGTATTCTTCCCCATGTCTTATGGTTTCTAAATCAAGGCTGGAGTGCTTTGCTGTGATGTGGTCTGTATGAAAGATGATGAGAGGAAGGTCACGGGATGAGCAGCATGGTGCTTTTACAGGGGTACAGAGAAGAACATGCTCTGGTTAGTAAGCTCTTCTTTGAGGGGCTTTATTGCTTCATTCAGCAAAAGTAACAACGTCAGCAATTCCAAAGAATCATCATTTCTTCTAGTTGTCATTCTGTCTATTCTCCAACTGATATAAATATATTTTCCACGCCACTGTCATAGAAACTGTTCAACCCTTTCCAACTGACTGCTAATAATACATTCAGTGGTTTAAAAACTGAGTTCCCAGTAAATAGATAAACCACACCCCACAAGAAAAGGTTCTGCAGTTATTAAGTTTGGGAACTCTAACAGACTCACTATATATTTGCATATAAAAAGCCATGAAAATCCTACAGTAGAGAAACCTACTTGACATTACCCAATATTGTTCAAACTTTTCGAGTAACAGAGTTCCCTTTGAGGGACTCTATGTTCCACATGGAGCTAAGTTCCCTTAGGAGGCAATTTGGGAAATAATAAATTGTAGAAATATCAATAGGTAAAGTTGTCTGAGGAGTAATTTTGGATAAGCTTACATTTAAATTCTCTTTTCATAGGGGTACTGGTACTTGATATTAGTTACACTACTAAAAGCATCCACCATGTTGGGACAGTATTTCATGCTGTAACACATTTTTAATGGCTACAGTGGGTTGAGGGCCATTAATTTTATGATTGTTCCTGAGTTCCCAAGTCAGATTCTAAGTCACCAGTTTCCATTTATTTCTGCCACTCTAAAACTAAAGAAATAGGCCAGGTGCAGTGGCTCATGCCTGTAATCCAAGCACTTTCGGAGGCCGAGGTGGGCGGATCACAAGGTTAGGAGATTGAGACCAGCCTGGCCAACATGGTGAAACCCCGTCTCTACTAAAAATACAAAAATTGGCCGGGCGCAGTGGCTCATGCTTGTAATCCCAGCACTTTGGGAGGCCGAGGCGGGCGGATCACGAGGTCAAGAGATCGAGACCACGGTGAAACCCCGTCTCTACTAAAAATACAAAAAAAATTAGCCGGGCGTGGTGGCGGGCGCCTGTAGTCCCAGCTACTCGGAGAGGCTGAGGCAGGAGAATGGCGTGAACCCGGGAGGCGGAGCTTGCAGTGAGCCGAGATTGCGCCACTGCACTCCAGCCTGGGCGACAGAGCGACACTCCGTCTCAAAAATAAATAAATAAATAAATAAATAAATAAAAATAAAAATAAAAATACAAAAATTAGCTGGGTGTGGTGGTGCACCCCTGTAGTCCCAGCTACTCAGGAGGCTGGGCAGGAGAATCGCTTGAACCTGGGAGGTGGAGGTTGCAGTGACTGAAGATGGCACCACTGCACTCCAGCCTGGATGACAGAGCAAGACTCTGTCTCAAAGAAAAAAAAAAAAAAAAAAAAACAACTAAAGAAATAAAATCAAGAGTTTTGGACTTACAAGAGATGAAGCATTTTGTGGACCAGAGAAGTCCTCAGACAAAGCATCCAGAAGGAAGTCTTCACTCATGGGCTGCAAGAACCAGGAAATGTATCAACAAACACCATTGCAATCAGGGCCAAAAGGAAAAGATATCCTCAGAGAAAACTGGTTTGCTTACTGGAAGCTGTTCCTTAGACTCTTTTGGCAGGAGTGGCTTTCCATCTTTATCCTATGGGGGGGGGGGGGAACATGGCATGAAATCATTTTACATTGTATCCAAAGTATGAAACCTTGTAAACATTACAAAGGGTCTACAGGTTATACTTGCTGTTGTACATTTTAAATTAGATCCATTGTGTCAGGAAATAGATTCTCTCACCAGAGAATATGCTCTAATTAGTTCATGTCAACAAACAGCTCACAAGCACCAGGCATTCCTGAGTCACGGGGGCTGCACACTGGATGAGGTATGGCTTGTGACCTCAGAAGCCCAGAGACTATCACAGGAGGAAAACGTGAAAGTCAGCATAGTGTGGTATGTGGTGCTGTGACTGGGGTTTGCAGGACAGTGTGGGATAAGCCCTTTACCTACATGGGGGTGGGCTTTGTAGAGGTTGTCTGGAAAATGCTGGTTAACCTTGTAAGCCACACATCTAACTCATATGCAAGGACTACATGCCAAGCCCTGACCTAAGCATTGGCAATACAACAGAAAATCGCAGACAAAGGCCTTGCCCTCAGGGAGTTTAACCTGTCGATGAAACGCTCTGCAATTTATGGTTCAGATTAGGTCAAGCTGTAAACGACTCCAAGTGCCACATTTGAGTAATAGGACAAAATGAAGAAAGCATGTGGGGCTCTTTAGTAAAAGGAGATCTATATACTAATAGTAAATCCCATTTATCCACCTATACAAAAATAAGCAAATACAAAGATATACATATATATGAATATTTCACCTGAGAAACTGGTTAAGGTTGGTTTTTGTTTCATTGAAAATGTGAAGAGCAATGGTTTAGAGGTACAAGTTGAGTATCCCTAATCTGAAAATCTGAAAACAATTTAAATGCTCCAAAATTTGAAACTTTTTGAGTGCTGACCTGAGAACTCAAAGGAAATGCTCACAGGGGCATTTTGGATTTTCAGATTAGGGCTGCTCAACAGATATAAGGCAAATATTCCAAAATCTAGAAAAGTCTGAAATCTGAAACAGTTCTGGTCCCCAGGCATGTCAGATGAGGGATATTCAACTTGTATCACCTGCTTCCCTCATGACTCACTTGTGCCTTCTGACCATTCTTCAGGTACAGGGGAAAGCTGAACCTGGGCTTGTTCTGCACCATCTCTTAGCTGTAAAGGCAGACGATTTCCTAAGTGATGCCTGGGACTCTGGGGGCACTTTTGCTCCCTACTCAAACTGAAATCGATTTTCCATCACTGCGTCATTCTGTGTCTGGAAGGGGAGGTTGTGGCCTGCCCTTGGGGAGCCGAATCTCACTGAAGAGACCTGATGGGAACATAGCTGGTGAATACCAACATAGGATTTAAATGAGATGAAGCTAGTGCCTGAAAATGTTATTAACAGGTAACTAATAATGTGTGAGGTAAGTCAGAGGAGGATGAAATGACTACAGAATAAAGTGATCAGGGACTGAGAATCAACTGCTTCCTTAAACACTACTACTAAATTCAGTAAAGGGAGACAGCAAATCACCAACCAATCACCTATCATGAAGAGAGTTTACCTGCACTTGACCAGCCTCTACTGAATGGGCACTCAGTGGAGACAGAACATGTGGCCCTTAGCATGCTCTCTAGGAACTTTGGAAAGCAACGTACAAATGAGCCCAAATTAACAGAAACGCTATGGCTGCAACTGAATTGTAAAACACAGGAAGCAAATATAAAGGTATCCAGAACAATAAACTTTCAATCACGGGGAGCTCAGTCTAGTTCCCGTGTCTGCTAAATAAATGGGTTAGTGCACATGGATGAGTGAGAAGCATGAATTTGATTTTCTAGAATTGTTAATGAAGTTTAGTTGAATACTCTTTTAAATCCTGGCCTGCTACAAAGATGACTGACATTGTTTAACTGTCCACGAATCTGCCTCATTTAAGTGACTGCACTTAAACCACAAGACTCATAATGGGGTCTTCCCCCTTGTTCTGTACAATCTGTACTTTCAAAATCGAAGAAGTGGGGCAACTTAACACTATACTCAATGTTAAATAGGTTCTCTTATTTTTCCAACTTATATCTGAAAGTTGCAAATTTTTCTTATATAAAGTAATTGTTCCTTTTTTTTTTCATTTTTTACTTCTTTTTGAGTTAGGGTCTCGCTCTGTCACCCTGGCTGGAGTGCAGTGGTATGATCATGGCTCACTGCAGCCTCTACCTCCTGGGCTCAAGTGATCCTCCCACTTCAGCCTCCCAAGTACCTGGGACTACAGGCACATGCCACCATGTCTGACTATTTTTTATTTTTTTGTAGAGACAGGGTCTCATTATGTTGCCCAGGCTAGTCTTGAACTCCTGGGCTCAAGAGATGCTCCTCCCTTGGCCTCCTAAAGTTCTGGGATTATAGGCATGAGCCACCACGCCCGGCCTATTCCTCATTTTAGTTCTCCTATCTACACAAGGTTTTTTAATATTTCTGGTATTGTAACAAGCTGTGGGTTAGAAAGGAAAACATTAGGTAGCTTAGACATTAGATTTCTTTCACTTGAGGATCAAGTCTACTTAGGAATATTTTAGCTTTGTATCTGATGTTCTAACACTATTAGTAGTAGACTAATACTATTTGGTGTTTGAAATATGAAGAAACAAGATCTTTATATTCCAGGTCTGTTCCCGAGTCTCTTTGTTCTGTGTATGAATTCAGTATGAATTAAAATAAAATAGAAAAAGACTCTAGCCTGTTTACCTTGACCTCTTCTAATCTATAATCAGGAGGAATTGTTTCTTCTTTTTCACCAAGCTTTTCACGGTCTTCTTCTTTGGCCTTCTCCTGAATAAAAATTAGACCATTTTCATTGTTAGCATGTTTTTTTCTCTCCATAAAATTCATGCCTGAGTGACTAGATTTGAGGTAAACAAATCTATCATTAGGTTAGGAAGTACATATGGCTATATGCTTAGTGCTCCTACAGCAACTTAATCTGGCAGGCTCAGGCACCAGCAGAAAACCTGCTGGGCTGCAAGGCAGCTGTGAGGAGGAGCAGGCAGCTGCCGCTTCCTTCCCAAGTCCCAGCAATATCAATGCAGGTGGGCAAAGATGAGACTCAGAGGCCTCCGGTCTGTGCATGTCGTCCATCCACTGTGGGGGTTCAACACTGCAGCTTATTCAGGTTTAGCTTATTAAACAGGATATGCACAATAATAGAAAAAGCCAGCTGGTCATGTTTTACGGGAAATATAAAAAACAAAACAAATGACTAACTTATTTGCAGGGGGAGGAGGTGATCAATGATAGTTATTTTCCAGAAGTATCTCAGTTGCCATTACCTTGACTTTATCCATCACAGGTTTTCCATCTTCTGGATCTGCTTCCTTTTTCCCCAGGCTATCAGCCAAGGCTTCTACAGCATCGTCTGGCACTGTGCCCTTCTGAAAGTGCATTAGTGGATATATTAAGTAGGTGGTTAATCACTCCCTTTAAAACATATGCTATGAAACAATTCAGAAAGGCATATCATTATTTCAGATAAAAGGCACATGTTATCTTTTAATAACTCAAGTTATCAACTGAATTAGAATCTATGTTTAAAAACCAAAATGTTTAACATTCGAGCAAATTTCTTATATTAAACATTGTGTGCAAATTATATGTTGATAATGTGAAACTTACAAGACCTGACCCAGAGTTGGTTTAGAAATAAGACAATGGATTGAGGTGTACCACAGATAAGTTGAATACCAGGATAAAAGAAAGACGTGGTCTTTATGGAGATCATTCCGCAGATGGCACAGGAAAGATTTTCAGAGCCCACAAGAGGCCATTCCCTCCATTTCCTGTGGGACAGCCTGGCTCGTCTCAGAAGAGGAGGCTCGGAAGCCTGTTTTCTTCACAGGGCTTCTACTGACCAAATGGGTTTCAGGGCTGGTTCTGGTGACTCTGCCTGTGACCAACTAACCTGAATGGCACAGTGAGAACTGTCTACCTGAGGTCCGATTATTCAAAATGAAATGTACTCCCTCAAAATGTAATGAACTCTGGCCATGCTGGTATTTAAAATCACACTGGATGAACACAGAGGATAAATGGTGTCAAGGGAAAATAAAGGGAATCATCTGTACATTAGTAGCTCATAAAAATCAACTTAGTGGTTCATGGCCAGGACTTTTCTTTTTTAATGAAGAGAACAGGATCAGGCACAGTGGCTCACACCTGTAATCAATCACAGCATTTTGGGAAGCCAAGGCAGGAAGATTGTTTGAGCTCAGGAGTTTGAGATCAGCCGGGGCAACAGAGTGAGATCCCATCTTTATAAAAAGTTTTAAAAAATTAGCCAGGCATGACGGTGCCTGCCCGTAGTCCCATCTCCTCAAGAGGCTGAGGTGGGAGGATTGCTTGACCTCAGGAGGCTGAGGCTGCAGTGAGCCGAGATCATGCCATTGCAGGCCAACCTGGATGACAGAACAAGACTCTGCCTCAAAAAAAACAAAACAAAACAAAAAAGTGTGAAAGTGTGTGTGTGTGTGTGTATACAATGCATCATACATAGAAGGGATAAATACTATTCTTTAAACTGTTGCTTCCAGTGTATGGGGATGGGGTTGCAATATCAATGAATTTCCCACTGTTGGTCTTGGTCAAACAAAACTGTGAAAGGCCTTGGGTTAAATAATCTCAGAGTTTAATCTTATTATTAAAATATCTGACCTCACAATGAGCACCTATTAAAATTTTAGAGTAAAACTGTATTTGTTTTATACTTTAGCCATCATTTCAAGTAAGAAAAGCTGTTTTTCTGATAAACTGTGCTGCAAAAGGAAAGATCACCAAAGAAAAGTGATTTAGCACCACCTAGTGGCTCAACACTGCATGGGTTTTATTCCCAAGAGCTACAAAAAAAAAAAATCCCTGAGGTTTCTAACCTGTTTGGGATTATACCTAAATTAAGAATTAAGTATTAAGTATTAAGAGTTGCAACACTCTAATCAAGGATCTCAAGAGTTGCACTTGTACCCAAGTCTGATCCAAGCAATGTGAGTTGCTACATGATTTAAGACACCTGCTCACACTATAATCCTGTTTTCTCATACTCTACGCTACAGAATCTTTGGAAACCACTGCTTCCCCAAACCTGTGCCCTTTGCCAACCTCTTGCTTAAGAAATTACTGAAAAAGAAAACCTAGGAGAGAAGCAGACTTAAGAACAAAGGAATCTGGAAACAGGAGTAAGGACTAAAACTTCTATTTTCTGTAGTATTTGATATTATCAAATTCACAACTACAACTCAGGTCTCTGGGTTTCCTTAATAAATTTTCTTTTATACACACAAGAACCACCTAGAGAACACATTCATCTCCTTCCTCTGGTCTGTCTTCCTTTACTCTCTAATCTTCATGCCTTTCTTGAGTCCTCTGACCTTTATTACACTCTACAGCTATTCTTTCTGGCTTTCGAGGGTGTCACAATCCCAGAAATACCAACTGCCTCAGTGACAGTAACCTGGGCAACCATGGCCAGAGTTGGTGGCGTTGAGGCCCTGGAAAGGAGGACGGGGAAAGGGAAAACAAGAGCTTTTTGTTTTGTTCTGGTTTGTTTGCTTTCTAACAATCCAATGCTCAGCTCTACAGTCAGGGTAAAGTTGAAAAGGAATTGAGCCCTCTAAAGCCCCGGCAGTCACACTTGGCAGATGAGGTAGGTGGTGCAGGTGCAGGTTTTGGTTACAAGAGTTCTACCAGGAAATGCTGGCTATTGTCGTTTTGACTCCAATCACAGCCTCTTTGCCTGCTTTCTTCACCAGAGTCCTCCTAGAGTCCCTCCTCCTCTCCTGTTCTTTACCACTGTGGCCTGGCACCCATGTTGTAAAAAGTACCCGAAGAGTAAAACCTCAAAAAACTGGGGAGGGCTCATATCCACACTAGTCTTGAGGACAGCTGAGAGCAGGGGCCATATCTTTCATCTCAACTGAGGCTCTGAAATATCAAGTGGATCAAGGTCAACTCAAAGCCTTATTTCCCTCAGCTATTACAGGAAGACGATCAGGACAGACTTCATAGTGTCCTTGTGAAAATTTAATGAGAAGACATTGCAAAACATCTAGAACAATGGCACAGTAGATGATGAAAGGTAGGTGTTCAGAGGGAAGATGTACTAATTCTGTAGTAATGAAATATAATTGAAATATAATTCCATCAGATGTTATTCCCTGAGTCAAATTCTATTATTAACTAATGGAAAAAAAACACTAAAATCAAAAGGAAACAAAGATTCACCTTCTTAGATATCATACTTCATATGAAAATTAGAAAGTGAGAGAGAAGCACGAAAAGAAGAAGGAAAGAGAAAGAAACTGAGTCAGTCTCACCTCCTGCAGTGGGAAGAGCAGGGAGGAATCATGATTTTACTGCATGTTATTCTACCAGGAAAGTCAGTAAAAAAGTAACTTGGGGCTTTCGGTGGAAATCCATATAGGCTTAAAAGATGCAGAAAAGTGAAAAAGCAGGATTATCCACAATAGCTGAGGAACTAGAATTTCAGAAGAGAAAAATACAGTTGGGAGTAATTTAATTAAAAATTTAAATCTTAGTCTGAATTTCTACGACACCCCAAAGCCCAAAGAAACAACAGATACTATAATGATATCAGATTTTATTTTTAATTTGTCAGAATAAGATAAAATGATGGTAATACACAGCAGAGAGTGACAGGAGGAGGAGGAAAACTTTCTCAAGCCACTGCTCAGATGCCCAGGGAGTCACTCACCAAGGTAGCCAGCTCAGGGGGTGCTGACTGTATACTACACATGGAGGTCCGAGACACAGCCTCCGCCACGGGAGCTGGAGCAGCGGCCTTAGATTCCTGAGGAAAGACACAAGTACTCTCAATAACTTTAGAAATATTTGGTTAATAAGACTGAGTAATGGTAGACCAACAAGACACTCCGCTACATTATATGGTGTGAACATGATTCTCTTGAATACCTAAGGATTGCTGAATAGTAAATAAGTCAAAGCATGCTAAAACTCTTCAGCTGCCATTTTTTTTCAACTTGGTTTTACTTCTCACCTTAGGCAGGTTACTGAAACTCGTGAAACTGAGTTTCCACATGTGTAAAATGAGAACAATGACAGTATCCACATCTGAAGGGTTGGTACGGGGCCTATATGAGAAAATGCAGGCAAAGTGCTAGGCATAGTACCTGGGAACACAGTTAGCTCAATACATTCGAGCAATTATTGCTATTATTTCTATTATTTATTTGTCATTATGTATAACAAATATGCCTATTATGTAATATAGCATTATGTAAAATATTGTATTTATATAAATCTAAGAGCACTTTATACACAGCTATGTAGGAATGGAAAGTAGTAGTAATAAGCCACAAGTTCTCGAAGTGTAATCCCTGAACTAACAGCCTCAGCACCATAAGGGAACCTAGAAATGCGGATTCTTAGAACCCTACCCCATGTACTAAGTCAGAAACTTTGGGGGTAGAGTCTAGCAGTCTATGTTTAAAAAAACTATCCAGATAATCCTGATGCATGCTGAAGTTTGAGAACCACTGTCCCATCTTATTTTATCACAAGAATAAAGTTTCAAGGCTGGGTGTGGTGGCTCATGCCTGTAATCCCAGCACTTTGGGAGACCAAGGAGGGTGGATCACTTGAGTCCAGGAGTTTGAATCAGCCTGGGCAACATGGCCAAACCCTAGCTCTGCAGAAAATACAAAAATTAGCCAAGCATGGTGGCATGCACCTGTAGTCTCAGCTACTCAGGAGGCTGAGGCGAGAGAATTGCTTGGGCCAGGAAGATTGAGGCTGGAGTGAGCCAAGACCGTGCCACTACACTCCCAGCTGGGAGACAGAGTGAGACCCTATCTCAAGAATAAACAAAACAAAACAAACAAAAAAAAAAAAACCAGAAGCAAACCTTTAAACAAATTGTTTTAAATCTAGACTTTTATGGAAGCCTATCCTATATGCAAGGTGCTCAGCAGATGGTCATTAATAGGATATGATCTCTTCGTTCAAGGAACTTACTACCCTTTTAAACTTGGCATAAATGTTAGAGTTAAAGAGGGACTAAAACAGCTAAACTCTTCTCTGTAGCAAAGGCTTTAATAGTGATATATAAAAAAAGAACTACAGATCCTCTGCCATGTTGTGTTCTGCTTAATAAAGGTTGGATGGATATAGTTTAGGGAGGGAAAAGCAGCAGATAAAGAAAGCCATATTTTAGCAGAGCCTTGAAAAGATGAGTAAGACTTTAGTTGATCTAGAATTAGAAAGAAAGGTCAATCAAGACAGAGGAACCAAGTGAGAAAAGCCAGGGATGCACACATACTTATTATTCAGTTTATTGACACAGGGACACAGTTTGGTAGGAAAGAAAACTGGGTCAAGAATATGGTAATAGGAACTTTTTTTTGTAGAGATGGGAAACTCCTGGGGATAGAAGCAGAGGAATGACATGACTACAGACATGCTTGAGAAAGAATGAGTCTGGTGGACATGAAGGAGACTGCAGAAAGGCCACTGCAACCCAGAGGGGAGGGGTGCTGACAGTTCCAATCAGGTCAGTTACAGAAGCTGGGACAAGAAGGAAGGCATGGGTTCCAAAGCTTTCCTGAAGGAGTCATTGCAGGACTTCAATTGCAAGAATATCAGGGTTAGGGTGGGGCAGAAAGCACATCCAAAAAGGAAGACAAAAATGACATGGAAAAAACGATGACATATTAGGCTTTCTAATAGACTGTTTCATGCTAAAACAGTTTGTCTCACATTTTTAAGATCACAAACCTCAAAACTAGAGATTTATATGTTTAGAAACATACTTCTGTCTTTTCGGTTGGCTTAGATGGTTTTTCTTTACATTCAGACCGGTCAAAATCTTCTGAAAGTTCATCAATGAGTTCTGATTCATTCCGAGGCTGTAATATAAGAAGTGCTGTATATTACAACGCGACTCTTTTTTATTTTGTAAAAAAAAGTTTTCATGGAGCAATTTTTTTTCCTGATTAACACATATGAGGCCATACTTAACGCCCAAAGCTAATTTGTAAAGGGCATATTTTTTCATTTATCAACATTAAGATAAAATTTTCATGACCCAAATATGAAATACTAAACACCTCAGTACCACAAAAGTATTTATGCTTTATTTGGTCAAACGTTTCCTTGATATTTCAGTTTCAGAAGAATTTTGTTCAAATAAAATTGCCTGTTCTCTACAATGAAAATCTGTATAATTTTTTAAAATGTGATTATTATTTTCCTATTTCCTCATGACTTCTCTTCTGAATAAGTGAAAACATGGATGATATATTCCGTTCCTATGATTATGTGGGATTTTGGCAGCAAAGTTCTCCTACCCCTTGTTCTTTCAGGAGAGTGGTATTAGTTTAGGGCATGTGGAGATTGTCACTAACAACAGTAACATGATAGAAGGGCATGTGATTCAGACGCTGGGACTCAGACCAGATAGCCTGAGTTCTAAGTCCTAGGCTTGGCTTGCTATTTTCTAGCCCCTTGACCTTGCGCTATTTACACAGGCCCTCTATGTCTCAATTTCCACACTGTAAAATGGGAATAATAACAGTACCGTCCTCATTCATTGAGGACTCACAAAGGTAATATCCAAAAAGCATCTGGTGCAGTGCCAGGTGCATAGCAAGTGATTAATAAATGTTGCTGATTACATGTGACAGGTTACTACCAACTTAAGGCAAAATGGAATCATTAGAGAATTTGATCAGGATGGAACTCTAAGTGCTAGCTCAATCTGACTTAAGAGGCCTCTTGACATCAGTTTCTAGCGTGCAATAAATTTTACCTAGAAATTTATAGTCTAGTAACGATTCATGAGGAAGATCATCCTTAAAATATATGGAAAGGGGCCACAGGTATCAGCCAAGTGTTATCATCAGAAGCTCCCCTTTCCCCTGTACTAGGTTAGCATGCAAGTCTGCACAGTGAACTCCGGACTGTCAAAATTATCTTAATTCATACTTTACATGTCTATTGTTCTTTAAGTATAAAAAAAAACAAACGTATTTCCTAACCTTGGGTTTTTCTTCAGGCTCTGGCAATAGTGGTTTTCCATCTTTATCCTGTAGCGAAATTAAAATTCATTGGAAATGAAATAGAAAATTTTGCTTTCATGTCCCATCAAGTTTGTTTCTGGGAATTCCAGGATATGAAATGTCAACTAATTTTTTTCTTAGATTTACATGAGTTGGTGTTTCAGATTTACTTTTTATAAAGTATAAAAAAAGGAGTTGAGCTATAAAAATCAAGATGTTACCAAATAGAATGCACATTTACTTTAAGTTATTAAAAAATGTTTTTCATCTGTTGGATAGAGTAATAGGGAAAAGAACTTCTTTGGCAGTAAAGACGTAGCTATGTTAATGAAAGCTTTTAAAAAATCCCAATTCTCCAACCTAGAGTGAAGAGGTGAATATCATTCCTATAACACTATTTAGTTTTTTTAGATATGAGGTTTCCTAATTTAGAATTGTAAACATTTTCCAACATGTGTTTATATGCATGATTTCAAAAGTAAAAGACAAATGTAATGACAGGAGTTAGTCTACCATCCTCGCCATAATCAAAAACAACAGCAACAAAACCACCTTAACTTAGGATACTGGTAAACCCTCGTACATTCATATCTACCCCTCAGAAGACCTATGGTGCTTTTATCCATATAGCAGTTAGAAAAAAAAATTATCCCCAAATTGTTCCTTCTGAGTTTAAGGATCTATTGTAAGAACTGTTAATAAATGAAACATTTAAATCTGTGGGAATTTTAATGAACACATGGTCACTACTTAGGAAGCCAGTCAGGGACAAACCATCCCTCAAGGGGTCTAACTGTAGGGAGCAGAGAAAAAAGGTTCAGGTTTTCAGAGTTAATATCCGAATGGGGGACAGACATGTCCTTTGACAGTGTCAAGGGTACAGATACAACAAAACAAGACTCAAAGGTAAGATGCTGTTGTCATGCACTGTGGCTAAAAATTTACCGTGGCTGGTTTTAATCTGTACTCAGATGGGATTGTTTCATCATCCTCACCACACTTCTCTAGTTTTTCTTCTTTAGCTTTTGCCTGATGAAAATGGAGGGAAAAAAAAGTAGTTGGATAATGTACATAATGAGATGATATCACTTCCTCTCTGTACTTCCTGAGTGTTATAGAGAAGACCAAATCTGGTAAAAGCATCTGGAAGAGCTTTGTAAACTACAAAGCACAAGACCATGGTGGGCAGCTGTGAGAAAGGTACCAGCGGGTGACTGAGCAAAAGCAGCCCAGCCAGGGATCCTGGGGAGCTGCCCTGTTCTGCTCCCAGCTGCTGTGACCTTGGGAAACCACTTAGCCTTTCTTTGGTCCAGTTTCTTCAGCTGTAAAATGTGGCTACTAATAACCCTTATCTAGCTCACTGACTTGTGAAGATCACCAGAGAAAAGCAAGTAAAAGATCCTTTGAAGACAGTAAGCACAGTGCAGCAGTTAGTTGCAATTATTTTAATGGCCTTCATCTGTCTTACTCAACGAGGCAGCTGTCTAAGGAAGGGAGAGGAAACACGACTAATTTTCACATTAAACCCAGTTCAGATATGGGAGAAGCAGCCCATCACAAATCTTGGCTGATCCATGGATAACTTGTTTTACCTCTTTTAAAAGGACTCTCTTCAGTAATGCCAGGACTTCTCTAGCTTCCTGAACCATGAACAACTAGCTGCATTACAAATAAAAGAGTAGTTCTATAGTAGATCACTGACTGCTAGGACACAACACTTGCAATTTAACCTGCTGGTGGGTACTGTGAAGTTCCATAATATGTAAGAATTTGTACCTATATCAAGGCATGGATTTAATTTATAAATGAAGGTAGGAGGTTCACTTGGCATATTCTAACCCAACCCACAGCCCCCATCTGCATCTTAGCCTAAGAGTGTGGTTCTCTACTGATTGGTTAGTTGATTACTACTTACTGAGCACTTTTAATGGAACAGGCACTGTTCTGTGCTTTGGGATTCGTTTGACTGTTTTATAGAGAAGCTCTTATTAAAGGATGAAGTCATGGTTTTCTTTTAAACATTTCCAGTCATGCTCTATTTCGGCATCTGGAGAAATCCTGTCATGGGGCAGCACTCCCCAGGTCAGGGCACAGCAGCCTTCATGAACATCCAGCGTCACCTGTATTAAGACGGTCCTCCCCACTAATCTCAGGCTGCGGACAGTGAGAGTTACACATGCAGCCAGAGCTTTTATTTTCCTCTTTGATCTTTATAGTCTTGAAATGCCTGCTCTGTGGTTTGTATATAGTAGGCATTGAAAAAAAAGTCTACTGGATTGAAATGGCACTAGACTAGGCAGCCACACCTAAAAATGTGGGAGACTTATAATGGGGTATCATTATAGAATAAAAAACTTTTATGTTATGGTAGATGATGGGAATACCAAGTAGGCATGGGTTTCGTCTCTGGAGTATTGTGTGGTTTTCCCCAGACAGCTCTCTATTCTGGGGTGTGCTGGGGTGGCAGTGGACACTCCTACAGGCTGATAGTGACCTTCCTGAGCCTTCTCATCCTCAGACTATCTAGGATGTAAAGGACCCATTAAGTTGGGTACTAAGAATTCAGGTTAAGAATCTAGAGGACTGAAAGATCCTCTTTAGAAACATTTATACTTTGTATATGATTAAAAAGGAAAACTAGTGATATGGTTTGGCTGTGTCGCCACCCAAATCTCATCTTGAATTGTAGCTCCCATAATTCCCACGTGTCGTGGGAGGGACCCAGTGGGAGGTAATTGAATCATGGGAGCAGAGCTCTCCTGTACTGTTCTCATGATAGTGAATAATTCTCACTAGATCTGATGGTTTTATAAAGGGGAGCTCCCTTGCACATGATCTTTTGCCTTCCGCCATGTGGGACGTGACTTTGCTCCTCATTCACTTTCCACCATAATTATAAGGCCTCCCCAGCCATGTGGAACTGTGAGTCAATTAAACTTCTTTCCTTTATACATTACCCAGTCTCTGGTATGTCTTTATTAGCAGCATGAGAACAGAATAAGACAACTATTATGTCATGAGAGTGGAAAAGAAGAGTTGTTTTTGCTGGAATTTTAGTTTGCTGTGACTCTGAAGTTTTCTAGAGGAAATTTAATACATTCATATGCATTCCCAAACTAGTTACCCACATGCTTAAATAACTTATTTTATGTCACTTTTTTTTTTTAACATCTGCTTATCTGCTTTTAGTCACTTTTAAGACTCCTTTGATCCTGAGGTTTATAACATGTTTATACCCTCCCTTCCCACATTTATTGTCTCTCCTTAAGTGTCTGTAAGAAGCCTGGGGTAAAAGTGCAATATACTTGTGGCCCTGTCACCCTCAGGTGGTAAAGCCACAACTCAGCTTGGCCTCCTGACTCCCCCCAGGGTTCTGCCAACACCACCCTTTCCTCAAGATGACACTGCTTCTATCGGCTACTCTAAGTAATGTATATCTCACATTGTGTTGTAATTAAGTTTCCCTTCTTCCCAATACATTACTTGGTCCTGGAAGATACGAACTGCTTCTCTTGCTCCCCTGTGTTCACCATCACAAAGCTTATCATGCCACACTGTGGCCGGTGAGCCCTCCAAGAAAGTCGAAGGTAGAAACTGGCCCATCTTAGGCCAGGGTAGTCCCAGACTCAAGGATAGTTGCTGGAAGTCAGGGTGACTCCCCTTCCCTGATGACTCAGAAGAGGAAGTGATAGCAGAGATGGGGCATTGTGACAGCAATGCCTGCCAGTGCCCCCAGCCTGAGCTGATGGAGGTGGGGTGGGCTCCTGGGGATCCCAGGCTGCCTTTCCATCTCCCCACAACACCGCCTTGTCAGGAATGGGCAGCTCTCTCCTTTCCTTCCTCTTTCCCCTCAGAGGACTGAGTTGAAAAATTCTACAAAAATTACAATTTAATATTAAAACTTTCCTACACCAGATATAAGCTTGTTTTGGTTCAGAAGGCTTGTTAAGATCTTGGAGTGTGATGGGATAAACACTCATTAGCATTATTCTCTAAATATGCAGGAGCTCTAGTTAAAGTAATTACTGCTTGATTTTAATTTGAGACAAAATTTTCAACATCTTTCCCCATAGTGATAAATGAAGGATCTTCCCACTCCTTGTATAGACATGTCCTTCTCTTACAAAGAGACGCACCCAGAACCCTTCTGAAAATACAAATTTCCAATTGCCAAACTTCACTATTTCCTGTTAGGCGTTGCCTCCTTGTTACCTTGTTTAGTCAGCTGTCATTTAAGCTCTAGCAAGGGAGATTCGTGTTCATCTCAAATGTTAAAATTCTAGCTGTTTCACAAGTCAATCATGTAACTATCCCCCTTAGTTGCTAACCACTCAGCAATAAATAAAGCACAATGAAGAATGCTCACTTTTACCCTCCAATAAAAGTTGTGCAAGAATTCTAAACATGCAGAATGCATTCAGTTTTGTAATGTGCAGACTAACATGCTTTGTAAATCAACTCTAAGGTCAGTACCTCATCGACTTCCTTAATCGAGCTGAGGTCGAGCTCAGGTTCTGCTTGCCGGGAGCCCAGTGACGCCGACAGAGCCTCGAGTGCTTGATCGCTCATTGTATCCTGTTAAAAGTAAAAAATCCTGTGCATGAAAAAAGACATCTCTGGAGCCTGAACAACCCATTTACTTCTTTGTAAAATACATTTTAGATTATAAACTGAATGTGGATTGGGGAAGTGCTCTAGAAAGGCAATTTTATTTGAAACCTTGCAAAAGACAGAAAGGAAAAAGAACTTACCAATGAGTGGAAATTGGGGCTAAGACACGTTTCTATAGTAACAGAGTTCTCTGGGGCACACTTCACCCCTTATTTGGTAAGCTAGACATAAAGCTATAGTAATATTATTATAAAATACTCTAAACAAAAAAAAGAAGCAAATAGTAAACTGTTACCACACTGTTTTTCTTTTTCTAAAAATGTATCTCTAAAAAGGCTTCTGACAACCTAAGCTTAGGAAGCAGTGAAGCTTAAAGTGGCCCCTGCTGCCTTCTTCTCTGAAGGCACAATGGCTGATCGTTGTAGGAACTCCCACTCTCAGGGGTGTGGTGCTCAGCACTGTTCCCCAGCCTGCAGATAAAAATAAACTG
This sequence comes from Hylobates moloch, assembly GCF_009828535.3. NCBI lineage: Eukaryota > Metazoa > Chordata > Mammalia > Primates > Hylobatidae > Hylobates > Hylobates moloch. The sequence continues at coordinate 51,494,322 of NW_026652281.1, forward strand.
TCCACTCCAGGAGGGGAGAGGCACAAGCAGCTCTGATAGAAACTGTTCCTGAGCATTATCTTGACTGTTTGCAGAGGAGACATGTGTTCCCAGCCAGCACAGAGCTGCAGGATTGCCTTTTGCGATTTGTGAGAATTACGTCATAGTGGAATATAGTTAAGAATGGTGGGCAGTACCAGCTACTTGGTGTCCCTCTAGTGATCTTCAGGGCTCAACGTCCTTTATAAAATCAAACTTGAAGGTTTTATGTTCCAAGAGTGCAATTTCTCTGGTTTCTGCCCTTCTGTGTATCATAATGGTGAGATGGTCTTAGATGACAACTAAGACAACTGTGCTGAAATCATTCACAAGCAGTTATAGAAACACACAAAGCTTGCCTGGAGATGATCAACATAACCCTCATTGGCTTCACTATTCCAGATAGACCTAAGAGGGCAAAAATCATGGCTTCTCATCACGGGTTATGCACTACTGGCAGTTTCCTGAATGAGCTAGATCAGGCTCTGGAAAGCAACTGCTGTCAGGTAGACTGTGACTATACCTTCTCCACCTTTCTTTTCTTCTCTTGGGGTGGAGCAGCACTTCTGACTGTCCCTGCTGACTGAGCTTTTAAAACTTCCGTAGATTCCTGAAAAATAAAATACAAAAGATTAGATTTACAGATGAGGAAAGTTTAACTGTAATAGCCTGAACTAAAAAGTTATTCTTTTAAAGTTCAAAATAGTTCCTAACAAGTTTCCCTTAACAACACTAAAAACAATACCTCTTTTTCAGTTTTCTTTCCAGCAGCTGTAGGCGACCCACAGGTGAAGTCAGATGACAAGGCGTCTATAGCATCATTTGGCTCCATGGGTTTCTAAAGAAACAGGCACAGTGATGGGTAACTTATGGGAACCACTCAAGTGGAAGAATGGATCATAAACCTAGCAAATGAAGCATGCACTTTCCCAATTCCCTTGCTCCCAAATGAGATGTGTTAATGAAACAACTTAGATCAAAGTGTATGTTTTGAAGAGAGTGGCTACTCATTAAGTATTATTTTCCACTTCCCCCTTTCAAAAGGAGTTACATTCTCATTCTATTATTATGAACATGCATTCTATTCTAATACTTTCTTGCCTTCATTCTCCTTTCCCTCAAAAAACCTACTTATGAGACTCAGGAGCACTGAGACAACCCTCACACCAACCCCTTTCTCTGAACACACAGAAACTCCATTTGATTTGAAGATGAGTTAAGTCATAATCCTCAAATATGGAATTGATAGCCCTGTTCCCCCAACCAAAAATATAAAACTATTAATTTAGATCAGAAGACATGTATATAAACTCACCAAAGAGTCTGGAGGAGGCCCTGTGATCCCTTCCTTTTTCTGAAACAAATATTAATTTGATGATGTTGAGAAGGTAGAATTAATCCTTAAGATTGGCAAAATGCATTGCCCGTTGTGGGTTGAATTGTGCCTCCCACCCCAGATCTATATGTTCAAGTCTTAACCACAGTACCTCAAAACGAGACCTGATTTTGAGATAGGTTCCTTACAGAATCAAGTAAAGGTGAGGTCATTAGGGTGGGCCCTACTCCAATATGATGCGTGTCCTTATAAAAAGGGGAAATTTGGACCCAGAGATATGCACAGAAGCACAGAAGGAAGACGGTGTGAAGAGACACGGGAAGAAGACGGCCATCTATAAGCCAACAATAGGCCTCAAAGAAACCTTCCCTCACAGCCCTCAGAAGCAACCAGCACTGCTGACGCCTTGATTCTAGACTTCCAGCCGCCAGAACTGTGAGACAATCAATCTCTTGTTTATGCCCCGATCTGTGGTACTTTCTTACAGCAGCCCCAGCCAACCAATGCAGTAAGCTTCATAGTAATGACAATTTCACATGCACCATTATATTTTCTAACTTTTAAACATTGTAAAAATATTGACATGAAATTATATTCTAAAGAGGAAACAGTGAAATAAAAGTAAATGATTATTTAACTTACAGCCAATAGTTCCCTGTATTTTGGAGGAATTGTGACTTCTCTTTTACCCAATTCCTCTATGTAGGTGGAACTCATTGGATCCTGGAACAAAATCATACACATAGGGATATTATATAATTAATTACCTGATAATGCTATATGCATATTCTGAAACTAAGGCACTATTCCATTATTAATCTATGGAAGTACGGAGATGAAGGATAAATCATTAAGAAGCCAACACTTGATACAACTACATTTCTATGTTTACACAAATACCCATATTTAATTGGCTTAACTCATATGTAATGCTAGAAAATATTCAAAATACTAAAGTTGACTTCTAAATACATTTTGTTTTCAAATGTTTTCATTATCTAAGGTTTCTAACCAATACAAAAGAGCAGTTAATAAGATAATGAGTGTCTGTATAACCCAATACCCAACTCTATCAGCTTTCTCATTTCTAAGAAAACAAAATCACAGAGTGGATGTCTCCTGTTTAGCATTCTCAAACCTAATTTCCTTTTCCTGTTAATCAGAAATAGCCACCATTCTGAACTTTAGCATATCAATTTAAAGTTATTTTATAACACTTTTTACATATGTAGGTAACCATAAACAATGTCCAGCATTACTTTGCATATTTTCCAATGTTATATAAATGGTATCATATTCTACATATCATTCTGCATTTTTTATTCAAAATTATGTTTTTGTAATGTATCCATGTTGATACATAAATAATCCATTTTAACCACTATAAAGCACTGAATTTTATTATCCTGTCCTCTATTGAATAAAATTGTTTCCAAACATTTCACCAGTTCTTATAACTCCTTGCACACATGGGCAAGGCTCCCTCCTGGGAATCTCTTTAGAGGTGGACTTCCTGGTTGAAGGGAATGTTCATCATGAACACCCATCAGCTATAGGAAAACTACAGGAATTGTCAGACTTTCACACTTTTGCTAATCTGATAAATGCAAAGCAGTGTTTCTTCTGTGTTTTAGTATCATTATCCTAATTACTAAGGAGAGTTTCATTTTACTTGCTTATTGGTCAGTCAAGTTTTCTCTCGATTTTCTATTGGGTTGTCTTTTTCTGTTTTTTATTCTTTATAAATTCTAGAAACAAACCCTTTGTTATACCTGTTGCAAATATTTTTGTCTAGCCTATGGCGTGTCTTTTTTTTTTTTTTTTTTGAGATGGAGTCTCATTCATGTTGCCCAGGCTGGAGTGCAATGGCACAATCCCAGCTAACTGCAACCACTGCCTCCCAGGTTCAAGCAGTTCTGCCTCAGCCTCCTGAGTAGCTGGGATTACAGCCATGCACCAACACGCCTGACTAATTTTTTTGTATTTTTAGTAGAGACAGGGTTTCACCATGTTGGCCAGGCTGGTCTCGAACTCCTGACCTCAGGTGATCTGCCCGCCTCGGCCTCCCAAAGTGCTGGGATTACAGGTGTGAGCCACCATGGCTGGCCGGCATGTCTTTTTTTTAATACCAAGGAAAATATAATTTTAGGAATTAGGAATAGGGATAAACTGAGGGTGGTAAGTATTGAGAAGTCAAAACAAGTTCTAGTCCATTATACTTAAATCTTGAGGATGGAAAATAAGTGTGTGACCCAGTGGACTGTGTCCCAGTGTCAATCTTAGCACAACAACAAATGTTTGCTAACTCGATGTTATAATGCAGCTGCCAAAAGACAAACCATTTCCATCCCCAATACTAATTTTTAGTTGCTGTGTTGATACTGACATCATCCAGTTTCTATGCAAATGACAGAACACTAGATACTCTTTTTTTTTTTTTTTTTTTTTTTTTTGAGATGGAGTCTCGCTCTGTCGCCCAAACTGGAGTGCAGTGGTGCAATCTCAGCTCGCTGCAACCTCTGCCTCCTGCCTCCTGGGTTCAAGTGATTCTCCTGCCTCAGCTTCCCAAGTAGCTGGGATTACAGGCATGTACCACCATGCCCAGCTAATTTTTGTATTTTTTAGGGTTTCACCATGTTGGCCAGGCTGGTCTTGAATGCCTGACCTCAAGTAATCTGCCTGCCTCAGCCTCCCAAAGTGCTGGGATTACGGGTGTGAGCCACCGCACCTGGCCTCACTAGGTATTCTTTTGTACTTCATGACCATGGCCTTATTTGCTCTCCTACCCACTGAGTATGAATTTTTACAGATATCAAGATCACATACTGAAACTACTGGTCCAGTATACGTTGTATTTTCTTCTTCAGTTTCTTCAGGTCCTCCTAAAGTATCTATTAAGTCATCCAAAGCAGCATCCATGCCTGACTGGAAAAGAAAGAACAGATATTTAAATGTTATTTGTTGGGGAGGAGCCAAGATGGCCGAATACGAACAGCTCCAGTCTGCAGCTCCCAGCATGAGCGACGCAGAAGATGGGTGATTTCAGCATTTCCAACTGAGGTACTGGGTTCATCTCACTGGGGAGTGCCAGACAGTAGGTGCAGGACAGTGGGTGCAGCGCACTGTGTGCGAGCCGCAGCAGGGCGAGGCATCCCCTCACCCGGGAAGCAAAAGGGGTCAGAGAATTCCCTTTCCTAGTCAAAGAAAGCGGTGACAGATGGCACCTGGAAAATCGGATCACTCCCACCCTAATACTGCGCTTTTCCAACGGGTTTAAAAAACGGCACACCAGGAGATTATATCCCACACCTGGCTCGGAGGGTCCTACACCCACGGAGTCTCACTCATTGCTAGCATAGCAGTCCAAGATCAAACTGCAAGGCCGCAGCGAGGCTGGGGGAGGGGCACCCGCCATTGCCGAGTTAGTTGTTTGATTAGGTAAACAAAGCACCCACGAAGCTCGAACTGGGTGGAGCCTACCACAGCTCAAGGAGGCCTGCCTGCCTCTGTAGGCTCCACCTCTGGGGGTAGCGCACAGACAAACAAAAAGACAGCAGTAAACTCTTCAGACTTAAATGTCCCTGACTGACAGCTTTGAAGAGAGTAGTGGTTCTCCCAGCATGCAGCTGGATATCTGAGAACAGGCAGACTGCCTTCTCAAGTGGGTCCCTGACCCCCGAGTAGCCTAACTGGGAGGCACCCCCCAGTAGGGGTGGACTGACACCTTACACGGCCGGGTACTCCTCTGAGACAAAACTTCCAGAGGAACGATCAGGCAGCAGCATCTGTGGTTCACCAGTATCCACTGTTCTGCAGCCACCGCTGCTGATACCGAGGCAAACAGGGTCTGGAGTGGACCTCCAGCAAACTCCAAGAGACCTGTAGCTGAGATCTGTTAGAAGGAAAACTAACAAACAGAAAGGACATCCACACCAAAAACCCATCTGTACGTCACCATCATCAAAGACCAACGGTAGATAAAACCACAAAGATGGGAAAAAAGTAGAGCAGAAAAATTGGAAACTCTAAAAATCAGAGCACCTCTCCTTCTCCAAAGGAACGCAGCTCCTCACCAGCAACGGAACAAAGCTGGACTGAGAATGACTTTGACTAGTTGAGAGAAGAATGCTTCAGACGATCAAACTACTCTGAGCTACAGGAGGAAATCTGAACCAATGGCAAAGAAGTTAAAAGCTTTGAAAAAAAATTAGACTAATGGATAACTAGAATAAGCAATGCAGAGAAGTCCTTAAAGGACCTGATGGAGCTGAAAGCCAAGGCTCCAGAACTACGTGAGGAATGCAGAAGCCTCAGGAGCCGATGCGATCAACTGGAAGAAAGGGTATCAGTGATGGAAGATGAAATGAATGAAAGGAAGCGAGAAGAGAAGTTTAGAGAAAAAAGAATAAAAAGAAACGAACAAAGCCTCCAAGAAATATGGGACTATGTGAAAAGACTAAATCTACGTCCGATTGGTGTACCTGAAAGTGACAGGGAGAATGGAACCAAGTTGGAAAACACTCTGCAGGATATTATCCAGGAGAACTTCCCCAATCTAGCAAGGCAGGCCAAAATTCAAATTGAGGAAATACAGAGAACACCACAAAGATATTCCTGGAGACGAACAACTCCAAGACACATAATTGTCAGATTCACCAAAGTTGAAATGAAAGAAAAAATGTTAAGGGTGGCCAGAGAGAAAGGTTGGGTTACCCACAAAGGGAAGCCCATCAGACTAACAGCTGATCTCTCGGCAGAAACTCTACAAGCCAGAAGAGAGTGGGGACCGATATTCAACATTCTTAAAGAAAAGAATTTTCAACCCAGAATCTCATATACAGCCAAACTAAGCTTCATAAGTGAAGAAGAAATAAAATCCTTTACAGACAAGCAAATGCTGAGAGATTTTCTCACCACCAGGCCTGCCCTAAAAGAGCTCCTGAAGGAAGCACTAAACATGGAAAGGAACAACCGGTACCAGCCACTGCAAAAACATGCCAAATTGTAAAGACCATCAAGGCTAGGAATAAATTCCATCAACTAACGAGCAAAATAACCAGCTAACATCATAATGACAGGATCAAATTCACACATAACAATATTAATTTTAAATGTAAATGGGCTAAATGCTCCAATTAAAAGACACAGATTGGCAAATTGGATAAAGAGTCAATACCCATCAGTGTGCTGTATTCAGGAAACCCATCTCATGTGCAGAGACACACATAGGCTCAAAATAAAGGGATGGAGGAAGATCTACCAAGCAAATGGAAAACAAAAAAGGCAGGGGTTGCAATCCTAGTGTCTGATAAAACAGACTTCAAACCAACAAAGATCAAAAGAGACAAAGAAGGCCATTACATAATGGTAAAGGGATCAATTCAACAAGAAGAGCTAACTATCCTAAATATATAATGCACCCAATACAGGAGCACCCAGATTCATAAAGCAAGTCCTTAGTGACCTACGAAGAGACTTAAACTCCCACACAATAATAATGGGAGACTTTAACACCCCACTGTCAACATTAGACAGATCAATGAGACAGAAAGTTAACAAGGATACTCAGGAATTGAACTCAGCTCTGCACCAAGCGGACCTAAATAGACATCTGCAGAACTCTCCACCCCAAATCAACAGAATATACATTCTTTTCAGCACCACACCACACCTATTCCAAAATTGACCACATAGTTGGAAGTAAAGCTCTCCTCAGCAAATGTAAAAGAACAGAAATTATAACAAACTGTCTCTCAGACCACAGTGCAATCCAACTAGAATTCAGAATTAAGAAACTCACTCAAAACCGCTCAACTACATGGAAACTGAACAACCTGATACTGAATGACTACTGGGTAAATAATGAAATGAAGGCAGAAATAAAGATGTTCTTTGAAACCAACGAGAACAAAGACACAACATACCAGAATCTCTGGGACACGTTCAAAGCAGTGTGTAGGGGGAAATTTATAGCACTAAATGACCACAAGAGAAAGCAGGAAACATCCAAAATTGACACCCTAACATCACAATTAAAAGAACTAGAAAACCAAGAGCAAATACATTCAAAAGCTAGCAGAAGGCAAGAAATAACTAAGATCGGAGCAGAACTGAAGGAAATAGAGACACAAAAAACCCTTCAAAAAATTAATGAATCCAGGAGCTGGTTTTTTGAAAAGATCAACAAAATTGATAGACTGCTAGCAAGACTAATAAAGAAGAAAAGAGAGAAGAATAGACACGATAAAAAATGATAAAGGGGATATCATCACCGATCCCACAGAAATACAAACTACCATCAGAGAATACTATAAACACCTCTATGCAAATAAACTAGAAAATCTAGAAGAAATGGATAAATTCCTGGACACACACACCCTCCCAAGACTAAACGAGGAAGAAGTTGAATCTCTGAATAGACTAATAACAGGCTCTGAAATTGAGGCAATAATTAATAGCTTACCAACCAAAAAAAGTCCAGGACCAGATGGATTCACAGCCGAATTCTACCAGAGGTACAAAGAGGAGCTGGTAACATTCCTTCTGAAACTATTCCAATCAATAGAAAAAGAGGGAATCCTCCCTAACTCATTTTATGAGGCCAGCATCGTCCTGATACCAAAGCCTGACAGAGACACAACCAAAAAAGAGAATTTTAGACCAATATCCTTGATGAACATCGATGCAAAAATCCTCAATAAAATACTGGCAAACCAAATCCAGCAGCACATCAAAAAGCTTATCCACCATGATCAAGTGGGCTTCATCCCTGGGATGCAAGGCTGGTTCAACATACGCAAATCAATAAATGTAATCCAGCATATAAACAGAACTAAAGACAAAAACCACATGATTATCTCAATAGATGCAGAAAAGGCCTTTGACAAAATTCAACAACCCTTCATGCTAAAAACTGTCAAAAATTAGGTATTCATGGGACGTATCTCAAAATAATAAGAGCTATCTATGACAAACCCACAGCCAATATCATACTGAATGGGCAAAAACTAGAAGCATTCCCTTTGAAAACGGGCACAAGACAGGGATGCCCTCTCTCACCACTCCTATTCAACATAGTGTTGGAAGTTCTGGCCAGGGCAATCAGGCAGGAGAAGGAAATAAAGGGTATTCAATTAGGAAAAGAGGAAGTCAAATTGTCCCTGTTTGCAGATGACATGATTGTATATCTAGAAAACCCCATCATCTCAGCCCAAAATCTCCTTAAGCTGATAAGCAACTTCAACAAAGTCTCAGGATACAAAATCAATGTACAAAAATCACAAGCATTCTTATTACACCAATAACAGACAAACAGCCAAATCATGAGTGAACTCCCATTCACAATTGCTTCAAAGAGAATAAAATACCTGGGAATCCAACTTACAAGGGATGTGAAGGACCTCTTCAAGGAGAACTACAAACCACTGCTCAATGAAACAAAAGAGGATACAAACAAATGGAAGAACATTCCATGCTCATGGGTAGGAGGAATCAATATCATGAAAATGGCCAAACTGCCCAAGATAATTTATAGATTCAATGCCATCCCCATCAAGCTACCAATGACTTTCTTCACAGAATTGGAAAAAACTACTTTAAAGTTCATATGGAACCAAAAAAGAGCCCGCATCGCCAAGTCAATCCTAAGCCAAAAGAACAAAGCTGGAGGCATCATGCTACCTGACTTCAAACTATACTACAAGGCTACAGTAACCAAAACAGCATGGTACTGGTACCACAACAGAGACATAGATCAATGGAACAGAACAGAGCCCTCAGAAATAATGCCACATATCTACGACTATCTGATCTTTGACAAACCTGACAAAAACAAGCAATGGGGAAAGGATTCCCTATTTATTAAATGGTGCTGGGAAAACTGACTAGCCATATGTAGAAAGCTGCAACTGGATACCTCCCTTACAGCTTATACAAAAATTAATTCAAGATGGATTAAAGACTTACATGTTAGACCTAAAACCATAAAAACCCTAGAAGAAAACCTAGGCAATACCATTCAGGACATAGGTGTGGGCAAGGACTTCATGTCTAAAACACCAAAAGCAATGGCAACAAAAGCCAGAATTGACAAATGGGATCTAATTAAACTAAAGAGCTTCTTCACAGCAAAAGAAACTACCATCAGAGTGAACAGGTAACCTACAGAATGGGAGAAAATTTTTGCAACCTACTCATCTGACAAAGGGCTAATATCCAGAATCTACAATGAACTCAAACAAATTTACAAGAAAAAAAACAAACAACCCCGTCAAAAAGTGGTCGAAGGATATGAACAGACACTTCTCAAAAGAAGACATTTATGCAGCCAAAAGACACATGAAAAAATGCTCATCATCACTGGCCATCAGAGAAATGCAAATCAAAACCACAATGAGATACCATCTCACACCAGTTAGAATGGCCATCATTCAAAAGTCAGGAAACAACAGGTGCTGGAGAGGATGTGGAGAAATAGGAACACTTTTACACTGTTGGTGGGACTGTAAACTAGTTCAACCATTGTGGAAGTCAATGTGGTGATTCCTCAGGGATCTAGAACTAGAAATACCATTTGACCCAGCCATCCCATTACTGGGTATATACCCAAAGGATTATAAATCATGCTGCTATAAAGACACATGCACACATATGTTTACAGCAGCACTATTCACAATAGCAAAGACTTGGAACCAACCTAAATGTCCAACAAGGACAGACTGGATTAAGAAAATGTGGCATATAGCCACCATGGAATACTATGCAGCCATAAAAAATGATGAGTCCATGTCCTTTGTAGGGGCATGGATGAAACTGGAAACCATCATTCTCAGCAAACTATCATAAGGACAAAAAACCAAACGCCACATGTTCTCACTCACAGGTGGGAATTGAACAATGAGAACACATGGACACAGGAAGGGGAACATCACACACCGGGGACTGTTGTGGGGTAGGTGGGAGGGGGAGGGATAGCATTAGGAGATATACCTAATGCTGAATGACGAGTTAATGGGTGCAGCACACCAACATGGCACATGTATACATATGTAACAAACCTGCACGTTTTACACATGTACCCTAAAACTTGAAGTATAATAATAAAATTTAAAAAAAAGTTATTTGTTATACAAATTTCACTTTTAGTTTAACTACAAAAAAAGCCATTCTGTGTGGAAAAACCACCAAACACCAAAAGTTTTTCAAATAGTTCCCCAAAATAGTTAAAATCTGGTCTCTAACAGACTTTACTATTTAAGTCTCAATGTACAAATTCTAGGTTGGAAAGATAAAAAGCCACACTCAGGCAAGAAGCACAGTTTCAACAAGTCTACAGGCATTACATACATGAACAAATGTACAAGTTCATTAGAGCTGCCGGTCCAATGCACTGACAGTTAAAAAAGGAAAAACAAAACAAAACAAAACAAAACAAAATACAGGGAATTGTAACCATCTTGCTCTAAGCGATAAGGGAAATGCTCGGTATTTATTGCTTATCAATACTTTTCCAGAGTTTCAAACAAAGAACCCCTAAAAATCTCTATATGGTACCTCTTCCAAATAGAATCTATTTCATGAGGGAAATCACTCTGTATTATTTCATTCATGTTTTTTGTTGTTGTTGTTCCCTTGCTTGCCTGAAGAGGTTTACAAAACAGAAATTACCTGAGACATTAAACTTAAATGAACTCGCAAGTTTACTCCATCAATATGGGCTTAAATCAGTATAATTGATATGGTTTGGCTTGTGTCTCCACCCAAGTCTCATCTCCAATTGTAATCCCCATGTGTTGAGGGAGGGACCTATAATCCCCACGTGTCGAGGAAGGGAGGTGACTGGATCATGGGGGTGATTTTCATGCTGTTCTCATGACAGTGAGTGAGTTCTCATGAGATCTGATGGTTTTATAAGTGTTTGACTGTTCCTCCTTCACACGCTCTCTCTCCTGCTGCCTTGTGAAGGTGCCTGCTTCCCCTTCCAGCATGATTGTAAGTTTCCTGAGGCCTCCCCAGCCACACAGAACTATGACTCAATTAAACCTCTTTTCTTTATAAATTACCCAGTCTCAGGGAAGTTCTTTATAACAGTGTAAACACGGACTAATATAATAATAAATAAGAGCGCTTCTATCTATTTTTTATGTTAAGGATGACTCGTTATGAACAATAACCTACACTGAAAGGAGAAAATAACAATCTAGGAAAGGACTTTGTATTATTTGATTTAAATGAAAAATAATTATTTAAATTATCTTTTTTTTTTTTTTTTGCAACTACCATATTCCCATGACAATTTTAGGACTCTACTGATCATGGATATGTGAAATACAATTTGAAGGCTGTTAGGCTTACACTGATTCTTTTAGGAATTTCAGAAAAAAGAAGTACCTGACTTCTTTAGTAATACCTCTGGTTAAATAAAGTGTATTTGCAGGAGAGAAACTGGAATGTAAACTCCATGGGATGAAACCAGAGTTGCTTTTTTTTTTTTAAAAAAAAGGGGGGGGTTGGCCGGGCGCGGTGGCTCACGCTTGTAATCCCAGCACTTTGGGGGGCCGAGGCGGGCGGATCACGAGGTCAGGAGATCGAGACCACGGTGAAACCCCGTCTCTACTAAAAATACAAAAAATTAGCCGGGCGTGGTGGCGGGCGCCTGTAGTCCCAGCTACTCGGAGAGGCTGAGGCAGGAGAATGGCGTGAACCTGGGAGGCGGAGCTTGCAGTGAGCCGAGATTGCGCCACTGCACTCCAGCCTGGGTGACAGAGCGAGACTCCGTCTCAAAAAAAAAAAAAAAAAAGGGGGGGGGGGGGTCATAATAGCAAGTATTACAAACATGAGTATGAAAACCGTACTTCCAACCCACACTTTCAATATTAGCTTGAAACAATAATTCATTAAAATGGCCCTTTAAATTACCTCCCTCATATTATTTGCCCACAAGAAATCAGATTATGATAAATATAGAGTATATGAGTAACTGTCTCATGTAGAAGGACATTGCTGTCTTCGTACCTTTCCCGATGGTTTATCCGGTTTAGATTCAACTGGCACAGCTGGGGTTAACGATTTCTTTTCTTTTTTCTGGTGAGAATTGAGAAATTAAAAACTCTTTCTCACATACCTTAATAAAACTCAGTATTATTACAAATTTTAAAATAAATTCACCATATTAACAAGCATTGATCATATACTGAACATGTGCTCTACAGCAGACAGTGTGCTGTATGTTTTATATCCTTTTTCAGAAGGGCTTCAATTATATTAGTCTCATTTAGTGATGGGCAAAGCAAGGCTCAAATTAGGCCACTTTCCTCAGGTTACACAGTAAGGGACAGAATGAAGATTTGAATCCAAGACTGTTTCTTTCTTCGCTGTTCTTCTCCAGGGCCCACCAGCCAGTCTTTGTAACATCCCCGAATTCCTTCTGTAGGCTGCCACTTCTGGCTTTGCTCTCTGGGTCTTTGCCCCCACACATCAAGACCTCCATATCCCTCACTTCGGCATCTCATCACCTCCTCTTTCCTTAAAATGAGTTTATCGCTCATCATTGCTTCCACTGCTCTATCAAAGATTGCAAACAACTTTTCAATCTGCAATTTCCATGCTTTTATCCAGATATAATCTCTGAAATTTGACCCTTGGAGCATCTCTCCCTCCCAGCTGCCACCTTTCAGCACCATTCTGATCCTATCGTGGCATCTATGCCCTTTGTTCTCCATTACCTGTGGCACCTCTTCTACTTTGATCCCCACTGTATACACTCTGCACATTTCTGCCCTGGGCTGGTGGTCTTATCCAAAATCATTCTCTACGGCCAGGGGCAAATGCTTTCAGAGACTGGCAGAAACTAAATGGGTGAAGTTGTTGGGTTTAAGATAAAAGGAGACCATGTCCCATTTGAAGGTATCCAAACTCAGGCCAACAAAGCACAGGAAGAGCACAGGCTCTGACTGCCAAGGTTTGCATGACAGTTGAGACACACATGGCTGCTTGAGGCTTTAGCAAGTCACTTCTCCTTGGAGATATTAGATAAGTGAATCTATGCGAAGTATGAAAACCATTGTTTGGCACATGCTCAGCACTATGTAAGTACTTGCTACGTAATTGTAAGCGCTAAATAAGTGACTATTATGATTGAAATGCTAGAAACACTGTGGGGGCCACTAGGGTGTGAGCCTGAGTCTGGATAATTGAAACCACTTCCATGATTCAGCCACTACCTCACGCAGATATTCACTCATGTTCTCTCCCCCACCTTCCTCTTCCTTCTCAATGTCTCTCCCCCTCCGTCTCTCCCCACTATCTTTCTATTCCATCCACTCTTTCTCTTCCTCTCCCTTTCCTCCTACTTCATTCTTTTCTATTAGAAAACAGTATTTTAATTGTCTTGCTACACATATTTCTTTGGACACTTCAAACACTTAAATTCAGCTTGTGCAAAATTAGACACATCTCTTTCCTCCTCAATTCCTCTGACATCTGTACTCCTGCCAATGGTACCCAGGGAACTTAGGGACTGGACTGCAAGGTGCCCAGCTCACAATTTAAAAAGGCACTCATTCTCAGGTGTCAATTCTGCACTTGCACCTTAGGGGGCCTCCTTTCCCTTACCGTGTGGCTACCAACCTCATGCAATCAGACTCTGAAGCACCAGGTTATCTTAGATTTTACTTTGTCTTTGCCCACTTCAGTCAATCATTTCCTAAAACCTGAAGATTTTTGCTCTGCAATTCGTCTTGGATAACTCCCCACTTTCTTATTCTATCACAGCTGTAATTTAGGCCAAAATATGACTCATCAGGACTCCTGAAACAGTCCCTGACCAACCTTCCACCTTCCTATCTCTATCCCATCCACCTACTGCAGTCCCTTAATCCTTCTGCAGCTCAGATTCAACTGCATCACCCATCTGTTCTCTCAGGTTCTCAAAGGCTACCCGCTGTCAGCTGAATCACTACATGTACAAATTCACCTTAGCATTCTCCACAGCAGTGCTCAACCTGTCTTTCTGGTCTTACAGCCCCACCACTCACTTCCTCTGTGCTTCACCTACATTGGAATGTACTTTGTGCCCAGAACACATCTTACACTTTTCAACACCTTGATGCGTTTGCAAGCCTGCAATCCCAGCTATCCTTCCATGCCTAACTGAACTTGGATCTACTCTCTCAAAGCTCTTGTGGATTCCCTGAATTAGATAGAATCCCTTCATTACTCACCAAATAACACCTTGTGGGGGCCTTTCTTAATCTGACTGAAATACAGCCCCAGGTATATTGTCTTTTCCCCACCCCCTAGATAGGCCAGCCTACAGCTAGTGCATCCTGCAGAATCAACCATGGTATTTTATTTAGTTTTTTATGTTTTTGAGACAGTGTTTCACTCCTGTTGCCCAGGCTGGAGTGCAACGGTGCGATCTTGGCTCACCGCAACCTCTGCCTCCCGGGTTCAAGCAATTCTCCTGCCTCAGCCTCTTGAGTAGCTGGGATTACGGGCCTGTGCCACCAAGCCCAGCTAATTTTGTATTTTTAGTAGAGGCGGGATTTCTCCATGTTGGTCAGGCTGGTCTCGAGCTCCCGACCTCAGGTGATCCACCCGCCTTATGGTACTTTAAACATGGTATGTACTAAAATAAGAAGGCAAGTCATTAAATCCTATTTAATGGGAGAGGAATCAGAGGCAACGTAAAGTGAAATGACTTGCTGCAAGTTCCAGCACAAGGCAATGCACAGCAGAATTCCACATAAGCCTCTCCTAATTTTATTGTTTAGTTTTCACTTATAACACTGGTTAATTTACATCTAGCTCAAAACTGAAAATTTTGATTACATTTAAAAATCTATTTTAGCGGGCCTAATCCTCTGCCTTAAATCTATCCATTTTCAAACTGAAAACATTGATTCCATTTAAAAATCTATTTTAACGTATCTAATCTTCTGCCTTAAATGTATCCATTTTCAAACCATTTCATGTAAGCATTCCTCATTGGCGCGAGAGAGTGCTGTGTCTTCCTGGGGTGAGGCTATGAGTCTCAAGGTAGTATACAAGTGATCTATTGCAAGGAAAAACAATTTTAAGTTTGATATTTTCATTTAAAAGTTTTTGTAAATGTTGCCTTTGCTCCATAGGAGACCTGTATTAATTTGGATAAAATAATGTGCCTTTTCTCCCAAAATCCCAGAGGGAAAAAATGATGTTTCAGGGAGATGTGCCATATTTTTACCCTAAACATCATTTACCCTATGACCTTCTTTACCATTTAGCCTGTAGCAGGATATCTGTCCCATTTACAGAAGCAAAAGTATAGATAAATCTATATTACTTTTACATTTTTCATTCCCATCTTCTCATTGTTCCCTCACTTGCTTACTTGTGGCTTCAAATGGATTACATGCTCTTCAAACTGATTACTAATTCTATATTGCTATGGGTAGAAAAGCTAGATAACTCCTCATCTTATACTCCTGGGCAAGTATTGGAAGCAGCTCTTCAAAAAATCGAAGGAAGCTATGCCCACAATCACCCAGCTCAACACATCTCCTTCATCCTGAGAGGACTCGAAACATTTCCTTTGAAAACGTCTCATATCCACTCATGTTGATGTCATGGTTGTGATACACCAGTATCAAGACAGCTGGCATCAACACTGAAAGCTGAAAAAGCCTATTCAAATGCTCATGGAAATTGTATTTGCTTTATTTCATACCTATAAATTTGGAAGGCAGAGTCTGAGTCAACTCACATTTTAATGTCCTTGGTATTGATATCAACACCTTATATATGGCATGCAATTACTGAATATATAAATTTACAAATTACTTTTGGAATCTTGTTCACTCTCTATCCCTTAAATGCATGCTCTTCACAAAATTTTACATATAAGCAGTGTTCAGTTTTGCCAAATGATAGGTTATTTGAGCATACGTTTCTCATAAAAGAAACTTGAGAAGCACAGAGGCCCACGTTTCCATCTGCTTGTGTGTGCTCACCTTGTCACCCGGCTTGTCAGATATTGCAGTGACACCAGCAACACTCTCTCCACCAGCAGAAATCGTGTCTTGTGGTTTAGTCTAAGACAGTGAGGATAAAAGGTTGACAGAGCTAAGTATCTCTGCATGGCTATTATCAAGATCATGAGTTTTAAATGTCACTAACATCTGCCAGTTCACCCTCATGGACACCATAAGGGAACGCTTGCTCGCTTCTATTGTACATGGTGCAGTGCTAAGCACCACATAAAGCTGGACTCAAGAGCCTAAAACGTTCATGCAGGTAACATGAATAGGTCAATCAGGCTAGGTAAGGACTGTGGTAAACTGGAGCACATATACCAAGTGTAATGGCTCTAGTCAATTGTTGCCACATGAGCTCACTGTTACTAGATAGTCTAATTTTTCAAGAGGAGTTACAATTTGGGATGTTATGTGAAATTCCCTGACTTTGATTGCTGGCAATTAATTAAAAATAAATTTTTAACAACATTGTAAGCCAAACAAAATATACATGTGGCATTTAAGTGGTAGATCACAAATCTGTGATCTCTGATATAAAATATATTGTGAAGCAGGCCTCGTTATTATCTTCCAAGTGCTCTCAGTGAAAAAGTATTTCTTGTAGATGTTAATTCTTCTAAAAGGTGGCTGCTATTAACTACATAAGTATGGAAGCAATTTCTAATTTTTGGCTCTGTAAGTTCAGCTCTTCTACAACACGACCCTAAAAATGCTTTAGGATTTCCGTTTAAAGAACTAGATAATTCAGGGCACATATGTTCCCCAGCCCAGGTGTTGGGGGGTCCAGGAGGAAGCCTCAATCCAAAGCTGCCTGTCTGGGAGACAGCAGAGCCTGCTGCCCTGCAGTCACAGCTGGTTATTGCTGGGCAGTGGGAGAAGGATGGACAGTGCATCCCCTAGACCAATCTGATGCCCTTCTCAAGCCATCCATACATCCAAGTTTCTACAAGTCTATTTGAAAAACCAACAAAATAATAATACCAAATCACTATAATACAAAATATATTCAGCACAGCCCCACAGATTGTACTACACACCTCAGTGTGAACAGGGGAACCGTATCTTATTACCCAGTTGATGTTAAGGTTTTCCTATCTGCTTCATTTACCTTTGGTTCTGTTGATTTCTCTGATGGCTGCTGTTCAGCTGATCTGGAAACTGCTTTTTTATTGTGAGCATCCTTACTTCCTGTATCTGTTGCCTGCTTGGGTAGGCTTTTTGGCTGAAAGTATACACACAGGTGCCCACACACATATAAAGACATCATTAACAAAATGGTAGTCTTAAACATAATACTGATACTTTTCTCTATAGAATAAAAATTGTTCATAACAGTTGTGCTGTCTGTGGTTCTAAATTATGTAAATTTGAATTAGTGTGATGTACATGTGACAATTTCACTTTAGGTACAAAATTTGAAATAGTGCAACTCCTTCCCCCAAAATTCAGCAAGAATCACATAAATTGTAAACATTGCTATTGCCACATGATGGCACCATTTTAGCTGAAAAAACTAATATCCAACTATCCATTGCAGGAATTAGTTTTGAATTGATGAAAGATTTTTTTAATTATATCCCACCAAAAGAGGTTGCCTTATAATTAAGTCCTGATGATAATCATTTACCTCTGTGTGTTCTTTTGGCTTTCCTTCTTGGGATTTTTTCTCATGAACCACAGACAGCTGTCAATTTCAAAAGATTAAACTTGATTACACTGGAATCCAACTTGTAATACTTTCAAACAAGAACAAGAACAAAATTCCAACGAAAACATTCTGCCTTTTTCAGGAAAAGCCCACTTAGGCCCACTCTTTAGGATCACAGAAGCAGACATGTGCTATCAGGTCAATAGTAACCCTGTCAGCAGTCTCTGAGAATGGTGATTATCAGAATAATGAAAAATTTAGTATTTCATCTGAATAATATTTTCAAACACACGTATATCTCTAAATTACTGGTTGTTTTTCACAAATGTACACAGATAACACATGAGCCATGTGACTACTGAGTTTGTTGACAGCTAATCCCACTCTAGAAAATATATTTTAGGCCAGGCGCAGTGGCTCACACCTGTAATCCCAGCACTTTGGGAGGCCGAGGCGGGTGTATCACGAGGTCAGGAGATCAAGACCATCCTGGCTAACACGGTGAAACCCCGTCTCTACTAAAAATACAAAAAAATGAGCCAGGCTTGGTGGCGGGCACTTGTAGTCCCAGCTACCTGGGAGGCTGAGGCAAGAGAATGGCGTGAATCCGGGAGGCGGAGCTTGCAGTGAGCCGAGATTGCGCCACTGCACTACAGCCTGGGCAACAGAGTGAGACTCCGTCTCAAAAAAAAAAAAAAAAAAAAAAAATCTCCTTTCATAGGATTTAGAGTTTTTTTTTTCTTTGTTAGTAGAGAAGATCTTATCACCAGAAACGCAATTTTCTTGAGATTCAGTAGATAAAAGTATTTAAAGTGGAATAGAAGACAACTTCCACTTAGCTGCTGAATTCTTCACTCGGAGTACCCTATGTTCTACCAACCCCAGGGGCCACCAGGAGGCCTTCCACAAAATCAGACAAGCCTCACCTTTCACCCTCACCTGTGCTTGAAGTACCTGGGCTCAAATATCTGTGCTTTTCCACAGGAAACCTTGTGGTCTTGTCTTAGTACTTGCTTTAAGTGCTTGACAAAATAAAATGCAGCACCTTATTGAAGAGAAACATTTGTGCTGCCGTACACACCCTGGGGTTCACCTCCATGCAGAGGCAGAATGGCATTCATTCTGGACAATCATGGGTCAGGAAAGTAACAGAAGCTAGCCTCCTGTGTAACTGTTAACTAGCTCCACCAACTGAGATAAGACTGTCACGATAAACCCAGCCAGCCTCTTAGGAAAGATTATCATCCCAAAGCCATCTAGGTGCTGAGTTCAGCAGATGCCTTATTCCTGATGTCTCATTGGAATTGGAATTGGATATTCACTACTACTCTTTGCCTTTTTTCTTTTGTTCCTCTTGCTTTTTTCTTTTTTAAAACAATCACTATACATATAACAAAAAACTAGATTTGAACAAAATGCTTCTGAAATAGTTTTCATCTATAAAATATTATATATTCTTTTTAGCACTATACAGACTTAATGTTATGAATATTTTATATATTCTACATGTACACAGTCATTCAAAAAGGTCCAAAAATTAATTAAATTACTACATGTACACAGTCATTCAAAAAGGTCCAAAAATTAATTAAATTAGCCAGCAACCCCCTTTACCATTCACAGCTGTGCCAAGGTAGGCAGTTGATTATTCATTATTATTAAAAAGAATCCAAATAACTCACTAGCAGACTTAAACTGTTTACCTTGGTTGACTGTGACTTCTTCTCAGGTTCTGTTTTTACAGCCTAAATTAAAAAAGGAAGAAAGAAAAGAAAGATAGACATAGTTTACAAAGACTATCATAGATTTTCTTCAACTGAGGAAACTCAAAAGAGATTATTTTTAATGTAATTATAAACATTATCAGTTAAGTTTGTTACACTTTGCTTGAAATTGCAACTCTTTAGATAAACAATTAGGTATACTAGTTAATATTCTGCTCTTACTATTCAGGGAGCAATTTATATCTCCTTGCTAGGTATATCAAAATATGTAAAGATTTATTACTATTTACACTGTAACACATACATGTGCAACAGAAAATTAAAACCTTCATCACAAAGCCAAGGGCACTGTGTTTCCATGCCACTAACAAGGTGTTTTTATCAGTGAAATATTCATCACGGGTTTTGGCTAACAGTGTAAAACAATGGGATGGTGACAGAATTGAGGGCGCAGAAAGCAGTGAAAATTACTTTTAGTGCCAGAATGTGGCTGATGGGCAGCTAAGCCTACAGAAAGTCCATGATGGGATCTCAGTGTTAACAGAAGACTGTGAATTGCAGTTATTAGCACATGCTGAGCGGGTGATGTAACCGTTAGTAAACAGAGACGCCCTAGTACAATGAACAACATCACCTGTTTTTTGTGTTTTTTCTTGTTAGGAAGATGTGGTCCTTCCATCTGTTGGCTGACTGGAATGGCCTAATATAAGAGCACAGCCCCAGGTATAATTTTATTTTATCTGTCAGTCAAATAAGTAACATGTACAAAAAGAGTTAAAATGATTATATCAAGATTCATTCCATTCATCTATTGCATCTACTCGATGCATGTATGTATAACTCCAAGAAGCTGTAGGCACTTATGTTCTAAGGTCCTAAGAAAATATATCAGTTTGTGTTTACATTTTTTCAGTGAAGGTTTTTTTCAGTGAAGGTTTCCATTAATAAAATTAATTTCTCATTCCTTTCCTTTCCTGTGTAAAGACTAAATGAATACCATTTCTTCCTATGTATCCGATGTTTAGTTATGATCAAATAGTCACAGACGTAACTGAAAGTTTTATGAAATTCTGTCAACATAATCCCCCCAAAATTATAAATATTTAGTGCATGGATTTTCATTGGGCACATCACAGTCCTGTATGTAGAGATCTAATTTAAAGTTCTAGAAATGCTTCTAAAGAACTGGTTGTAATTTAGCATCTTTAGTATGGTATTTTACAGTTTTATCCAACTAAACATTACTTGTGTAAAAAAAAAGTAAGTACATGCATGCATTCTCAATATAGGCAAGATATAAAATCATGAATAAAGCTTGATTACACATTTCATGAACTTTTCAGTCAGAGATTACAAACTAGGGTCCAATGCTTCCTGCTGTTTCTTTCCTTTTTATCTGCTTGGTAGTATCAGCACAAACTAGTGGTTTTTATTTATTTTTTTTAATTTGAAGAGGCTAAAGTCAAATATCCTCTTAATTTATCATGTCTTCTACTTCAGTAATGAAGACACATACTTTCTTCAAATAATGGCCCCTTACTATGCTAACACACTATTTTGGGAAGGAAACAAAGCTTATGATTGAAATGTTTTTCAAGAAATTTTCAATTTTGGATCCTTTCACACTACATTCTCATTAATGAGTTTCTATTTATGGAACTATCCTTTCAGTTTATGCAAATATAATTTATTAAATGATTAACAAGGAAAATAAGCCAGCTGGTAGTATAGTGCTTTGAATCTATTAATAGCTTGCAATTTGGCAATCAAGATGTTGCATGGGAGAACTCTACACTACAATTAAGAATGTCTGCTCACAGACACAAGCAGCTTAAAATGCAATGCATATTTAAATCAGTAATTGTTGAATTTATTTTTGTAGTGATTGTGCTGAATATTATAATGATGACCATAATAACTAATGTGTATCAATCACCTCTCATGTGTCAACTCACTTTATCTTCATAATAATCCTATGAGACAAGTATTATTATACCCATTTCACAGATGAGAAGTTGAGTTTAGAGCAGTTAAATAACTCCCTAAAGACATCCATGGTGGAACTGAGGTCGTGTGTTCTAGTCATCGCACTGCACTCTCTCCCTAGTATTGGCCAACAGACAATCCCATCTGGACACTTGCTTAGGACAGGAATTGTCCAATATATATTATGTTTCCTCACACAGTCTTGTGAGGCAGGTACTATTATCACCTTCCTCCAAACTGTACAGATAAGGAAACCAAAGCAAAAAGAGACTGTCTAATATCACAGCTGATGTGGAACCAGGTTCCAGGGAGACTTGAGGCCAAAAGTGGTCCCTAGTCAGCCACTGGGGATACTTCATTACATGCATTTTATTTTTGTCTCTCCCTCTCTTATCTCTCCTACTTTCCTCCAGTTTCACAGGACTGCCAAGAATTCTCATGATTAATGCTTAGAGAAGGGTGAAGAGTTTGCTGACATTTGTTCTAGGTAACAGGCCATGCTTGAAATAAACATTGGTCCTTGAGCTGAGGCACAGGGGATTAGAATCAGGCAACAGGACGAAAAAGAACCAAAAGAATAAATCCTATTTCTGGCTCTCCTTCCTATCTCTTTTCTTTGGTTTTCATGATCTCTAAATTCAATGAGATTATTTATTTATTTATTTATTTATTTATTTAATTTATTTATTTTTGAGACAGGGTCTTGCTCTGTCACCTGGACTGGAGTGCAGTGGTGCAATCACAGCTTGCTGCAGCCTTGATCTCCTGGGCTCAAGCCATCCTCCTGCCTCAGCCTCCCTAGTAGCTGAGACTACAGGAGTAAACCACCACACCTGGCTAACTTTTTGTAGACACGGGATCTTGCTATATTGCCCAGGCTGGTCCCAAACTCCTGGGCTCAAGGGATCCTCCCACCTTGACCTCTCAAAATGCTGAGATTATAGGTGTGAGCCACTGTGCCTGGTCTTAATGAGAACTTTTATTTTGTAGATGCTTCTGGAATATTTTTTAAAATTAGGATTTTTAATTTTAGGCTGGACACAGTGGCTCACGCCTGTAATCCCAGCACTTTGAGAGGCTGAGATGGGAGGACTGCTTGAGCCCAGGAGTTTGAGACCAGCCTGAGTAACACAGCAAGACCCCTGTCTCTACAGAAAAACAAAAATATTAGCCAGGCATGGTGGTGTGCCCTTATAGTTCCAGCTACTCAGGAGACTGAGGTGGGAGGATCACTTGCATCCAGGAGGTCAAGGTTGCAGCAAGCTGTGATCATGCCACTACACCCAGCACTACACCCAGCCTGGAAGACAGAGCAAGACCCTGCCTCAAGGAAAAAAAAAGATTTTTAATTTTTTAAGGTTAAGCTTGACATAATTAAATAGAGACAGCTAACATTAATTATAGATTATGTAATGTATATTTTGAAAGCAATTTAGAAATCAATGTAAATTTAAATACTAAATTTAAAAACTGATAATTTTAGATTAAAATTTTAAATGAATGCTAAATGACATTTACAAGAACTTAGATGTGGATAGTGTATTTCTAGATATTTGTAATGTTCTTTGAAGATGATTCAAGATGAGGCCATATAATCCTTTGAAAGTACCAAGTTACAGGGCCGCATCACCTGGGATAGGAAACTACAGGGATAGCACAGTAATATGAAAGACAGAAAACAAAAGTAGGTTGGTAATTTTAAACAAGGACAATTTAATAATAATGGAGTTGGGGTAGCTCTTAAAGGTATTAAAGAATATTGGCACACAAACATTAGTTGAGAGAATTTTGAAAATGCTTCCTCTTTAATTCCCTCCCCTGAAATATTCCCAAGAGACAGAGCTTGAGCTAGAGTAACTTAGGGAGAGGGTTTAAAAGGCAGCTGCAGCCAGCTCTTTAGAACAAAGTGGACAATCCTACTAGAGGAAATTCTTTTATTTTTAATTCTGAAATTCAAAAAAATAATTTTAAGAATAAATCCCAAATAGAGCTCAAGAAACGTTTGTCAATAAAATGGTACCCCACAAGACTCAAATTTCAGAAAAAAAAAAAAAACTTGAGAAAGCATCTGAAATAACCAGTATGTTTTTATGTTCATTTAGTATAATCTTTCATTTTTATATTTATTTTTAAATGGCCAGAATAGTAAGACCATTTTAGCAAGAATTAATAATTTATATTCTCATTTCAATGTAGAGAAATGTACTTAGAGGAATATCTTCAATTAAAAAACTCAATCAAATCTAGGATCAAAAACAAAAACAAAACTGGCCACGGGCATGGTGGCTCATTCCTGTAATCCCAGCACTTTGGGAGGCCCAGGTTGAAGGATCGCTTCAGCCCAGGAATTTGAGACCAACTTGGGCAACATAGTGAAACCCTGTCTCTATAAAAAAACAAACAAACAAAAAAACAATTAGTTGGGCACGGTGGTATGCCTCTGTAGCCCCACCTACTCAAGAGGCCGAGATGGAAGGGTCACTTGAGTCCAGGAGGTTGAGGCTGCAGTGAGTGTAATCACACCACTATATTCCAGCCTGGGTGACAGAGCAAGACCCTGTCTCAAAACAAAACAACTCTAGGTGACTCTACTTTTCTAGATAACCTAAAACCATGTAGCTGATGTGTAAGGTAAATATTGGAAGGAAAACTGGGCTTTCAAAGACCCCCATAAATTAGGAAGAAAATGTTTACTTCCATAATTAAAACTTCCTAGCATATATAACTCATCGTCAACAATTGGTCTACATTTGTTTTGCTTTGCAGCACAATCAACTTAAATCAGCACTCACTCAATTAGCATTGTTCATACCTTGGTTTCTGTGGGATTCATACTGGAAGACTTGCTGGTCGCACCAGAGGAAGCTGACACCTAGAAAGGAAATAAAGAAATAGAAAGTTCGATTCTATTTAACCTACAATCTACATGGTCCTTCAGCTCCTCTTAACCATACTGCCCTTGGCCCTTTACCTTGGTTTTACCCAGTTTAGAGCACAAAAATCTAGTAGGAGGTGGTGTCCAGTAGTGAAAACGTTTGTAACCAGATCAAATAGGTTCAAAATTTGGGTCTGCTATTTACTAAACAATCTCGGGTAAGATACTTAAATTTTATAATCTCTAGTTTCCCAATCTCAATTTTTCTTTAGTAGTTAACAACTACCTTGTAAGTTTATTATTAGAATTACTCCCTGGCACATAATGAATGCTCAGTAAATATTATTATAATTACGGTTTTTGTTATTTTCAGAAAAAACATGGATTTTGCAACTCAAAAAATTTTGTTCAAGCCCCAGCTCTGTCAATTACAAGCTCTGTGACTCTGAGCTTTAGTTTTCCAGGTCCATTTACATATAAAGTCCAATAACATCTATTCGCAGGATTGTATTTGAGATTGTGTGGCAAAATGTCTGGCAAATTGTAGATGCTCATTAAATTGCCAGTGTGTTATTCCTAATACATAAGATAGAAGGACAAAACTCCTGGAAATAGACTTGGGTGGATGCGAACTGTCCATTCAGTGATGTAAGAAAGAGAAGGTGGAGACAAGGTTGGAGAGGGAATTCTGCTGTGTTATCTGTCTCATCTAGGCTCTTCCTTAGAAGGCAAGAGGTGATAAATAGTAACTATTCAAGAAACACCCTTCCTCGAGATGCTTGCAGTGGTGAAATCAGCCCCTGTGATCCAGTCATCTAAGTACTGGGATGTGCGTGTGGACACTTGTATGGTTTGGAGTACTATTCTAGTACTTAACTTGTATTACACTGGTTAATATTAAACAGATAATTATCATCTTTGCAAACTCCTATCCAGCCTCATTTAAACCTCCTTAACATTTAAGTCCGTTAGGTTTTAGAACCCAGGGATTCCATCTGGCATGAGCTGCCTTCTTAAGCAACTGTCAGTAAACAGCTGCTACTCTGCCAACAACACCCAGGGAAGCCTATAAGATGGACCTCACTCTGTCTCTAATGCCTGGCCCAAAGCCACCTCAGAGACTGAGTCACAGGGCAGCAAGAGCCCATTCCTGCTTCTCCCTTAACCTTCCCCCACCCCCAATACACTACCACTCAAGGTGATTGTATGAAACCCACTATAGTCCATGGCCCACAAACAAAATCACCTTCCCCACAAACCTCACTTAATGTAGAACACGTTGATGCTTGCAGTTAAACTATCACAATTTACAGACAGAAATCCAAAGCTTTAGTATACTTATTTTTCAAAAATAATCATATAAACATAACTATTCCTGAGAACCCTTAGGCACCAACTGGACACTCCCTTCCACCAAAATACACACACACGCACACATACAACAAGCCCCAGTCACTGTAGCAGGGCATAGAAGGGCCTCTCTCACATTCTTTTTGGTACTGAAAACTGGAAGATGTACCAAGATAGATTTTCCCTCTGTCAAATTAATGGATAAATATATGAATATCCATGTATTTCCTTGAAAATATTTTTAAAACATATGGTGCTTAACGTCCCTGTATTTATGTAATTCTATCCTTCCATAACTGAAATTGATTGTACAAATTACAAATTTCCATTCAAACTCAAGAAATTCCACTTAGCTGCATTCCATTCCTTTAATGATTCCCCTCAACCATGCAACACCAACACAGAAACCAAACATTCTACGTGAAAGTGCTTCTGAAGCTGAAAATCTTTAGGTAGACATAAACTTATTTTCCACACATCCAAATGTATTAAATCATCCATAAAATCACATTGCCTTGAATTGTCCAGCCTGCCTTGTTACTTTATTAAACGACACCTTGAAGTGATCCTCAAATTCCAGAAAGGAGAAAACTTTCAGAGGGCCCCCACGAACAGTAAAATCTCTATACGGAATAGCTGAAAATCAGCAATGGCGCAGGGTATAGTGGGAATTTAGCTGAGGGCCTTAGCCCCGGTTGGCAGCACAGATTCCTGCATGAAAGTTTTCTTCCCTCACTAAGGCACTAACCATTTTAAAACTGAAATATGAAAGCTGCTTCATGGGAGCTGGAAGTAGGGAATATGCCCTCCCCATTATTAATCCATTCGATTCTGGCTACAGCTTGTTCAATTTTTATTCTCTCTGTAAAGACAAGCAACTTTCAATATTTGTAATCTCTGGTGAAGAACTGAATACACTTTCATTGTATATTCTTTTGCATTGTTTGAATTTCATATCATTGATGTGGATAACATTTATAATAAAAAATTGTGAAGGGTTAATCCATAGATCTTCAAAGAGAAAGCACCTTAGTGATAAGGTTTAATACAAGCTTTAATATACAGACTTTAAACAGATGAGAAAAATGGAATCTCATGTCCAAGATTTTACCAGAGTTCACTGGCTCCCCCAAGTGTTTATCCAGAATATACTCTGTGCCAGGTACTGTGTCAGGTGCTGGGGACACAGAGGTAAAACCAGTAGGCATGTCCCTGCCCTTATGAAAGTAATAGTCTAGCCAAAGACGGCATTAGTAGAAATAATCACTCCAACAATTATTTGCTACAAAGGAAACTCACAGGGTTCCATGAGAATGTAGATGAGGGAACCATAGCAGTTCAGGGGATAGCTGAGACAGGCAGTTCTGATAACGTGACCTGTCATGGGGTGACTGGAGGATAAGGAGGGATCGCTCAGGCTGGAAAGGAGCACTCTCTGCACGAGGACCCTCCGAGCTGTGTACGCCAGGCCTGGGAGCTTGGCCATCTGACTTCAAACCCAGGGTCCCTCTACTGCAGTGCCTGCCACTTGGCTGGTCCTGCTAACATCAATGGGCTGCCAATTTTAAAGCACAACCATCAGTGCTCATATACACCAAAATACTTCTAAAGAATTAATACTGTAAATCAGAGTATAAAGTGCTGCTATCAAAATACTACCCCTCCCAAATGACCCATGTACCTATCTTAATATCCCAAATATTAGTAATCATTTATAAACTTGAATTAAGGCACCAGAGTAACAAGAAGCAAAGTTCCTTAATAGAAATCACTCTCCACTCACCCACCTATTCAACAATTATTATTTAAAAAGCAATGTACAGATGGGTGCAATGGCTCACACCTGTAATCCCAGCAGTTTGGGAGGCCAAGATGGGAGGACTGCTTGAGCCCAGAAGTTGGAGACCAGCCTGGGCAATATAGTGAGACCTTGTCTCTACAAAAAATTTAAAAATTAGCTAAGTGTGGTGGCACGCGCCTGTAGTCCCAGCTACTTGGGAGGCTGAGGTGGGAGGCTCACTTAACTGTCTTGTGAGACTGGATGGGAGTAGGGAGGGTTCTGAGCTCCCCAGCAGGACCTGGCAAGTGGGCCAGGATGGGAGGGTAAGGGCTTCTATAGAAGCAGGGGCAGAGGAGGGGGGCTCCTAGAATGTGGGCTCATCCATTGCGCCACTACATGTAGCTGATGAACAATCATTCCCTCAGCTCCTTACTTGTCTACCACACATTAGAGTCCCTTCACATCCTCCTGGCCTCTTGCCAGGCACCTCCCACTGGATTACAGGAATCCTCTCTGCTTCTCCTCCAGCCATTCAGCCTCTCCATGATCTCTCCCCTTGACCCCAGCTGGCTTGGCTCAGAACTTGCAGAGTGGGGTGTCGGATGCGTCAGAATTCTTTCTCCTCATGCCAGACCTTCCTTCCCTTCTCCACCCCATCACTGGCCAGCACTCCCATATCCTCCCACCTGCAACACTACTTGCCTTTCACACACCTGAATCTGTCTTTGTTTGTAGAGGGTTACTGAGAACATTGGGCTGCGTACATGTTCCCTCCTCCTCCACTTGACAATCCATCGGCAGTTTCACTTTGAGTCATTGACTGACTGTTCTCTCCTTGTTGGCTGCTGTGGCCTTACGAGCCCTAGGTTCCCTCCCTATACCTCTAACTTGTTTTCTTCTGGAAGCCTCTTCCACTTGCTCCATTCTCCTCTGTATTCTTTTTTTTTTTTTTTAAGCTTTTAGGTTCAGGGGCGCATGTGTAAGTTTGTTAAACAGGTAAACTGCGTGTCATGGGGGTTTGGTGGACAGATTATTTCATCGCCCAGGTGATAAGCACAGTACCTGATAGGTAGTTTTTCAATCCTTACCCTCCTCCCTCCCTCCAGTGTTCTTTAATATTCAGTGTCTGCCTTTTCTCTGATATTGATGCTCCCTCTGAATGTTGATTTCTCCCCATGACTTTAAGTATCTCTTATTTTGGGAGCAATTCTTCAAATCTTATCAGCAACTCTGCTACATGACCAGACTGCATTATTTTACCTTAAAGATGGGAAGCCAAGAAAGATAGATATAGGCTCAAATCCCTGCTCCAATGCTTATTAGCCCAAATTAACCTCTTGGAGCCTCCGTATTTCCTCATCTGTAAAATGGGGGTAATACCATGAAGCTGCCCTCAGGAAATCACCTGGCCTTGACTCACCTGTTGATTTTCAGTAACAGTTCCAGTCCTTATCACCATTACATCCTTCTCATTTCTACAGCTACCCTACTCCAGGTCTAATCACCTATCATCCATACCTGGATAGAAACCCCCCTCTAATAGTTTCCATCTAATAGTTGCCATCCTTATCCTTATTTGTCTCTCAATCCTTCGTCTATGGCTGACTAATCTTTCTAAAATAAATGTCTACCACATTTCCACACTGATGAAATATCAGTAAGTCCTAGACAAAGTTTAATGCCTTCTGCCTGATTTTTAGATTCTCCATTATTTGACCTCTCTCATCATGGCCCCATATTAAGTCTCCCCTCTAGCCATGAAGGTGTCCTTACCATCTCACGAGCACCACATCAGGCAGCATAACACAGGTTAAAAGGATTAGAGTGGATTCTGGTCTCAAGACCATGGTGGAATCCAGCTGCCATTTAATGCACATGCAACCTTGAGCAAGTTGCCTAACCTCTCTGCCTCAGTTTCCTCATATGTAAAATTGAAATAGTAACAATTTTTCTCTGGTTGAATTGTTTTGATAACCGTTTTAAGGATAAGTTAATGCATGTGAACCAATAACTACTTGGCAAGTGATAAGTGCTGGGCAAATGGCAGTTATTGTTACAACCATCACCATCACACTCCCTTCCACTTCTGAGCCTTGCAGCTTGCCATTCCCCCTGCCCAGAAGCCTCTTCCCTGCCCAAGTCCCATCTTCCCTGCCCTTGAAGATTTAGCTCAAGATACACTATTTGCATTTGCTTTAGCTCTTCTTATCTTCTCAACTCTTGTGTTGATATTTCTCACTTTAACACTGAACCATGCATTCTGTGTTTGTGGGTTACTGAGTTCCTTTCTAAGTGTACATTATGTCTTATCGATGAAGCTATAAATTTATCAAGAGGCAGAGGTCATTTCTACTCCCCACAGTGCCTATACAGTAGCAGAGAGGGGCTCAAAAATCACGGTTGATTCACATTTTTGTTTCCATTTTCTAGCTGTCGAAGTCTCATTTAAACACAGAATAAGATACAGTTTTAATACCTTAAGTTTTTTTTAAGCTGGAATCAAGAACACACTTAATAAATCAGAAGACTTAAGTTTCCATTTGGATGGCCGCTAAGTGGCCGGGACTCCATGGGAGGTCAATTAAGCCTGCTGAGCATCTAGTTTCTTATCATGGGAATACCACGCACCCTACAGGGTTACTGTGAGAGTCAAATTAGATACCAAATGTTAGAGCAATTTAGGCAAACCACAAAACAAATACAAAACATTTTCTAAATTAAAAAATCTGACAATTCAATAACTAATTTTTAACTTTTACAAATAGCTCTGCTAGATGTACAAGAGAAAAACAAATAATTTGTCCTGAGCCATAATCAGATTCTTATTTAATGACACATCTCAAATACTGAAATAAAGGCAATCATGGATGAAAAAAATCCTTTCCTCACAACATTTATAAAACAGCCAAATGTGAACTCCATGAAGGCAGGGGCCGGGCCTGTTTGAGTTGCCACCCACCCCCATCCCCATCCCCGGAGCCTTAACATAGTAGTTGCTTAACAAGTATCTGAGATAAATGCATGAATTTGTACATGAATAAACACAAGAGTATTATTTGATGGCACAAAACCAACATTGTCTGAGTTTTATTATTTGATCATCAGAAATTCTGTTGACAGCACAGGTCAGAAAACTGATTAGAATAACACAATTTAAACTTTAGGTCATTTACGTTATTATTGTCATCAACCAGGAGTTGTACAACTTAAAAATAAAACACATATACGCAAAACCCTGAGCTGCTTCCTGTAAGACACCTGCAACAAAACAAGGCTGCTCATGAGGGGCTTTTCTAAGGAAGACATGGACATTCTTTAAACACCTTTTATAGGTCTATTGAATACAGGCTTCCATTTTTCTTTCTGTAATGATGGATTATTCACTTCAGGAAATGAATATTCAGATGTCTGTTGTTTGCCAAGCTGTCACACCATGACATACATTCTTACAATCCCTTTAATTATTAAGTATAATAATGGTTCTTTTAAAGAGACCTGCAATAGAGTCATCTAACAAGGTATAGTGTTTATGATAACAGAAAGTGTGATTCTGATGAAAGATAAACAATTGATCATCTATGAATGAAGTTCAGCCATCTCTTTTGGGCAGAATATGGTGTTGTGCTAGCAGATCTAGTTACAGTGCCAGCTTATATCTCAGAACATAGTATTTGACAAGTTTGATTGTGATAAGACCTTAGGTACAATACAATGCTACAGGCGGTCAGAAGAGGGAGACTATTTCTGAGGTGCTGGTTTGGAAGATGGTTAGGAAAGGCTTCATAGACAAGGCAGGGACGATTTATTGGATGCTTATTGTAGTGTCATCTACAGGGAGGTGGGGACTTATAAAATCTTCCAAATACCAGGAACTGTGACAGGTGCTCTATGTATCTGATTTCAGTATATCTTCATAAATCTTGATAGGTAAACATTATCTGCATTTTATCAATGAGAAAACTGATGCTTAGAGAAGTTAACTTATCTAAGGTTACACAGTTAAGAAGGGGCAGAGCCTGAATTTGAACACAGATATGACAATAATGTCCATGAACTTTCTGCTGTAACAAGTTGACTGCCCTCATTTCAAATATTAAAACAAAATATCTTGATTTTACAAAATGTGTAGATAGAGGCTGAATCAGGCAGGCATTCTAGGTGAGCAAAACAGCTTGCACAAGACTTAGGTGTAGGAAAGTACCAGAGATATTCAGTCCAGAATGCAACAGGTTAGATGAAGTTGAATGCAAAAATTTAAAGAATTTGGACTAGTAGGGAGAAACTGAAGATAACTACAGCTTGGCAGAGTAGGCTGTACATTCACAAAATATATTACAAGGAAACAGTTTAGTTAAAAATAAAGAGCTCTACTTGTTCTGAGGAGTGCAGAGCACATGAGCTTTGGCCTTCGATGCAACATGTGGGTAGACCTCAAAATAAACATACAAACGTTGCCTAGCAACCGTGACAATAGTCACAGCTGATCTGTGATCTAAATCCAAGCTAGAAGGATATCTGGCCATATTCTCTGAGTGTCTAATTATGAGCTCTGATACTGGACCACCCCAAGAACTTAGGAAAAAAATCCACATTTAAGGCATGAAGTTGAGCTTCCAGTTCTACAAGGCAACTGCTTCATTTTCATTGCTTTCCAAACTCTAGTTTTCCAGTGCTTTTTTATGGGATAATAATTTTGTAAGTAAGGAGAAGAGCAAGCCACACAGCCTAGGTCAGTCATCAAAGAATAGAAAAGCAGATTTCTTTCCTGAAGTTGTATTCCTGTCTCTAGAGATTCCAGTTGCTTCTCTTGATGCATGAAATAATTCCAACTATGTCTAATCTCTGGCTGCCTAACATAAAGCAAAACAAGGAAGTCAGGTCCAGAAAATACAGCCTACTTTCTGCTTCTTGTCCCTCCCCTAGAGAAGGTTTGACAGGTGAGGATTTACATAAGCCTGTGAATCAAACAATTTCTGTTAACAGGCACTACAGGAGCCATGAGGAAGACTGTACTTAACTAGCCATGTGACTTGGAGCTCTTAACCTTTCTTGCGCTCCTTTTCTTTATTTGTAAAAACTGCTGGCCTTGAGAATCCTGTAGTTCTGCAATTCTAATATTATATGCTATACTTTAGTGAAGGGCATTAAATAATGTGCTTAAGGACAGACGTTCAATTGGGAAACACAGAGGTTAAGAGCATGAGCTCTGGAGTCCCATAGACCTGAGGCCTAATTCTGGTTGCACAACTACAGGCAGGCTGCTTAATCCTTCCAAATGTGAGGTTTTTAAATTCATTTAATGGATATAAAAAATGATACCTACTTCATAAGATAGCAGTGAGGATTAAATGAGGGTATGTGTATAAAGTGCATGATTTGGTGCCTGGCACATGGTACATCAACAGACAGCAGTGATTTTTACCATTTTATGAATGCCAACAGCCTCGAAAGTGTCTCTGCTTGGCCTCAGAATGACAGAGTAATTCTGTGCTGACCACTGTGTTTTTTGTTTTTGTTTTTTTGGATAGAGTATTGCTCTGTCACCTAGCTGGAGTGCAGTAGCATGATCTTGGCTCACTGCAACCTCCGCCACCTGGGTTCAAGCAATTCTCCTGTCTCAGCCTCCCGAGTAGCTGGGACTACAGGTGTGCACCACCACACCCAGCTAATTTTTGTATTTTTAGTAGAGATGGGGTTTCACCATATTGGTCAGGCTGGTCTCAAACTCCTGACCTCAGGTGATCCGCCCACCTCAGCCTCCCCGAAGTGCTGGGATTACAGGTGTGAGCCACCATGCCCAGCCTGAGTGCTAATTTGAGAAGTTACACATTTCATATTAATCTTATCTTCCTCAAAGAAAATAACCTGCAACTTTATTTTACATTGTGGTATTTTCTTTGGATTCAAATGCATGGTTGCTTTAGGTCCATGTTCCAGTCAAATTAAGAGGAATCTTGGTAGCAAGTGCACATACTTGTAACAACCCTGACAAGACTATGAGCTTATCTAAAGCATATATAGTTATTGATGATATGATTATGGTATAAGAATGAGAAATTCTGGCCAGGCACGGTGGCTTACACCTGTAATCCAAGCACTTTGGGAGGCTGAGGTGGGTGGATCACCAGGTCAGGAGATTGTGACCATCCTGGCTAACACAGTGAAACTCCGTCTCTACTAAAAATACAGAAAGTTTGCTGGGCATGGTGGCATGTGCCTGCAGTCCCAGCTACTCAGGAGGCTGAGACAGGAGAATCACTTGAATCCAGGAGGCGGAGGTTGCAATGAGCCAAGATCGTGCCACTGCACTCCAGCTGGGTGACAGAGCAAGCCTCCATCTCAAAAAAAAAAAAAAAAAAGAATGAGAAATTCTGAGCTCTGCTGAACAATCATCCCAGAAGCCTTTCTATTTCCATAGTGCATTCATTCCTTAGGTGTAAACCGAACAGAGAGCAAGAAAAACATGAGAACTTTTATGTGCGCTCGTGCTGCAAAACCAACTGCAAGCCTCAATCTCCACAGAAATGAGAGACTCAAAATGTCTCTAACACAAAGTAGGGAGGAACATATAAGGATATCTTAAGACAGAGCCAAATATGTGAGGACTGAGAGATGGGCCTGGCAGCCCACCTTTCACTGAAGAATATTCTTAATTAAAAAGCCAGTGTCATGAGAACTGTAACAAGGTTCTCTTATCCAAGCTGACTGTCAAATAACCGACATGAAAATGGGGAGTGAAATAAAACGTTATTCTGGAAACCACCTAAGAAGAACAAATTCATAAATGTATACTGACAGCAAGTTTAATTTTGCAAGTATTAAAGAGGTAGTGTTGTATCAATCTTTGCAAATATTAAAGAGACGGTCACTGGGCACAGTGGCTCATACCTATAATCCCAGCACTTTGGGAGGCTCAGGTGGGAGGACTGCTTGAGCCCAGGAGTTAGAGACCAGCCTGGACAGCACAGTGACACCCCATCTCTACAAAAGAATCAAATTAGCCAAGTGTGGTAGTACACGCCTGTGGTCCCAGGCCCTCAGGAGGCTGAGATGGGAAGACCACTTAAGCCTGGACATCAAGGCTGCAGTGACCCGTGATCGCACCACTGCACTCCAGCCCAAGTGACACAGCAAGACCCCAAGACCCTGTTGCAAAAAAAAAAAAAAAAGAAAAGAAAAGAAAAAAAGTTGTGTCATGGTTAGAAGAATGGCTTTGGAGCCAGGCCACTTGAGTTTGAATCTCAGCTCTGCTAAACTGTGTGACCTTGAGCAAATTTCTAAGCTGCTCCGTGCCTGTTTCAGATAATGATACATTCCACTGCATTACATTCCACCTTCCCATCAGATAAAAATTCAGTGGAATAGATGGAACACAGTTTAAAGTAGGATTCATTTGAATTTGAAACTGCTGTAAATATATGAGCACTGCTGCTTATATTTCAATCTAAGCAAAAGTTTCCTATAGGATAAGGGTGTCCTATTTCCTATAGGATAAGGGTGTTTTCAGTTATGTGCTATTTTAATTTTACTATTAACAATTTTCGCCATATTCCAAAATGACTAATTTATTCCTTCTCTACTGCCCATGTAAAATGTCCAAAGAAACTGTCAACTAAACTATTATCTCCTAATCCCAATCAGTGTACAATACTCTTTTTCAGACAAGTGGGAAACCTCACCCATCGGAATTTCAGCAGTACTAAGATACTGCATATAACAAAAGAGCACAATATTGATTTCCAGTGTTTAAGTTTAGAAACAAATTCCCCTCTCAGTTATTTAAACTACTTAGATATAAACTACTGAATGGAGGATTTCGTAAGACTAGTCTGCTGAAAAGAATTTTAGAATCAAATAGAATCTTGCTATTTGTAGTGACCCAGGGTAAGTTATTTGAACTCTCTTGGCCCTCAGTCTCCTCATTTATAAAGCTGTCAGTACCTCCTTACCTAGTTGTAAAATATGCAACTCTTATGAGGAATAAATGAAATCTTATGTAAATCACTTAGCACAGTAGTTGTCCAATAAATTAATAAATGTTAAATTTATTTGTTTCTATTTATTTTCAAAATTTACATCCTGTAGAGTTTCTCTAAACTATATACATACTGCTAGACTAACTCCTGCCCCCAGAGCATTCCAGAATTTTTTTCAGATTATCAGCAATAACTAGAATGTTCTTGGTTAACTTTTTCTTTGTTTTATATTGGTTGTCTTCCCAAGTTGAATGGTACCCAAATTTTCAGTTCATTGACCTATATATAGTAGGATATGGAGAAGTTACACATACATTAAGAAAATATGGTTTACTACTACTTCACCTGGAAATCAAGTGGTATTTCACAAAGATTTTAATTGCAAATATGGAGATCAGTGTTGATCACATTTAATCTTTGGAAACCTGTGAACAGGTATAAAAATATGATTGTCAGAAGGGCTGGAGAAGAAAACAATTCCAATTTTCTGGGCTAAGAATCCAGGCCTGCCACAATAACATTGTGAGAATAATTCAGCACACAATACTGCAATAATTAAAAGATTATTGAAACCAACAGAAGGCTCAAACTCAATAGCCAAGAGAGATTAACCCTCCATTTTTAAACCCTGAATATTCAGCAGAGGACTTTTTTTTTTTTTTTTTTAAGTGATGTGGACCCGTTAGGGCTAAAATTCCAAGTAAATATAATTAACTGATTAACAACTCAAGGTTAGAGTAAGATATCATGTGGAAGATATTTAGTTTTATAATATTGCTGGGGGAAAACATGATCTCTAATTCTAATCACTGAAACTATATGTAGAATAGGCAGGAATTCATAACCTATTTAAATATTTTAGGCTAAAAATGTTCATAATTATTGCTGGCAATGAATGTAATGTCAAGCCACTGGGCAATGTAACTGGCCAAGCATTAACACCGTAGCTCAGTGGTTCTTGACATAATAGGTAGAAATGGTCCTGGAAGAGAATTATTTATAGGCAGTAGTTAGAATAGTGGGAGAGGAAGGGGGACAATAGACACTTAGAAACTTACAAAGGAAAAAGGGCAAGAAGAAGAGGGAAGGAGGTCTGTGGCCTAAAAAGCTGTAAGCCTCTCAGGTAATTCTAAAATTCCCAGATATGGAGAATCACTTTTAGGTAATTTAAAACAAGATGGCTTTGTAGTGGCTCAGTGAAAGGACCACGATTTTCTACCGTCTATTGCTGTACATTAGTGCTTTATTCCTGGTGATGATCTCTGTCTCTTCACACTTACATTTGGTTAAAAGAAAGGATCACATAAGATATTAGGATAAATTTGCAAAATGACTCTTCAAAATTACCTTCCAGCCAGCTTAAAATAAGATTTTTGATGCTAATATTGCTAGCCTAGGTTACTGAAGAACCTAAATGTTCCCTGAAAAGACTGGGACAAAGGCATACATGCTTGCCCTGAAGTACCTCAATGATACTTGTCCTCTTTAGTCTTATGTCCCTAAACCCCAGGAACGCTTGATACTCGTGACTTTCTCTTTCTCTGTAGCCCGCGTCCTTTCTTGCACCACAAGGAAATAGTAGTATGTTGTAGACATCATCGATCCCAATATTGCTATCATTTTATAGGTAGATATTCTGGAACTAATATTAGGGGAACCCCTAATGCTGCACACATTATACACCCAGTATACAGCTCAGCTGCCAGTATATTTTTTAAAACAGGATGCAATTTTCAAATGGTCAAGTAATTAAATTTTCAGAAAATGATACATGTCTATTTCTGTAGATCAGGAGTCTAAAAAGCAAATGAAAACATGTGCAGAGTGATGTGAATATCATCAGATTATTATGAAGATCAGGCCAGTATGAATATCATAAGGTCAGTATGACGATAAGTATGTGACAAACTAGTACATGTATTCCCCAACTTAAAGGCTTTCAAACATTTTAAACACATTGTTCAGATCTAGCGAAATTAGTCTGTGTTCTAATAAAAGAACCTCCTTTTGTTCCAGACATGAGAATACTGAATAAAATTTAACATAAAAAATAAAATACATAGGTAAGCTTTAAAGAAGAGAAATTCCCAAGTAACCTAAGAGGGAGGGAATTCTAAGTCCTCTGGTGAGCAAGGCTGAGACAGAATGACTCACGGGGATATCAGAAACAGATATAACAGCTGGGAACTAGGAATTGAATTCTCTAAATGAGAAAGGAATCCTGGCTACAGGCCCTGTGCTGAGTTACTAGCTTAAAGCCAGAAGCTACTCAGAACTGATCATCCACAAACATAAGCCTTGACAACTGCCCACCTATCCAGAACAATGGCAAGGAAGCTTTCTTTCTGGCTGGAGCCATGAGTGTAAAAATGCACACGCATGAGAAAAATAAATTCCAAACTTGTGCCATTGGGCACTCAAGGACCAAATTTACTTCTGTAGAGTGGAAGCACCAAGCCAAGATATTAACGCTGTTGAAATCTGAATGACCGCAGGCAGTGACATGCTAAAAACCACTTGGTAGAGGCAGATCTACAACATAGGGGAAAAAGAACTCTCATGGAGAACAATCTTCATTGAAGGTGAATTTCAAGCCACATTTTCCCAACCTAATCAGGAAGTAAAATAGCATGTGGGAGAGTCAGTGTTACAAGTATGGGAGAAATTTTACTTCAAGAATTAAAGACAGGCTGGGCACAGCAGCTCACACCTGTAATCCCAGAACTTGTCTATCCTCTTTTGCACCTTGGGTTGAGTAGTGAAGAAAGAAATAGAGGTGAAGAAGGAGACCGAGGCAAGTGAATCAGTTGAGCCCAGGAATTCAAGACCAGCCTGGGAAACATGATGAAACCCTGTCTCTACCAAAAATACAAAAATGAGCCAGGCATGGTGGCTCTCACCTATGGTCCTAGCTACTTGGGAGGCTGAGGTAGGAGGATCACCTGATCCCAGGAGGTCAAGGCTGCAGTGAGCTGTGATCGTGCCACTACACTCCAGCCTGAGTGACAGGACAAGACCCTGTCTCAAAGAAAAAAATAACTAAAACAATAGAAAACTCTGAAGGAGACTTTTAATAAATTTTAAACATCAAAGACACAAAAGAAAAAATAAAAACCCCAAATCAAAAACAGGTGAAAATATAAACTACACGTAACTGCATAGAGACTTAAGCAACTGGAAGATAGATCTGAGGCCACTACTCAGAATACAACACAGAAAAATAAAGAGATGGAACATATGAAAGAGAAGAATCCTGAAATATAAAAATGCTGGTTGCCAGTTTCGGTTCCCTGATGCAGACTTGACTCTTTAAACCTGACATCTTTTAAAATAAATGCTATAAAATGACGCATGTCTAAAAGCATATGAGGCACTGTTTTAAACACATTGTTAGCATGAGAATATTTATATTCAGGGACTCTGATGATCATTAGCCATAGTAATGGAATCATATAAAAGGGTTTCATTTTCCCTATTGGATATAAACACAATTTCCTACATTCACAATAAGGAAAAAGCACATGTAACTGAAAAATGTATAAGTGATTCTATTCCCTGCTACCTTCCCTGGCCACTCTGTTAGTATAGTTAATAAGGAAACAGTATGTGCAGGAGGCTGAGCTCCTGATTTCTTGGTGGGAACAGCACTCACAGCTCACATCTTCCCCAACAACTCTATCCTAGGCAACTCTGGAGGCCCTGAGGTGTGGTCTAGGTCTTTGACTCTTAAGTCACTTGTATGGGAGACCTCAGTCCATTATAGAGTTCAGGGAGTACGCTTGCATACTAAGCGCTTTAATCTGTTGTGGCAACTTTGAGTGAAATGTGAGTGGTCCATGACCTTGCTCAGGCTCCAAACGTGGGCCATGAACATCAGTTGGTTTAGTTCATGAGAGACCTTCCCTGTGAAGGTTGATTGGATCACGAGGTCAAGAGATTGAGACCATCCTGACCAACATGGCGAAACCCTGTCTCTACTAAAAATACAAAATTTAGCCAGAAGTGGTGGCACGTGCCTGTAGTCCCAGCTACTCAGGAAGCTAAGGC
This sequence comes from Hylobates moloch, assembly GCF_009828535.3. Lineage (NCBI taxonomy): Eukaryota > Metazoa > Chordata > Mammalia > Primates > Hylobatidae > Hylobates > Hylobates moloch. The sequence goes on from NW_026652281.1 coordinate 51,534,076, forward strand.
AGGAGAATTGCTTGAACCCAGGAGGCGGAGGCTGCAGTGAGCCAAGATTGTGCCATTGCACTCCAGCCCGGGCGACAGAGCGAGACTCTTTCTCAAAAAAAAAAAATAATAATAATAATAACCAAAGTTAACACATTCAATAAAAGCAGACCCAAAGTCCTTTTTTCTAACATATAAAATATCTTCCCCAAATAAAGTTAAATGTTAGTTTTTTAAAAAACAGAGTGTTGTAAAGGGGTCTTCGAAAACAGATGGCAACAAAACAGACCAAGCAACAACTTTGAAACCAAGGTGTGCTAACCATTCCTGTGAGAGGAACCAGGGAAAATGACAAAAGGTGAGTAAACTGGGTGTGAAGTTTTCCTCCTCTAGTTAAGGAGATGTATTTACCAGGTGGCAGCTGCCAAATACGAAATTAGAAACTAGATTGAGAAAAATGAGTCATTCGAAAGAATTCAGGGGCAGGTTATTCTGATTGTTGATGAACTTGTCTTTGCACTTTTGCACCTCGGGTTGAGTGGTGAAGAAAGAAACAGAAATATGAGCAGCAGAAACGTAACCCTCAGAGCTTGCCTGGAGGACCGACAACACACACCCAATCAGTTGTGGTGGCTCCAGTTAAACTGCGTAGAGCCCCAGGACAAAATGATAATCTTAGGTGTTACTGACACCTGATGGAAATTCAGTCTGTCTACAAGGGAAGAGTAGCAAGAACATCTCATCAGAATGTCCTAGAATTAACTAGAACTCTCAGTTCCACAAAACAGCACATGCAACAGAAACTGGAGTGTCTCAGGGGAAAGTATGGGAAGAAGAGCTTAAGAAAATAATGCACGAGGCAAGCCAATGACTGGCAGGCTGGATGTATTTCACACTTACGAGCAGTCCTGCCTTTAACTGACTGTGCTCCACCAGAATAACATCTCAGTCATTAGGATCTGCAGCTGTTGGCATTTTCTGCTTTAGCCTTGCCTCCTGGTTGCAGATTTCCTTTAAGGAAATCATATTTCTACTGTATATTCCCAGAAAAACAGGCTCCCAAGCTTAACCTCAACCCTCTTCCTTTAACCTTTCACTCCGCTTTTACAGCATCGTGATAGCAGTGCCATTTAACACTTTTCACATTGCTCTTTATATTTCTTATGTGGGCCATACCTCTGTATGCCTAGCATCACGTCTGGCCGATTGCAGAAACTCCAGGGAAAAAAAGAAAAAAGGGTTCCTTGCTCATATTTTTTGTTTGATTATCCACTCTATAATCTTTAACCAAAGCATAAATAGATATTAAGCTTCAAAAACTCTACTTGTAAATCCTAGAGAATAGAAATGAATATTTTATCATTTCTACCTAACCAGGAATAATCTGTATTGATGTAACAGCATCTTAGGGCTCTATTCATATTAAGATAAAACTAATCTTTTTTCCAATCCAATAAATATTGAGCAATTACTATGTGGAAGACATGAAGTAGACGCTATAGGGGATTCTGTCTTTAAGGGGCTCATGGTATAGTAAAAGTTTGCATTCTGAGAGAGGAAATCACTGTAGCAAAATGAGAATTTAGTGTGTGATAACTTTTCATGCACTGAAGCTCATTCTTTGAAAAGTGTTCATGGCAAGCTGTTAAATATGTCCTGAAAAACAATATAGTGTGGTAGTTTTTATTTTCTTAATCTGTAAAACGAGCATAACAGGAGTTTCTACCTCATAGCTACATTATCATCACAGCACATAAGGGCTCCCCGTATGTGCTTAGAATATAGTGTTTTCAGTAAACGTAGCTGTTACTATTAATGTGTTATAGCCACATTAGAACTATTATTAGAACTATTAATATAAATATCAATATCAGAACTATTAATACTCTGTTCTAATACACATTATGCTAATCTATTCTTTTACTAGAACCTGTTACAGTCACCTTCTAATAATCTACTATTATTGCTGAGGGTAGATAATAGAGTACTATAGCACATGGGTACAACAATGTCACCCTGCTAATGGTATGATTACACATAGTTTCTGCCCAAATCACAATGTTCAAATAAACAGATTTGTCCAGAAGCCATCAAGTCTTAGGAGATGCAAAGTTGCTTTGAAAATTGGAAATCATGTGACTCTGTATTTTTATGGCTTTCCATCAAAATGGTATGGCTCAATTCTTTTTTTTTCCTTTTTTTCTTTATATATATATTTTTTTGACACAGGGTCTCATCACTGTGTCAGGCTGGAGTGCAGCAGCACAATCATAGCTCACTACAATTTCAACCTCCCAGGCTCAACTGATCCTCCCACCTTAGCCTCCCAAGTAGCTGAGGCCACATAGGTGCACGCCACCATGCCCTAATTTTTAAATTTTCTGTAGAGACAGGGTCTTGCTATGTTGCTCAGGCTGGTCTCAAACTCCTGGCCTCAAGTGATCCTCCCTCCTTGGCCTTCCAAAGTGCTGGGATTACAGGCATGAGCCACTATCCCTAGCCCTTTTTAATATCTTTTATTTAATTTAAAAAATTGGATATAGTACCCAACCAAAGTTCATTTAAATGCATGAAAATGCTTTCGGTCACGCTCTGACATTCAGCGGAAGCAAAGAGCTCTATCTAATTCAGAATTGTCACCCAAAATGCCAAGAGTATGCCTTTTGAGAAACATTAAGATGACATTTTTAAGTCAAGAGCATCCATAGAGAAAAAATTAAATGCAATGTTTGTGAAGACCTCCTGTAATTTTCTAGGATGCAGATTGCTAATTCTATACATCAAAAAACTATGCAATATGTTCTTATGAGGTTAGACACACCAATGCTAAAACAGATATCCCAGATTCGTATGATCTCCAAATTGAGGGAATTACAAGGTATAATGAAAGAGGAGATACAAAGATATCTATGACCATAGAAGAACATGGGTTATGGAGTTTTTATTTGAATAGGACTAATTAAGACTGTTCATATTTTGAGAAAAAGTAGATGTTTCCACTTAAGAAGTAGTGATCACTTAAAGTTAACTGTGATTATAAACAATGAATAGCAACATAAATACTTGGCTGATTTTAAGAAGTTACTCAAATGAAAAGAAAATGCTTTCTTTTTCTTTTTGGTTTCATTCTTTCAAACTGTTACTTTACATACTATATTTTAAGTTTTCATTGCAGGAGAGATGTTATACTTAGTCAATTCTACCAGAGAATAATCAAGGAACCAAAACTCCTCACTAATTCTATATAATCAACTACTCTCAGGCATTGGGACTCTTCTTTCAAAGCATCTGAACTGAACCACAGCCAATATTTATACTTGGATGTGTTGCTTCATAAACACTGTTTCACATTCTACAAAGCACGCTGATTCCTAACAGACACCAGGAGTCCTTGCTGCACACACACGGGATCCCTAGTCAGCCTCATTGCTATAGGTGGCTTATTCCTTCTCCATCAGTCTACAGGTGTGGCCTTTCCTTGTTCAGCAAGATTTTGCTAAAGTTCACTACTTCGTTTTAATCCTATACTGCCTCCTAGAACCCAAGCAGCACACCCTCCCCACCATATTCCCAACAACTCAATATTCCTTTTAGATACTGAAAAATCAGTGCTCAAAAGTCGAATTCATTCATCAGAAAGAAGCAATCTATATTAATATAAGCTCTAGTGCTGATTAGGAAATAGACTTTCTCCTTTTGAACAGTAGATGCCACTCCTTGCTGAGCTTCCCTGCAATGCAGAGGTTTTTCCTCTGAAAAACATGTGAAACAGCAGGAACTTTCCAGAGCTGCTGATTAAGCATTTCTGTCATTCTGATACATAGGTGGTTTCCTAGAAAACTACAGAGGCCTCAAAGTCCTGATCCTTAGGGAAGCTGCCTAAACTCTCTGCCTCATTTTCTGAAGCTGTACAATGGGAATAAAGAACTTGCCCCCTGCCTGTGTGTAAGTGGAGAATGCCGGGTCCCTAACCATACAGAAGAGATAGTTAAATCTCTGTGAAAACACTTTTTATTCTTAAAAGATAGACACAAAGTAACCCTCAGTGATGTTATTCTACAACCGTCTCAGGTTGTGTAAAGGAAATGGAACCGAAGCAGGTTACAACACTTGCCACGCCACACCCAGCATGTATCAGGTATGCAGAAAGGTCAGAGTGAGCTCACGCTCTAAAACGGAGGTCATCACAGGGTGGCAGCAGGGCTGGGGAGGAGGAGGGCTATTTCCAACCCTAGAGACAAAGGTGCCAAACCAAACTGACATAGCTGCGGCTTTCCTTCTTTCGGGCCACTTGTACCGGGCCACTTGTACCGACCCACACAAATCCCTAGTTTTGTAACCCTACGCGTCCGGTCACCAGATACGTTTCCCGGCGGAAGGGGCAGTAACAGTGTTACTGACAGGGAGGAGGAGTCGCCAAGAAACAGTTAAACTCAGAACGCACAGTATCGCCAGGGTCGCGATAGTAGGAAGAGGGCACGTCCAGAGCCTGGGGAGTCCGCTGCACGGACCAGGCCCCGGACACGCAGGGCCGGGAGTGGGGGGCACAGGCCGCTAGACCAGGGAGCACGCGCGGCCTGGAGCAAAGCGGCGGAAGACAGTACTCACTCTGCGTGGACACCGGACCCCGCAGCCCTCGGCTTGGTTTTCAGGAGGTCTGCATTCCTAGCTGGGCTCGGCTCCCGCGGTTTCCGCTTGGAGCTCCAGCCCAGCTCTCTTGAGTGCGACGGGGCGGGGCGGTCCCGGGAAGGCGACGCAGGATGCTCCCCGCCCCCCTGCCCGGCGGCCCCGCCCCGGGAGCCCGGGATGCGTGGGGAGGGAGGTCCCGCTCCGTAGACTCGTCATGCGCCTGGCATCTGGAGACTGGCTCACTCAATAACGCAGCCTGTGATGCGGACCACGTGTTGTGTGGGCTGCGCACCGCCGGCTGTATGACAGGTTACCGCTCCTTCGGCTGTCACCCTGTGACTACCAGAATAAGGCAACGACGGTGGGTGCACTTCGCAAATACGCTCCCCCGAAGACCTCTTTTGAAACTACAAAGTGGATTAGTAATGACTACAACCAGGAATTTGCAAATGCAGTTAAAACTGTGTAATGGATTTCTTTAAAGAGTAGTTTAACAGTAAGAATTCTACCGGATTACTTTATATTATAGTATATTACAAACTTCAAAATTAGTAAGAATAGATTTGAGGCCATTGAATACAATATAAATTCATGAGTCTGTACTGCTGTAAATAAATGAATGGAGGGGTTAAGCCACTCTTTCATACAGAAGGCCAACTAATAAATATTGAATGACCGATGGAGTTAGAGAAAATAATTATAAAAATTTTAAAAATAAATGAAAAGCCGTACACCAACCACATTAAAGGCTCTGAACCCTAAACTTGGGGTGTGAGTGAAGGAGGTGGTGGTAGTCACTGTTTGAGGAACACAGACCTCAGGACAGGCTGGACAGTGCTGTTCTGAGTCATGACAAATGATGGCCAGTGGCATGAAAAAGGTGAACTCATCCACACAGCTTTGTACCCCACCAGGCAGCCAAGGCAGGTAGGGCCCTCTGACGTCCCCCTTCAAGGTACTCCTTACAGCTACCTTTTTTTTTCTTTTATTTCTGTCAAAAATCTAGTGAAATAAGAGCCCTTCCAACTTTAAGATTCTAACATTTCCAGAGCAGAAGACCCTGTCCTTATAATTTTTTTTTTTTTTTGAAATGGGAGTCTCGCTCTGTGGCCCACGCTGGAGTACAGTCTCAGCTCACTGCAACCTCCACCTCCCGGGTTCAAGCAATACTCCTGCCTCAGCCTCCCAAGTAGCTGCGATTACAGGCACGCACCACCACACCTGGCTAATTTTTGTATTTTTAGTAGAGACAGGGTTTCACTATGTTGGCCAGGCTGGTCTCGAACTCCTGACCTGAAGTGATCCGCCCACCTCGGCCTCCTAAAGTTGCTGGGATTACAGGCATGAGCCACGTGCCCGGACTTAGAATTCTTCTTGATATATAGCTTATATATCCCTTTTTGTTGTTGTTGATCATTAGTATTGTCATTCCTTTTAAAAAATAAACTACAACTCAGCTCACGCAGGTTTCACTGACATTAATTTCTCCTGTGACAAAAACAGCACAGGGTGACTAATTTGGGCCACACCCCATAGGGATGGGCCCGGGGCCCCACAGCTTCCAGAGTTAGGCAGCTCAATGATGCCTATCTCTGAATGTATTTCTGTGCTCCTGATGAGTACAGATGAGTAATCACATGGTTATAAAACAAATTTTCCGGCCAGGCATGGTGGCTCACGCCTGTAATCCCCACCACTTTGGGAGGCTGAGGCGGGTGGATCACCTGAGTTCAGGAGTTCGAGACCAGCCTGGGCAACATGGTGAAACCCTGTCCCTACTAAAAATACAAACATTAGCTGTGTGTGGTGGTGCGTGCCTGTAATCCCAGCTACTCAGGAGGCTTCAGGCAGGATTATTGCTTGAACCTGGAAGGCAAAGGTTGCAGTGAGCTGAGATCACACCACTGCACTCCTGCCTAGGCAATAGTGAGACCCTGTCTCAAAAAAAAAAAAATTTCACAAGATTCTTCTGCTGTAAGTCGGGTGGAAAGGGGCTCCTTTCCTTAGAGTGAAGGCACAATGTAGTTCCACTGTTGTGCTGTGGCCATCACAATCCCTGAGTGTGTCCTTCCTGCCAGGTGGTTCTCAAATCATCTGCATCTGAAACTCCTGGGAATGCCTATTAAATATATGAAATCCTGGGCTCTTCCCCACCCTGGCAAATCAGAATTTCTTGGCTTGAAACCCGAGAATCTGCATTTTAACCAGATTCTCCAGTTGATGTTTAGGTTATGGGTAGCCTAAACTACCCACATTCTGCACTATTCAGTCTCCTGGCTACTCAAAATGTGGTTGCCAAAGCAGCAGCAGCGCATCCACTGGAAGCTTGTTAGAAAAGCAGAATCTCAGCCTCATCCAGGACTTCCTAAATCAGAATCTTCATTTTAATAAAACCCACACTGACTCATTATATACATTAAAAGGTGAGAATTACTGCTCTGGATCTTATTTCTCAAGCCCTGGTTATTATTTGTACATTACTTACATAGCTATATTATGTTTACTTAATTTGAAAGAAACAGATTTACTTTAACCTTAAATTCAGCCTCACCATAAATGAAAATCGCCATGGGATTAGGGAGTTGATGTGCTGGTTTACTTTTTATAGCACATTAAAATATAAGCATAATTATTAAAATAAAAATGCTTTCTTGTCTAACACACAGTCATCTCACAAACCACACGTGGTAGGAGGGTACTGTGGGCTGATGCTGGCGCTGAATGTCAGCACACCCTCCACAGTACCCGAAGAGTTAGCCCAAACCCTCACTCCTATTACAGATGAGAAAAGTAAGAACCTGGGAAGAGAGCTGTGTTGCCAAAGTCAGCACAGCTATTTATGGCAGACCCAGGACCCAAATCACAAAAGTATTTCTCTGATAGGTGCTTATTCCTTCATAGATCTCCTCCTGTCTAGGCTGGGAGAAAAGTTGTTTGTGCTTTCTTCTGTTTGAAAGGCCTAATGTTGCTGAATAACCTGTCATCTGTAGTTTTCCTATTCAATTAGGTAATTCTCCTGTTTTCCTTTCTGTCATGGATATCTGTCATTCAGCAGGAGGCCACATATTTGAAAACCCTCACCACATATTGATAATTTCCCACCTCATCAGTCCATGCCTTCCCAAAGCAGGATCCAGAAGACTCACACCCCCCGATTCCCTTGGAGCAGGGTGAAGGCATGTGATTTACACTGGCCAATCAGATGTGCCAAACAAGAATGAGCTGGGAGATGAGCAACATGTGCAGGCTGCTGCCCACCAGGAAATCCATGTTATAATAGGGATTTTGAGTCTTCTGCATTGTCAGTGGCAGAGTTCTGGCACCCAGTCCTACATGTGACAGGAGCTGAGCTGTGGCGGCAGCAGAAGAAAGTCTCATAGTGTTACTGTGCATTGTTCCTACTGTAAGGCTTTAGACTTATTCTGCTGTACTCTCCTGGATTTCTCTACCAGCTACCCCCTGTTCCTTAAGAAATTCCTTTTTGGCTTGGTCAGACTGGGTTCTAATTGGAACTAACAACTTTAACCAGTACATCTTCTTAACAGCATGGTCTTCTACAGAGACATTCCTAACACAATCTGAACCTCGGTTTCCTCACCTGAACAGTCAGGTTGGTGAAACAGAAGTTGTCTGACAAGTCTTCCAGAAATAAAATTGCATGACTGGTTATGGATCACAACTATTTTCATATAGGCTTTAGTAAGAGTCTGTATAATTTCTGCAGCCGCATCTTCACTACTGATTTGCCAAAAATTAAATTTTAAGAACTAAATATTTTATACTAATTATTTTGAATTAGAAAAATTTACATCACTTAAGAGCATTAGATCTTTGAAACCCAAAACCTCATAGCAGAAGGGATATTATTTGAGGGCCCAATTCCTCATTTTGTAAGCATTCTCATAAAACAATTCTACAATATATGGAAACCATTCTCTAATACATAGCTTACACATATGCTTCAAATTAAGTACTTAATTTTTTAAAATTTAAAGTTTTCTTAATAATTGTAAAATTATCACTTATTTTAAATTTCAAATTAACTATTTCCAGAATCAAGAAAACTAGCACTAGCTCTCACTTCCAGTTCTGCCTACCACTCTGTCACACCTTTTCAGGATGTGTTGGGAGAATATTATTTTGCCTGTGTGTGCCATGATAACTGTGTAATAAAAGGCTTCAAGTTATGCTATTACCCCCAGCTTTTCTAAATGATGCATGGGTAAGTAATTCCTTAAGGGATAATGCTATGAGTTACAACCATTCCAATCTGGCATTAAAAGAAGAAATAAGCAATTATGTTTGTTCAACACCTTATAAAAGTAAAAAAATATGAGAACGGAAGGGGTGAAGAATCAAACCCTGGAGAATTCACATTCAGGAAACTGACAAAGGAAAGTGAGTCAGAAAAGCATGGTGAGAAAGAGAAACAGGAGACATAAGAATGGAAATGGGAGAGGATGGTGTTTTTAAAGCCAAGAAAAGAATTGCAAGTTTGCTGTTAAATACTAAAGCAATAAACATGTAGCTAAATCATCTCCAGTTCCCAGTTATGCCCTGCCCCTCCCAGCTCTTAAGACAGAACAGGGTTTGTGGGGAGATGTTCAAATTCTTTATAACTATCCCATCTCAGAAAAATAGGGTAACTTCCATGTTAAAAAAAAATGGAAAGGGTCTGATTCCTATGATTACATTCAAGAAAAAACTGGGTGTGGTTTTCCACAATGTACTAAACCTTCAAAAGTTTAGATAATAGCAAGTGTGGGAACATTTACAAATAACTCACTAAATCTCGCTGGGTGGGTGTTTTGCTAATGAGGTGTATCATTTTTAGTGGCATAGTTTAAGTGTATGCTAAATACAAGTTGTAATAACAATAAAAGTTAATCTTTTTTAGTTGGAGACTCTCTTTTATTTGGAGACCTGGAAATAACAGAATATGAAGATTAACAAGATGAATCACGGGAGAGGTCCATTTTCCCAGCACCTACTAAATGCCAGGGCCAGGCCTAAGTGTTAGTATTTATTTTCTTTCATTTAAGCCTCTCAACAGCTCTGACAAGAGAAGTCTAACCCTCATTTTACAGATGAAGAAACTGAAGCTCAGTGGGACTGGACAAATAATAGTGTCAAAGAAGAAATCCAAACTCGTATTTTTTTGTGTAAGCAACTCTCTCTCACCCAGTGACCATCAGTGAATGCCGTGGTGTCTCCAACAGCAGTAAAGAATGGCTAACAAAGAGCAGACCTCAGTTTTGAATTTATGTTGGTTCCAAATGTTAATTAACTCCCTGTATTTACGATTCATGGTCTTTCAATGATTTTTATATTTTTATTGACTGGTAGAAGAGAGCTTTGAAAAGGTCTTTAAAAGGCACAGGTCTTAAAGTGGCATGGTATTTAGCATTAGAGGGACTGGCCTCTTCTCACTTCTCAGCTAATTATTGGTTTGGGCACCATCAGGGACTTGGAGAGCAGTCAGAACTCTGAGTGACACTAAAATACTAACTCTTCATTGAGCAAGTGACATCTATGAGAAAGTCTGACTTTCATAAGATAGCCACCAGTTTTAAAGAAAAAAAAAAAAAAAGCTTATGTTAAATAGTTGTATAGATAGTCCTGAAACATAGGTTGAGGTTTTAGATAATCTTCGACATACTAAAAGACCATAAAGTTGAAATGGGCTGAATATAACAACTTTTTTTCTTTTTTTTTGAGACAGGGTCTCGCTTTGTTACAAGGCTGGAGTGCAGTGGCGCTATCTCGGCTCACTGCAACCTCTGCCTCCCGGGTTCAAGTCATTCTCCTGCCTCAGCCTCCTGAGTAGCTGGGACTACAGGCACGCACCACCACGCACCATGCCCAGCTAATTTTTGTATTTTTAGTAGAGATGGGGTTTCACCATCTTAGCCAGGCTGGTCTTGAACTTCTGACTTCGTGATCTGCCTGCCTTGGCCTCCCAAAACAATTTTATTTATCAAAAACTACTAGCTAACATTATACTTTCTTTTTATTTTTGAGACAGAGTCTTGTTCTATTGCCCAGGAGGAGTGCAGTGGCACTGTCACAGTTCACTGCAGCCTCGACCTCCCAGACTCAAGTGATCCTCCAACCTCAGCCATCTGAGTAGCTGCGACTACAGGCACGCACCACCAAGCCTGGCTAATTTTTACTTTTTTTTTTTTTTTTTTTTGGAGAGAGAGGGTCTTAGTATGTTGCTCAAGCTGGTCACGAACTCCTGGGCTCAAGTGATCCTCCTGGTGATCCTCCTGCCTCAGCCTCCAAAGTGCTGCAATTACAGGCATGAGCCACTGTGCCTGGCCATTTTCTTGTCTCGAAAGGTGAGGTTTCAGTGATTTTTAAAAGTTGCAAAACTTTGAAGGGTTATATTACCAAAAATTGCTTAGATGGAGTTTATAAGACCCAGCATTGTCAAAGACCTCTTGACAGGAAACCTGGATTCAAGCCCTATCTCCATCTTACTGGTGTTGTGAGCTTGTCAAGGTTACTTAACCTCGTTGAGCTCTGGTTTCCTCAGGTATAAAGGAATAATAAGAAGATTGTGAGGGGATTACATGATATAATTACATAAAGCACTTAGCAGCACGCCTGGTGTGGTTAATGCCCATGAGGAAGATTTGAATTATTTTCTAAAGTGGGAGCACTACGTTTTTACTCACAGTATGTTCAAAAGTTTATTATTATCTACAGATAGTCATGATAATAATTAATATTTATTTAGTGCTTATTGTTATGTGCCAAGAAGATTTATACAATAAATGGTTTTACTAGGTTTTATATCATTCACATCATTATTAAGAAATTATATTCTGTCTTCCAGCACAGAAATGATACTTTGTTAAAAAACCTTCAGTGATATCCGGACACTGTTTGCCATTCCTACAGGCCCCACCCACTAATGGTACCCCTGCAGAATACAGTAGGGGTCTTTTTGTGTTCAGGAAATCACTGACCTTGGTGGCTGAGGCTGTTCCACCAGCATAGGTTCTGGAGGACTGACTGCTGCCGAGGCTTGCTGCTTTTTTCTTGAAAATAGAAAATATTAGTTTCAATGGGGGAAACACCTTACCAATGTAGTCAAATGAAAACTTACATATCAATACAAATATTTTCTCAAGCAAAAATCAGACTAATATATGAAACATACCCAAAGTAAACATATGCTTTGAATTTTTCATAACTTTGCCTGAAGATGATACAAATATTGAAATGAAGAGTAAGTTGAGTAAGTCTCAATTGTTCAATATTCAGTGATTTTGGAGAACTGCAAAACTCACTGAGGCAGTTCTCATGTACTTCCAAAAACATCACTCACCCTTACAGTGCCATAGAGAGTATACAATGTTACAATGTCTATGCAGGGTGATTTAGAAATATATATCAAAGATGCTATTCTACTTGTAAAAATGTATCTTAGGGAAATAAGATAAGAGAAAAAGTATTTTTCTACAAAGATATTCACCACAGTGCTATAACCTAAAAAAACTGAAAACAATATCTATAATAATGAGTGTTTATTAAGTACTATGGTGTGCCAGGTAATTATTCTATTAGAATAATAGAATTATAGATAATAATAGGATAAAATGCTCCAAGAATAAAGCCTCTTAGAATGTTATTCTAAGTACTCTAAGTGTTTTAAATACCATGAGTAACAACATAAACCGATATAAACCCAATACTATTGTTATCTCCACTTCATGGGTTAGGGGACTGAGGAACAGAAGGAATGAATTACTTGGCCATGGTGACAGTTAGTAAAAGGCAGGATATCTGCTCCAGACTCCAATCTCTTACCTACCTATACTGCCTCCCATAATAGGGGGTTATGTTATGGGACAGCCATAGGATGAAATATCATCTGGTCATTAAAAATCACATCTTAGAAGAACACTTCATTAAATAAAAACATATTATTCATATTTTATACAAAGAAAAGTTAAATTATAAAATAGTATGTATAGTATGATCCTTTAAGGTCATATGAGGTTATTTTCTGATGGTGTGACAATTAATTTTTTAAAAAATCCTTCTTGGGCTTTTTTGTGTTTTCTTATGCAACTATTTTAATTGAGAAAAAGAAAATAAATGGGAGAAAAAGGAAAAGTAAAATACACAGTTGCTTTCTCAACAAGACCTTCATATCCTGTATCTCTTTCTTATGAATATCTATATTCCAAAGAAGCAAGCATATAAAGTTATTTTTTGTTTTTGTTTTTTTTTTTTTTTGAGACAGAGTCTTGCTCTGTCGCCCAGGCTGGAGTGCAGTGATGCGATCTTGGCTCACTGCAACTTCCACCTCCTGGGTTCAAGCAATTCTCCTGCCTCAGCTTCCTGAGTAGCTGGGATTATAGGCACATGCCACCACGCCCAGCTAATTTTTTGTATATTTAGTAGGGTTTCACCATGGTAGCCAGAATGGTCTCGATCTCCTGACCTCATGATCCGCCCGCCTCAGCCTCCCAAAGTGCTGGGATTACAAGAGTGAGCCACCACACCCAGCCAACTATAAAGCTTTACAATGTAAAATGGTGATATGCTCCAAGGTCTATAAATACTGTAAATATTGAGTACACAAGGCAAGATAATGCATAAATTAGCTAGCATATAACACATTAAAGTGTTCTGTGTCTACGCAATAAATATTTTATATGTATAACTGAGAATAACTTGGTTTCATTCTTTAATATTTAGAAGAAATATTTAGCCAAATTTATATTTTCTAATTTATTGAAAATGCATGCCATGGAAGTTTGAACTGAAGTCTTCTTTCTCTTCAGGGTAAATTTTGTCTTAGCATGCCCCAAACTCAAAATTTAGTTTGCTGCCCTCAAAGCGCAATCTCTATGTGTCCACTCGCCAACCACTCTAGGGGGCCTAACAGGCATTTGCAGGAATTCAGGCTCCCAGGCATCATCTGTAGAATGAATAGTCTCTCCCAAGCATACACTTACTACCATCAACCAAGGAAAGAAAAAAACCTAGATAAATGTGATAAAAACAAAAGAGGCTGCTAAGAAGCTAGTGATGCAGGTGTGATATGTGAGATGGTAAAAGGAGGGGATAACCTATATTTTATCCAGATTGCTAGTCTTTTTAAAATTATCACAAATAATAACAAATAGCTTCTGACAACCTTAATGTACAAATGGATTCTGTGTAAAAGACTGGACATAAGACATAAAGACAAGAATACAGCAGTAGCATTATCCGTTTCAACTTCATTACCTATCTCAACCTCTCATTTTCCAGCGAGGAAACTGAAGGAGGTTAGGTCAGTTTTCAATGTGACACAGCTGTCCCAAACTCCAGCTATTAGCTTTTGATCTTAACTACAATTGAAGAAGGCCATGTTCCAATCCTGGGCTAATTACAGATTCCATTCGCTACATCAAAGCCCACATACTTAAAGTCTATAAATAGATTCCACTACTTACAATATGCCAATTAGGATCTGCCAATGAGAATTTAAAAACTTGTATTTTGGCTGTGATGAAACTATTAAGTTAAAAATAATAACTGTTTAAACTTAATACATATGCTGAAAATGACTTACTAATAAACGAAATGTTTTTTAACTTAACGGAGGCTCCCTCAACTTTCTTGTGGGTATGATCTGTTTCCCTAAAGACTGGCTTGCTCTCAGAGCTGCCTGGATTACTTAGTCCACAAAGGACCAATGCAGTTCAGCTGAAGTGAGACTGGAATATGTAAAATCATCTTTCATTAGATTTTTATCTAACAAGTATTTATTAAGCCCTTTGTTGACATCTGGCACTGAAAATACAATGCAAAAGCCTAGAAATGCACCCATATACAGAGCAGACTCCTTACTTTCAGAGTGGTAATCAGAGTTTAATTACAAGTTGTTTTGGCCCCCTTTCTTCATTTGTGTCTGACTTCACATATTTATTTGTTCATTCATTCATTGGGAAAACTATGAGCCTGGTCCTATTCTAGGCAATGGGGATATAATGACCAATTAAACAGAAAAAGCTCCTGCCCTCGTGGCACTTACATTTCAGTAGAAAGACTCAGCCTTTAAGTAAGTCAATGAAAAAACAAGATGACTTCAGAGAATGGTGAGTCCTGAACAGACTGTGAGACGGGATGAGGTAACAGAGAGTGATTGGCTCAGGGTTGCTTCAGACAGGATGGATGAGGAAGTGACATTTGACTAACACCTGACTGCTGTGTGGAAACCAACCATGTAAATACGGGATGAGGGAGAGGAGGCATTCTAGGTAGACAGGGCAGCATGTGCAAGGGCCCTGAGGTAAGATTGGGCTTGGTAAGCAGGAGGAGCAGAAAGAAGCCAGTGCAGCCAAAGCATGCTGGGTACAGGCATGTATGGTATGAGATGAAACAAAATGCAGGATCAAGACATTTATTCTGAAGTGACACGGGATCAGAATAGCCCTATAGTCACGTGAGTTTGGGATCATCAGTTTCTTCCAGGATCTGGTTTGCTTCCTAGTCTTCTCAGGTTACTATGTGACCCCCATGAGTCCTCCCTTGCCGCCAGGTGCAAGGTTTTCAGCGTCCTCTGACTTCATGTCACCTTGTGCTTAGTTTTGTTCGTATCTTCTTCACACTTATACTCCTTAACATCAGCATCAGTCCTTAGAAATTCCACCCTGCCCTGGACAGATCTCTTAGCTCACTAGATCCGCATACTCACTAACTAGTGATAGGGCTGGATCCACCCTGAGGACAGAATTCATCTACTCACAGTAAGTAGAAACTCTCAAAACAAGCTCATTTTTATATGATATTGCACCATCTGTTGCAAGAAGGCATGAAAAGAATTAGTTGCATACTTTTTGGTATATCTATTGTAGTTCAGAGAAAAAATTTTTTACTGAATCAATCAGAACTCGAGTCGTTAAAATTTTCAAAATAACAATGAAGTTCCAAGAGCCAGGCAAAGAGTTGTTGTGTCACTGTCACTTAAAATCTCAGAAAGGGCTCCCTGAGTGAAGCCACATGTTTTACCCTGAGACTTCATGACTCTGTGAAGAAAGGCACCACATTCTCTAGGACAATGGTCCTACCTTATGATTTATATAGCAAGAGTCCTGTTCCACCAAATGCCAGCTATGAGATCTTAGGCAAGTTTCTGAACATTTCTTAACACCAGTTTTCTGAGCAGGGTGAATAACTCTGCTCTTACCTCGGAAGTGATTTTGAGGGTTAAATGAGTTACAACATATCCTGAGGTCTGTGACCCACAGGTTGAAAATCCTGGCTCTAAAGGGAGATGCCCAAAGTCCTTGCCCAGGTAGCAGTGGAACAGACTGACCTCCGCAGGGCAACCCCAGTGGGTCTGGTTTGTACACATGAGAAGACTTAGTGGCTGCTGACAATTTTCTATGAGTTTTATTATGTATACAATTATAAAAAATACTAACCTTTTATGGGATAGAAAAATGTAATTTTTTCCTTAGAACTAGCTCATGATTCTAATAATGGCATACTGTTAAGTTACTTGGAAACAGTTTGATTTTTCTGAGATTTGCTTTTAAGCTTTGTTAGGTTGGACCAGATCAACTTTTAGAGTATGTGATATTGTGATATAATAAGAAACGTATGTAGTCATGTGCTGAATAAGGGCTTTTCACTCAACAACAGACTGCATTTTCTGTATATGGTACAGTGGTCCCATAAGATTATAATGGAGCATATACAGAAACTTGATGTATGGCACATGATATTGGCATTGCAGATCAAGTAGGGGAAATGACTAATATTTGATCATGGTGCTGAGACATTTTGTTTTCTATATGAAAAACTATATATAAATAAAGCTGTATCTACCATCTAGGTTTGTGTAAGTACACTCTGGCATTTCCACAATGATAATATTGCATAACAACACATTTCTTAGACTTCATGAAATGTATTTTTCAGGATAAAAACTCTCATTAAAATATGTAAGTTTTGGCATATTTGTTAAGAATCTACTCCATAACTTAGTAGTTGTCCTATAAAATGGCAAGAAGTCTTGTGTTTCTACATGAAAATACATGCTTTATTTGAAAATAGTGTCTAGAAAAAGATTGTCTTTCAAAAGTGTAGGCAGATTCTCCAGCACTAGCAATTATAAAATTGTGACTTTTATTTACAAATGTTCTTTTAACACCATAGTTTAAGTGGTGACCAAATAAGTACAAATTGCTTTTATTACCAAAAGAAGTATAAATGTGTGCTACCGCAAGTGCAAACCAGTAAATACAATATGCTGGCTCTGAAAAACACCCATTAACTCATAATATTACATAGAAATTCACACACTGAGTCCAGGTGCAGTGGTTTATGCCTGTAATCCTAGCACTTTGGCAGGCAGAGGCAGGTGGATCACCTGAGGTCAGGAGTTCGAGACCAGCCTGGCCAACATAGTGAAACCCCATCTCTACTAAAAATAAAAATTAGCTAGGCGTGATGGCACATGCCTGTAATCCCAGCTACTTGGGAGGCTGAGGTAGGAGAATCGCTTGAACCTGGGAGATGGAGGTTGCAGTGAGCCAAGATCGCACCACTGCTTTCCAGCCTGGGTGACAGAGCAAGACTCCGTCTCAAAAAAATAGATAATAAATAAATTCACATGCTGAATGAAATGTCCCATGTTCTAGCACCTTAATAACACCCACTATGGTGAGCACACTTCAGTGAATTGTTTGTTGTTGTTGCTGTTCTTTTTTTCTGATTACTCAGTTTCCGTGTGTCATCTCAAGTGGAACCCCTCAAGGTAGTCCAGCTCAAGTCTTTTTAGTCCTGAGGTTGCTGCACTGACCAGGAGTCAGGAAAATGCTGCTCTTCTAGGGCGCTGCCTCTGCTTCCCTCAGAGCCTTATCTCCTACCTACAAAGGGAAAATAGCTATACCTACGTCATGGGAATTGGAATGACTGAACTTGCTATATAATATTGAATGAAAAGAGGGCATCACACAAGGAAGAAAGAGGGAAATGAAGAAGTAGAGAAGTGAATAACAAAAAAATGACAATAGAAGTAAGAAAGTCTATGGAGTTGGCCTCCATCTGTAAGGTAGACTTCATAATACAGGTAATTTTATGATGAGTATCAGATACTAGTTAAAAGCACAGACTCTGGAAAGTGATTTCAATTCTGGGTTCTATTATTAAATAGCTGTGTAGCCTTAGATGGGTTAATCAAGCTGTGCCTCAATTTCCTTATCAGGAGAATGGGGTTGTCATAATGGGCATGTGTGTGCTCATGTGCGCACACGTGTATTTGCATGCGTATATAATACCTATGTAAGTATTAGCTATTTTCATCAAATGATCTCTGGTTCTCTACTACCTTTACGGAATCTACAGAAAAAAATGCTTACAGTATTCTCTTCCTTTCCTGCCAAACTAGTTCTCACAAGGGCATTAATGATGAATATATTAACTAGAAATACCTACAGTTTAAAACAAGATGCAGAAAAAGGCAATGAAAGACTAAGGAAATTGTTAATGGTAGAATTTCAGACATCAGCAAGCCACCTAGGAAAATACTATTACATAGTGCCTCCTAAATATATCTACTTGATAAGATTGTCCCTGCAAGGGTGGGGATAGTGTATGCATATAAACCTCTTTAAACTGTATGTAACATTTTGGAGGGTATTTTTTGTATTCGTACATGTGTGTAGCTTTCAGAGAAAAGATCACAGTTTCACCAGATTCCAAACAGAATATGAACTAAAAATATTTCAGTATTCTTGCCCTCCAAATTGTCTTTGTTCTTAAGTCCTTATTTTCTGTCTGTATTTAAGAGGTGCTTTTCTTCTCAAACACGTGTGTGCCCCCCACCCCCACACACAAGCACACAAAACATACACACTCATACACACACACACAGCAGCAGCAGCCTTGCTCTGAAAGTATCTCTTAGGGGCCCCAAAGTAAAAAATCTCAAATACACAACACTTCTCTCTTTAAGGTCTAAGCAGATACATGCATGGGTACTTTTGTGGTCATTGTTAAAACACTCTTATCTTACTCTTTTATTATCTATGCTGCTTATTGTTCTTTTTCTTCTGGTTTAATAAACACATTTAAGATGAAGAAAAAGTAGGAAGAAGAAATAATAATCACTTAAAATCCTGTCATCCAAGACACCTAATTTCAGTTTTTTCCTATTTTTATACAAATACAAAAATACGCACAAGATAACATAAGTATGTTATATGAATGGAATCGTAATCTTACATTTAGAAAGATTTTTTACCTAATATAAGCATTTTTGCCTGTCATTAAATGTTTTTCAAAACACAGTATTAAAAATGCCTTCGTCAGTATATCAGTGCTATGATTTTACTTTACTTCCGTACAGGTGTTTCCTTCTTAGTTTGTTGTTATTATAAATAAAGCTATGATGATAAATATCGTTGGATTTAAGTAAGTCATCATGTACACCTCTGATTATATAGTTGGTATACATTCCTAGAATTGGGATTTCTGGGTCAAAAAGGCTTTTCTTATTTATGACGCAGTCACTTGTTCCACATTTCTAATTTGTTTTAATTGAAGGAAGAGTTTAATCATATTTCTAACATTTTCAAAATTATTGGTGAGTTTTTATTATTCAAAGAAAATTTATATATAAAGTCAAGACCAAACATTTTCTCAAAACACACACACATCCTAACATGTACTCATTCAGAAAGAAAAAGTCCACAATGTGTGATCATTGCTGAGCCAAGAAATATATTTTTCCCTAATTTTTTAACACTGTACCACAGCAAGGAATTACCTACTTTTAACCACTGGGTGTCCCCTGAACTATATGGTTAACATTCAGGCAGATAGCACCATATGACATCTAACAAACGTCTAACCTTTGATATTGGCGCTGGTAGTAAGAACCCTCATTAACTTTTAAATTTGCCAGTCATTCAGCTTTCAATTTCACTAGTGAAATAAGTATATTGCATCAGACTTTACTGAGTCTACTTGCTGTATTAAGGAAGCAAACAGGAAAAAAAGTGACAAAATTATATTCAGAGAAGCATTTTTTATCTTAAGTACTAAGTGAAACCAAAAATGGGATGTGATTATAAGATTGTTTTAGCTCTCAGTTTCCTATAAATAATTTTCTTCAAAATTGTAGATTTCAGATTTTAGAGTGATATATTTCTAGAATGGTACTAAAGTCCAAAACTTCTGGTCCTTAAGCCTGAATTGGATCCTTTAGGAATGAGAGGCTTGATGTGCAAAAGAGAGAGCCCAAAGATGCCAACTTTAACGTGAATAACAAACTAGGAGGTCTAGAATCGTAATGATTAAGACAAACAAATTTTTAGAATTCACTTGTTAGTTCTTTCCAAACAACAGCTTTCTTATTTGATGTTTCTTAGTTAATAAATGAATTCATTTACCAATAAACAACTGGCAGAGAACAGTACCAAAACAATCCGAGACATCTATAAGATGTGAAGTGTCTCAGTCACACTGACAAAGATTCTCTCCTTGACTAAATTCTAATCAGGCTCCTCTGAGCTCTTTTTCAATTAGGCCTCATTGTTGGACTTCCATGTTCATCTCTGCACTATCCACTCATAGCAAGAATATTGATACACTACTTTAGTCAGAATCCTCCATTCTTGCTATCCGATCAAGTCCCCTCATCCTCCACCATCCGCCAGGTGAGATCTGATCACCCACTGGCCTTAAGCAAGAATCCTATAGGTCACTTTTCCCAGAATCTGCCTTATCTCTGATGTTTCCTCTTAATTTTCCATCCACCGATCCTCGACCCTGCTCCTGGCTATAAATCCCCACTTTTCTTCATTATATTTGGAGCTAAATATTACCAAGGCCTTGAATAACTATAATAGAATGCAATATTTGAGAATGATGTGCATGGAATTAGATTTTTAAAATTAAGGTTGGCTATGGAGTCAATTCTTACAAAAACCCTCTCGGAAAAACCAGCCACCCCTATAATTTCTCCCCCCTTACTGCAAAATTCCCTTGCAGTGGTCCCTACACCTATAGCAATAGTCTGGAATGAAGTCTGCCTTACTATTGTTTAACAAGTAACATGAATATTTTTTCCTTACAGAACTTATCTCTTTTTGTGTAAGTAAACACTGACTTCATTTTTCATTGCTTTATCTGCTGTTCTTTACATAAATCTACATACATTGGAAGAAGAATCTACCATGCACAATCTCCACATACTCAGCACCCTCTCAATCATAATCACAGTACAATGGAAACCTTCTGTTACTCCACAAAAACAGCTTGGAAGAGAACTGATATTATCCCAGTCTCCAATCAGGACCTTACCTCAGCCCCCATCCCTCTGGAAATATCAGCATTTCAGTCCTACTGACCCTCCACTTCTTCCTGCACCCCCCACACTGATGACAGGGAGCACCCAGCTTCCTCTACCCCTTTGCTTGCTGCTTCTTTGACTTGAGTTATCCTTCCCACTCCCTACATGTAGGCATTTATCAACACTTGATTTTAGTTTCTCTCTCTTTTCTCTCTACACTCTTTTTTTCAATAATTTTAACCAGGAATTTTGGTAGTGAGGGTTAGAGACAGAGACGGAATGGGAGCTTGAGCAATTTCAAAGGAATTGCTTTAAAACAGTTTATGATGAAGATTGAGCTAATATGTAGTCTAAAGAGGAGTCATGAAATAAAGAGTTAAAAAAAAAGGAATAATCAAAAGATCTAAAGGACAAGGTCCTGGGAGAAGTGGGAAGAAATAGGATCAGTAACTGGTCCCTCCAACCAAAGCCTCCCAGAAGGTCCACTGACTCGAACTGCAGCTCTCTTAGTGTGCTCTACTGTATTCCCACAATATGGCAGAGTGAGTTGGTCAGGCGGGGAAAAGAGAGGTCATTTCAAAAAGAAAAAAAACTGAAAGAAAAAAAAGAAATGAAGAAATCAATGTTTATGTGTGCTAGGCACCACGCTATGCACTCTACAAGAATTATTTCAGTGCTACTCAAAATGTGCTCAAAAGACCACTGGCATAAGAGAAGAATCACCTGGAATGATTGGCAAAAATACTGATTCCTTGGTCCCACCTCAGATCTAAATCAGTCTCTGGAAATGGAACCTACGAGTCCAAATTTCTCATACCATCCCCAGGTGATTCTTAGCCACAAAAAAAGTTGATAATCACTGCATTATCTCATGTCATATCCTGAAATATGAGAAACAGAGAGTTTTAAATTTGTTTTGGTACTAATACAATGCTCTACAAGCATTCTGTAATAATAATACTTGAAAACAAAAGACTTTGTGATGTCAATTTGCCATAAGATTTTGCTTTCACAAATGAACTATTTTTATAATGCACAAGCCATTATGTATTTTGTTATATGGAAAAATAATATTGACATTACGATAAGAAACATACATAGTCCTTAGATAAGGCAGATATCTTGCTAGGGGTATGATTTCAGGTTATTTTCCCTTTTGAACCAGTCATCTCATTATTTTTGAGAAACTAAGAAAGTCTAAAGAATAAAAGAAATTAACTTTAAACATGATATTTCTGGAATAATATTTAATCTATCTGTCCATGAGGTTTCTAGTGCTTATGATCTGTGCTGAAGTGAACTGAATATCCATTCAATTCCGTCAATATTTTGTTAGTATTTTATTCTGATTCCACATGCAATAAAATATAATCTTTTCAGAGACAATTTGGTGGGACCTAAGATCTTAGGTAATTCAGCTCATAAATCTAAAATAAGACAATGAAGGGTATATTATTATTGTATGATATAATGTTGATATGTTTATGTATATATTTATATATTCTCTCATAGAGGAAAAGCGCTCAGTTTTTTTTTTAATACCATTACCTATCCAATGATACAACATTTTGTATACCACAGATTCTTAATTTAAAGGCACATTATTTTCATATTCTTTTTAAAAAGTACATCCTTAGCTTCTGATAAAACAGCTCATTGAATAGTGACGCATAGGGTCTGGCATGGTGGCTCACGTCTGTAATCCCAGCACTTTGGGAGTCCAAGGTGGGCAAATCACCTGAGGTCAGTAGCTCGAGACTAGCCTGGGCAACATGGCGAAACCCTGTCTCTACTAAAAGTATTTTAAAAAAAAAAAAAGATAGTGACACAGAGGTCTTTAGTTCCAGCTATTGGCGTATGTTTCTGCATGTTGCATGTAGTTGGTTTTATAACAAAAGTGCTACTAAAGTTAATATATCAAACTTCCCTCATTTTTTAATGGGAAGGTGCTGCAATATATAATCAACCAAGGAATTTGAGCCCTGCCCCATACCATAGGTAGACATCAATACGAGACTCACCTTTATTGCCAAACAAGTTCTCTTTACTGACCGAATAATAATAAAGTAACACCAATAATAACAATAACAGGAGCTAAGATTTATAGAGCACCTCATATGTCGCAGGCACTATTCTAGACACTACATATGGATGGTCTCATTGTTCTTCACATTGACTCTTATGTAAGAACTATTATTATCCTCATTTTACAGATAAGGAAATGTGCCCTTAGTGAGGCAAAGTAACTTGCTTAAAGACACAGAGCCAGGAATTAGCAGAGCTGGAAATTAAATCCAGGCATTGGACTCTAAACCTTACACTCAGAACGCATCATATGCTGCTTCTACAGAAACCACAGATCAATAGCAGGTTAACTGAGTTGTGAGTGTGGCTCTTCAAAGTTTTCACAACAGATGAGAAAGAAGATGCTCTCACTGTGGTCTCAGAATGGCACAGAATTTTTGTCCTGAATTTTGTAAATTTCATAAATTTCTCTCCGAATTCAAACTGAATTTGTATCTCAGGATAAATAGACTGCTTTAACGTCTATATAATGCCTGGAGTTTTAATTGTAGCTTTGAACTTAAATTCATGCAGCCCTCATGAAAACCTATCTGACACATTCCACGTAGGAAAATAATTCTAATATCTATGTAAATAAGTTTTGCTCATAGGAAAACAAGCAGTGACCAACATTATTTCATGATGACTTACAGAGAAAGACAAATGTACCGGGACCACACAGAGAAATCCCACAGAAGAGGTGATGCAAATGCCCTGTGATGATTAATCATGTCCTGCTAACAATCCTCCTGCCCCTCTGTTAAAACTCATGAGGAACTGAATAATACACAGAACAGAGTTTAAATGGAAAGCCATTTCATAGGTTGCACTCAAAGCAAACTAGAATAGAGGAGCTTGATTCAAGAAGCTGAACACTGTCATTATGAGCCAATTTCAAGAATTCCTGGTATAAAATATTCTCTCTAGAAGTTTCTATTTTTTCATTTTCTCATAGAAGAGGGCAGAACTTAACTAAACACTAAAGGAAGCCCACCAAATGCCAAAAATCTAGGCAGAATCTCCATCCTAATCGAAGCCAATGGAACTATATTGAAAAGCACAATTTGTGAACCAGTTGTGTCATGCATCTGAAACAGAACAAGCTTACATCCCTGAAAGACCCCCTCTCTCCTGAATGCTCAGACTTCACGCAGAAATGTAGACATCTAGAAAACCTAGCAGTTACACCTCTTTGGTAGGAGTCCTCCTCATGAGGCAACCTATCTTTATTCCCCACTAGTGCCTCGCTTTCTAACCCAAGTCAAAGATTCCAAATCCAAATCCTGGAAACCAACTAAGCAGAAATCTGGTGGGTTCAGTGGAGTGGGCAGGGCGTGGGAGGATGGGTTGTGCGCAGGGTGTGGCAGTAGCATGCTGCACCTGGGGGAGCAGTTGTCCTAAGTACAAAGTGGCCTTCTTGGGGGTGGAGGTAAAAAGAGCCCCATTAGCAGTCCTTGCTAAAAAATGGAATTCTTCTCTGCATCTCATTTCATACAGTGGATGTTCTGTAATGAATGAAAGTCCACTAGGTAGTGGGGATTTTACTAGCATTGTGCATATTCACCTGCCAAACAGCTGTAGGTATGAGGAGATTTAGTCAGCAGGGACATGGACGGAGAGCAGCGCTAAGGACAATGTGCTCATCACCGCTGACAAGCTCTAGGACTAGGCCAAGCTCTCCTTAAAAGAGTCACCAGGAAGAAATTTTACCTCTCAAACCGCCACAGAGAAAGGCAGAGGGCACCATTACCCTGAAGACTGAAAAAGACAGATCTCATAAAATGATATATGCTAAGAAAAAATTCAGACAAAAGTGTACATCCTTGATAGGAAACAAGATGGTATTACCTTCATGAAATGGAGTAAAGAGCTACAGACTGAGATGGAAAGCTAATGGAGTGAGACAAAGAGGTAAGAGAGGATTAGAAGGGGACACAAAGAAACCAAAAACCAAAACCAAAATTTAAACCTGTATCAGAAGTTTCAAAGAGCAGAATTTAGAAATAAAATATGTGGGGGGCAAACTTCAGAAACTCTCCCAGAGTGCAAGGGTAAATGTCAACAAGAGAAAATTGTGAGGCAGATGATTAGTGAATGTCTAATGTCAGAATTACAGTAGTCTCTCTTATCTGCAGGGGATATATTCTAAGATTCCCCAGTGGATGCCTGAAACTGCAAATAGTACTGAGCTGTGTATTCACTATGGTTTTTCCTATACATACATACCTATAATAAAGTTTAATTTCTAAAACAGGCACAGTAAGAGATTAACAACAACTAATAATAAAATATAACAATGATAGCAATATACTGTAATAAAAGTTATGTGGATGGGGTCTCTCTCTCTCTCAAAATATCTCATTGTATTGTACTGTGGGTAACTGAAATCATGGAAAGTGAAACAGCTGATAAAGAGCAACTATTGCATATGTAGGTTTAAGAAGAAACAAGGGAAACCGAAATAAGAGCAATAATTAAAGAAATAACTAAATAACAGACATTCCAAGACAAATTAATAAAGAAAAACACATATTAATATATAGGTACATCCTGGTACTATTTTTAAATTGTAAGAACAAAAGAAAAAAATCTTGCACCAAGGCAAGAAAAATAGGCTTCCTAAAAAGTAAGTCAAACGCAGGCTGCCTCAGACATCTCTGAAGCACAAAAAGCCAGAAAACCACGAAGCAACAGATACAGAATTTTGAGGAACAAAACTGTGACCCAAGAATGTTGTACAATTTTGTATTGATTGACTTTCTTGTGAGTCACCAACGAGAAAACATGCTTACATTCACACACTCAGAAAATCATCATTGTGCTCGCTCCCTGAAAAAATATCTTAGAAAATACTCTAATCAATGAAACAATAAATGAAAATTTCTAATGAAAAAATGGGGGAACCACAGTTGAAAAGAATCTTGTAACTTCCCAGAGTCACTTTAGCCTCCCAAGTCAGACACCCAGTGCGAGCCTGTGCTGGCCACTTGGGGCTAGATCTCCCGGTGAGCCAGGCGTGACTGCCTCGGTGCAGCTTTTCAGCTTAGCTTTTCTTGGCACTGAGACATGAGCTTGTGCAGCCACAATCAACTCCCCACAATTAGTATGAACTCTCTTGTGATGACATAAAAGAATGTTAAAATAATGTTTGCTGCAGTACTCTTTTAGAACTTGCTAATGACAGCTAAATCACTTGTGGGAACACTGTCACAAATTACTTTTTGAATAAGAAGTAAATTTTTCCTCCCTTCCAAAACAGAGCACAAAATAATGAACATTAAATGCCATACTGAATGCCAAGGTACTTGAATAATGGTTTTCTATATACTTAAATGCCACACACACTGATGGGTCTTTTTTTAATTGGAAAAGATTTATCTATCACAAAGCACATTATTTATCATTTTCAGACTAGGCCCTATAATGGTGTTCCTTTGCTATTTCTGCTTAAAAATCAAGATATGCATCATTTCCGTAAACAAAATATGCACACAAAGAAGATGCAGGAAAATACACCAAGATGTATATAGTGCCCGTCTCTTTAGGTACTAGGATCCTAGATGAGGGTGCTTATTTTCTATTTTTCTTTTCTTTTCTTTTCTTTTTTTTTTTTTTTGAGACAGAGTCTCGTTCTGTTGCCCAGGCTGGAGTGCAGTGGCGCGATCTCGGCTCCCTGCAACCTCCGCCTCCCAGGTTCAAGCAATTCTCCTGCCTCAGCCTCCCGAATAGCTGGGACTATAGGCACCCGTGACCACGCCTGGCCAATTTTTGTATTTTTAGTAGAGATGGGGTTTCACCATATCAGCCAGGCTGGTCTTGAACTCCTGACCTTGTGATCTGCCCACCTCAGCCTCCCAAAGTGCTGGAATTACAGGCATGAGCCACCACGTCTGGCCAAGGGTGTTTATTTTCATTAAATTCTCTGTTACTTTCTAAATTTTTTCCAATGATTATATTTTAGCTGCACAATCATTAAAAAGTACTAAAATTGGCACATATAATAATTATAAATACATGACATTATCATGTTAATTTAAGAATATACACACAATTTTAGAGCAGTAGTTTAAGCGGTAAGACTCAAGGTAATATTGTTTTTCACAAGTATGTATTGTAATGAAAAATGTCTAACTTTATTAAAAGAAAAAAGTAAAAAAAAATGTTTGAGTCATTCAACGTTGAATTCATGCATTTTAGAAGGAGGAGAGGTAAATACTGAGGAAAAGCATGCCACCAATGCCATTAGAGTAAGGAAAATGTAACAAAACATCTTTTCCTTTAAGGCAGAATTTCCATTCTCTTTTATTTGTGTTTTCTTTTCTTTACTCATAAAAATAAATCCATTGTTAAATTTGAAGCTTTTAAAATTGGCTCTCTGAGATCATGCCCATTTTATACTTTAAATTCCATTCCCCAGGACTTTAATGAAATATGTTGCTAAAAGATTCACACTCCTTCAGTGTGGCCAGATGTGTCAGTTTCATCCTTTAAATAGATTTGATTGCAGGTTTGGAAAGACTTATTTGTTCTACTGTATTTAAAGTTGCTGATGTTAAGTGTTTTCTTTTTTCTTTTTCCTCCTCTCTAGTTATTTTATCTTTGGCTTGTTAGTCCATGCAACTTTTGGTCCTGTAATTCCTCTACATCTGAGAAAGAATTGAAAAATTCATAACAATTGGTATAAACAAGCAAACATAAATAAATTCTCACAGACACTTACCCTATCCTCAAGTATTTGTATTTCAAACGCAGCATGACAAATATATTAGCTTCAACATTCTATTACAATTGCTATAGCTAGCTGGGCGTGGTGGCTCACACCTGTAATCCTGGCACTTTGGGAGGTGGGAAGATTACTTGAGCCCGAGGAGGTCAAAGCTGCAGTGAGCCATGATCAAGCTACTGCACTCCAGCCTGGGTGACAGAGTAAGACTCGTCTCAAAAATCAAATAATAAACAAATAAAAATAAAATTGCTGCAGGTATCTTAGGATCACTTAATGGTTGTGTGTTGGGGTAACATTCCAAAAAAGTAAAAACTATTCCAGCACTTTGGGAGGCCGAGGCGGGTGGATCACGAGGTCAGGAGATCGAGACCATGGTGAAACCCCGTCTCTACTAAAAATACAAAAAAAAAATTAGCCGGGCGTGGTGGCGGGCGCCTGTAGTCCCAGCTACAAGGAGAGGCTGAGGCAGGAGAATGGCGTGAACCCGGGAGGCGGAGCTTGCACTCTAGCCTGGGCGACAGAGCGAGACTCCGTCTCAAAAAAAGAAAAAAAAAAAAAAAAAACTATTGACAAATAGGGAGAAAGAACTCTGAAATTCACATGGCTACATTCATCTCCATGTGTGTTTTTTATGTTTGTTTGTTGTGAGACAGAATCTTGCTCTGTCGCCCAGGCTCGAGTGCAGTGGCATGATCTCGGCTCACTGCAATCTCTGCCTCCCGGGTTCAAGTGATTCTCCTGCCTCAGCCGCCTGAGTAGCTGGGACTACGGGTGCGTGCCACCATGCCTGGCTAATTTTTTTTGGTATTTTTAGTGGAGATGGGGTTTCACCATGTTAGCCAGGATGGTCTCGATCTCCTGACCTTGTGATCCACCCACCTCAGCATCCCAAAGTGCTGGGATTACAGGCGTGAGCCACCACACCCGGCCCTCCATGTATTTTTATATATGGCAATATAATGGTGGTTCTCACCTAACCCTCATCAATTTTTTCTTCTGGTTATACCCTCCCAAAGTCCTCCTCTGTGCCCTTTTCTAGCATCTCTAATTGAAATGCAGCAGAATAATAAAAAGAGAAGAAAAACTGTGAAGAAGTACCCCTAAGATAGAAAGCAAATTTTCAAACTGATTTTGTTTCAAAAGCCCTGGTTTGTCCTCAGAGAGCTAACCAGTATATTTGCATATGCTTGGGGACAGTAAGTTATTTAATATTTGAGGGTACATGGCAGTTTGAAAATGGATTACTAAAAACCAAACTAAGCTTCTTAATCTCACGTTTTGTTCAACAGAGCAGCAGGTAAGAAAATATTTGGGAGAAATAATCAGTTTCAGGAAGTCTTTCTCTGGTAATTTTGTGAAGAAAAGGAGATGGCAACAAACTATGGATGGTAGGCAGGGCAGATAATAAATTCAGATTGCACATGGTTTTATAATCATGACCATCAAGGCTAACATAATGCCTAAAGTGGTACAGTTTCCTTGAACTGTCTCCAGGACACAATATCTTGTTAATGACTTATTTGCACATAACATAAAGAGTGAGGCCCTTTGAGGTAGACCATTTTGGAAATACACCCTGACTACCAAGTCACCCACCCCCATGCTTGGCCACCTTAACAAATACATACAGGCAGAATTTAAGGAGAGAGAAGAGCTCTAGGAACCTCTTCCAGTTTTGAGTGCTGCCCAATTCACAAACCATTCTTTGCTCAAACAAATTCTGTTACAAGCAGACAGATTTTGTCTAAAGCCATGATTTAAGCCATGGGGACAGAGCAAAGTCTCCATCCCCTCTTTACTTCTGCTGGTTGGGACAGAGCTGAAAGACTGGTATGTCCAGGCTCTGGCACAAGGGCAGGAGTCATGAATGTAAATTTACCAGAAATGTAATAAAACAATGTCAGAATTGCTATGCCAATAAAGAGAAGAAAAATTCCCTGTTCCTTCTTTAAAGCAGAAGTTCAGCCTTTCAATTTTTTAAATCAAAGTAAAGACTGCCTCTTATAACATGGCTTCTTAACAATGTTTTCCTTTCTAAACCTTTCATAAATATGGAGATGAGAGACATTATAATCCAGACATTATATACTTAACTATTTACCATCAGTTGTTACATACCAATAATGCCTGTACATCCTGTACATCCAAGGTGTAATATTTAAGTTTCCCAGTTATAATTGGCCAGAATGACCATATTAGTATTGGCTTTGTATCCACTTGACCATATTGGAAAAGAAAACTTCCTTTTTAGACAAATAACCTTAATTAACATTAATAGAGAATAACAACCAAAAACATTATTTACTGGTCTGGAGAATAAAAGAACACTATGGTTTTCAATCAGGAAGTGTTCAATATTTGCTCAATATTAATTTGATAGATAACCTATCTGGAAATATATTTAAAGGGTAGGGTTGATAAATGAGTTAAATGACACTAGGTAGATTTTCTTTTCTTTGCTTTTCTTTTCTTTTTTTTTTTTTTTTTTTTTTTTTTTTTTTTTTTTTTTTTTTGAGACGGAGTCTTGTTCTGTCACCCAGCTGGAGTGCAGTGGCTCAATCTCGGCTCACTGCAACCTCTGCCTCCCAGGTTCACGCGATTCTTCTGCCTCAGCTTCCCGAGTAGCTGGGATTACAGGTGCACACCACCACGCCTGGATAATTTTTCATATTTTTAGTAGAGACGGGGTTTCACTATGTTGGCCAGACTGGTCTCGAACTCCTGACCTCGTGATCTGCCCGCCTCGGCCTCCCAAAGTGCTGGGATTACAGGCATGAGCCACCGTGCCCGGCTGACACTAGGTAGATTTTCATGTTGGGAAAAAGAAAAATTTGTGGTTTTTTTTAAATGGAAATTTATCTTTTATTAATTTAACCAGGAAACAGGACGAAATCTTAATATGTTTACTTCTACTTTCTGTTTTTAAAGAAACATTTGCCTTTCATGGCTATAAAAAATTCACTAAAAACTTGCTTGGTAAGAAACAATCTAAATTACATTTTCATGGGTACTGGTAATGAAAACAATGGTAGAAAATGGAGGCATAAACTTTAGTACAGAATGCATAGCAGGTTCTAGCCATAACAGCCTCCTTACATATTAACTATTTTGAAACTGCAGAAAATAAGCAGAAAGAAGAACTAAATTTCAGAAAAACACCTAATTAATGTTGATAATATAGAGAAAAATAAAATGATCACTTGATGCTTTCTAAATTTCCATGTACCTTTTAAAACCTGGCTATAGGACGTTTACAAGTTAGAAACGACTCAATTTCTACTGGATGAAGATGGATATATCATCCAGTTATATTGAGATTTAACACATAAAAAGCAGGTAAAGGAAGGCAAATCCTGTACTTTGGAAGGGCAGAACTTTCACATGACCCTTCCATAGAGAAGTAGGTCATTCTAAACAGTGCAAAGAATGGTATGTCATTCAGAGAAAGAAGAAACAGCCTCAAAGAAAACCCATCTCAAAGTGGGGAGATTTGGTTTTACTAGTTTTCCACAGAATCTGTGCAAATAAAAATAGTTATCTCTTCCTTTTGTTTATGAATCTGAAGGGCTGGTTAATCTGGCTGTCCCTGTCCTCCTTTCATGGTTTATTGTCATAAAAAAAGATTTTCCTTTCTACTACAGCATTTGTTTTCCCTTCTACACTTGACCTGTTCACCAACAAAACAATTTGGATTCACCAATTCCTACAGGGAAAACACCCTAAGCAACAAAGTTCTGTTACTAAAGGGAAAGTATTCATACAGAGTCTATTCCCAGGAACAATATTGTATTTATTTTTAGTGATTTCCTTTTATATTCTTTAATCAAATCTTAGTTAAATCAAAATTTCCCAATATTAAGCAAAGTAGAAGCTCTTTGCTACAGCATTATTTAATATTTCAAGGCAGACTTCACAGTTTAAAAGCAAGAGAAAATGAAAGCCCAGTATTGTGGAAATTACCTCATCTGATCCTTTCTTTTCTCCCGGTTTGGAAAGCGATTCACTGGTTTTTTCACTGACGTGCTATAAAAAAGTAAAAAATAATGCTTAATAAAGGAAGATAACACAGATGACAGTAACTTTAATCCCCAAAGGCTAAATGCATACCCCTTTTTTTAAAAAAGGATCACTTTAATCTTCTTCCTGAGAATGCTAATAATTCACACCAATGTAGGTGGCTCTCAAAAATCAAGGGATGCTACAGACATTCCTTTGGGATCTAGAAGGTCAGTCTGTAATTAACTAGATGCAGAGCTGATGGTGATGCCAAGGCGGCATCTTGTCTCCTACAAAATGCCTCATGAATTTTAAGCTCAAGTTTTCAGCACGGTAGACATCTCATTCATCAAGGAGATGAGATAAGAACCATGTTTCATCTGAAGCCATACTTAAGGCTCAGTTCAGCATGGACTCAAGAGTCCTCCAAGGGAATTCACTAGAGTTCTTCCGCATATTCACCAATGCAGAAAGATAAAATCTGAAGGACAAAGACCATACCTGCAACTTCTTCTATGTGTTATGGCTTTAAGATTTCATTATGTCTATAAAGAGAATTATTTTTCTTACTAGGACACAGAGGATAAATACAATTTTTAAAAGTGTTATTTTATTTTTAATTAACACATAACAATCGTACATATTTATGGGGTACAAGGTGATGTTTTGAATATACATTGGGTAATGATCGAATCAGGGTAATTACTAAATCTATCGCCTCAAACATTCATCATTTCTTTGTGGTGAGGACATTCAAAATCCTGTTTTTTAGTTATTTTGAAGTATATAATACATTACTGTTAACTAGTCACCCTACTGTGCAATAGAGCAACAGATCTTATTCCTCATAACTGTCTTTATACCCATTGATCAAACTCTCCCTAATGCAAATATTTTTACGTGGGGCATAAAAGCTTCAAGTAGCTTACATATTCGTTTGTTTTGGCGATAAGATAAAATAAGCCATAACTTTACTGAAATGTTTTGAGAAATGAAAAAATAGTTGTATGTTCCTGAATAGGGGGTACAAAGAATTATTGCATTCCTGTCACACTGTAGGATGTTCAAGAAAGTGGGAAAAGGGAGCCAAATATGAAAAAATAAAAGCTCACCATTGGATGCAGTCCTAATCACCCTCAATTGAATCAAAATAAAAAATACTATTATGTTCCCTAAAGCAGAATCATAACCTAGATATGTAGATCAGTGAAATCATTTGAATTAAGAAGAATGATAATAATAGTAATAATAATAATTTGTTATTATTATATACAAGGCACTTCCGTATAGCCTTATTTGATACAAAAAAAGAAGCTCATGTTGTTTCATAAATGAGAAAACTAAGAATAATAGTGATTTCATGGTGTTTACAAGGAAATATAACTAGTAAACGGGAAAAGGTCATGAAGCAGGCTTTCTGACTAAAATCTGTTGTTTGCCATTAGAACACATTAAATGGAATTAGATAATATTATCTTTAATCATATCAACAGATATGCTACTAAAAATGGCCAAGGAATACCAAACCTGTGGCTGAAATCCTTTCTCGACAGTGTTTTGCATGAACAATTAGCCAAAAGGCATGTTCATGACTGTACAATTCTTACCCAGAAGAAATACTCTCATGGATTAGTGATTGGCATCCACTGAAAAGCAGCCAGGGTGCAATAGCTTGGTGAAACCCTCTACAGGTCTTCTTTTACCTATACATCCTAGTCAAGGGTTTGTTTGTACATAGTTGAGGGCAATCTGTATTGAATAATTAAATGAATCTTTTGAAAATGAACCATTTTAAAGTTCACTTATATATCAAGGCTATATGGCAATTGATAAATATTAGAATAATTGGTGAGCAAAAGATTTCTAAAAGCCAGACTTGAGGGAAAATATTACTTATCTCTGTTAAAGTAAATAAGAGGGCCATTAGCATGAGGTGGTCTCTGTCCTCGGATACCTTACTAAGCACACTGAAACTTAATTTAAAGGCATTTCTTGTAAATGACTTAAAACAAAACAAAAATTGCCTCAGCCAATCATAACCAGCCAACCAGCTTATTGGTTATATATACAAACCTCTTATCAGACCATACCTAGTTGTAGCCAATCAAGTAATTTCTTCACTTTGCTTCCACATTCAGCTATAAAAACTTCCTGCTCATGCTGCTGGAGTGTACTGAGCTCTCTGAACCACTTTTGATTTTCAGTACTGCTCAATTCATAAATCATCCTTTGCTTAAATAGCTCTGTTAAATTTGTCTAAAATTTTTCTTTAAACATCTCTAAAAAAATCATTCTAGAAAGACAGAGATTACCAAATCTGTCTCCTTCCAGAATTGGTAATTTTAGAACCATGATATCACATCCATAATCTGTAATTCATATTTTTTCAGATTACATAAGTAATAATAATAACCACTGTTTTACTGGGTGTTTACTATTTTGAGTGCCTCATTTACTTGTCAGGAGGTGTAATTATTCCATTTTACAAATGAGAAACTTTAAAAGGTGACTTGTTCTTGTCTGGTACAAGGTTCCATGCTCTCCACAGAGTCTCACTCTGCTTTCTGCTCATGTGACAAATACATATCATAATTTATTACCCTACAGTAAATGCATGTACAGCCTTTTCTCCCTTAAAGTAACAACTTAAAATAACACCTTTAAAATTATGTACTATAAGCTTTGTTATTTTCTGACTTCAAAAGTTGCTCACAATAGAAAGCTATTTTAAAATACACAAAAGTATAATGACATAAATAAAAATCACTTATAATAAAAGGCCAACTCTTTTAGAACCTCATGAATTATATTTTTCCAGTTCTTTTATTTATTTATTTATTTATTTTGAGACTGAGTCTCACTCTGTCACCCAGGCTGGAGAGCAGTGGTGCAATCTCGGCCCACTGCAACCTCCACCTCCTGAGCTCAAGCTATTCTCGTGCCTCAGCCTCCCAAGTAGCTGGGATTACAGGCGTGCACCACCACATCCGAGTAATTTTTGTACTTTTAGTAGAGATGGGGTTTCGACATGTTGATCAGGCTGGTCTTGAACTCCTGACATCAGTTGATCCACCCTCAGCCTCCCAAAGTGTTGGGATTACAGGCGTGAGCCACTGCTTCCGGCCCAGTTCCTATTTTAAGCCCAGCTTTTTATTATGAAAAATTTCCAACAGACAGAAAAGTTGAAAGAATAACACAAGCAATACCCATATTCCCCCCACTCAGATTTCAACAACTATTAACATTGTTGCCATATTTTGCCCTATTTGCATACACACATACAAGCATACATACAGACACAGAAAGAGACAGAGAGACAGAGAGAGAGAACAAGAGGGCACCACATGTCTTTATATACCTGTATTGGAAAGTAAATTACAGACATCCTGAAATTTTAACCCTAAACTTTTCACCATGCATCTCTTTAAATTTGAGAACATTTTCCCAAATGGTATTGGTATATACCCAATACTATTATCACCCTAAGACAATTAACAAGTATTTCCATTAAATAACAACTTTATCAACCATTGCCCTGATCATTTCTTGAATATTATTCAATATTCAGCAGTCTGTTAATGATGTAAACTTAATTGTATCTTTTCACTGAGAGAGATTCATGAAATAATTGAGTACTTTTCACATAACTGAGAGGATGGAATGAAATACTTGGGAATGACATATGTCAAATTCGATCCAGCTCAGGAATCTGCAGGAGTCTTTCTAAAGAGCGAAGAAAGAAAACTCTGCTGACCACTACTACGTGTAACTGCTGGGTTGAGGAGAGTGAGATGAGCAGGGAACAGGGAAGGAGTGACAGCTGGGGAAAGAGAACCGAACCACAAAACTAATTAGAGAAAAGAAATTAACACCTCCTAAGCATCTGCTCTGTGCTAGGCCCAGTGCCAGGCAACTCCTATGTGGTCTTCTTTGCTCCCCATAGCAGCTCTAGGGAGTACCCACTGTCGCCTTGGTTCATGAATAAAGCAACTGAAGATCTGAACAGCGATGTTCTCCATGGTGATACCACTCAGGATTACGTGGGCCAGAGACTAGTCTACTTTGGATCTAGTTAAAAGCTAACTGAGATCTTAGGATTTTCATCAAGAAAGTCTTTAGAGCATGCCAGTGATCTGAAATGAGAACAAAACAAAAGGCACGAAAAATAACAAAACACAAAACCTTCCTATTCTAAAACTTGTTTTATAAATGAACCAAACACACCATACTTATGAATTCTGTCCTGTATTGGCAGCTAGAGAGGAGACCAAGACAGGAAGAGCAGGACAGGTTGCCATAGTAAAGAATTTCACTGGAAGGACAAGGCCATAGAAGACAGGAGACTAGATGGGGGCTAAGATGAAGGTGGTATGTGCTCCAGAAGCTCAGAGCCAGAGAAAAAATCAGATCAAGGGCTTTGCTATCTTAACTCAAGAAGGAATAATTTTCGAAACTGTTTTCACCCCCCTTTTTATCACATAGTTGGCAAGTACAACTGTCCTTTGTCCTCATTCTAGGTGACAGCCTCTATACGTTTAAAATCTGCCATCGCAAACCCATAAATCTGAAAAAAAAAATCAATAAGAGCTAAGTGCAATAAGGCTCAGAGCCTGAGCTCTCACCCAGCTAAGAGCTTCTGCCAGGGCAAGTTTCAACTCTGCCACGTTTGGGCACCTGCCCTGTTGTTACCCAGATACACACAGATACACAGACAGCCAAGGGAACATGTCACACAAAACAAGATAAAAATCAAAGAAACTAGGGCGGGCACAGTGGCTCACGCCTGTAACCCCAACACTTTGGGAGGCCGAGGTGGGCAGATCAGGAGATCAGGAGTTTGAGACCAGCCTGGCCAATATAGTGAAACCCTGTCTCTACTAAAAATACAAAAATTAGCTGGGCATGGTGGGGCGCACCTGTAGTCCCAACTACTCGGGAGGCTGAGGCAGGAGAATTACTTGAACCCAGGAGGTGGAGGTTGCAGTGAGCTGAGATCGTGCCATTGCACTCCAGCCTGGGTAACGAGCAAAACTCCACCACAAAAAAAGAAAAAAAAAATCAAAGAAACTTCTTCACATATAAAAGAAGCAAGAAGACAGAAAAGCAGCCCTTGCCAGTGTTAAGTCCAGCTGTGAAAAGAGTATGAAATTGCTAGTGTGCTTCTGAAATGCCTTTGCTTTATTATTATTATTTTTTAAAGTATGAGGCTTCTTTTAGGAGGAAAGGAAAACATTCTAAAGTAAAATTGTGCTGATGGTTGTGACCACCCTGCGACTATACTAAAACATATTGTATCATATGCCTTGGTGGGTGATTTATTTGAAAACTTAAAAATTTTCCTTCTTCAATTTGGCGACAGTTTCATCAAGATAGTATTCGCATGTCCGGGGACAGCTGTGGAAAAATCATGGCGCAATAAAAGGTTATCTTGATACCCTCTGGACTCTCCGAGCTGGTGGAACTCAGCTCTCTACCATCACACATACTGAGAAAGGCTTGTATCAGGGGCTCCCGGAGATCACAAAGACTTCAGGTTAGCAGTGGGTCCCATCCTTCAGTGCCTGTCACAAGCACCTGGGAAGCTTTTAGAAACATTTGTATCAGGACACAGGGATTTAGATTTTAGTTTGAATAGAATGGGGCCCAGCCATGGATAAATTTTTCTAACATTCCCCAGCTGATTCCAATATACAGACAGGATTGAGAACCACTGGTTTTGGGGGAAGATTTGCGGGCAACATGATAGGAAGTGGAAGTTTCCGCTCCTCAAACCAAACCATCCCACTGAGTCGGCACCCATGGGGAGGTTCCCAGGGTCAGGCAGACTGGGGCGGCTCTGGGCTCCTCCTGGGTAAACTCTGATTGGTCAGTGAAGTAGCACAGTGCCCTATGTCCACACCAGTGTTTCCTGTCTAATTCTGAGCTTTGCCCTATTAATGGAGCATCATATTTTCATATTTGCACATTAATCTCTATTTTATCAGTAAATCAAACAAATTAGCACTTTATTGTACACTCTCTTGCTTACTTATTACTTTATAAACTTACATCTTGCCTTCCTAATCACAGGGTAAATTATATCCTTTTTTTCCTAGATGTGTGGTAGGATCGTAACAAATAATTCTTGATTGAATGACCGTGTTTCCACAAACCTATAAACATTCCCTGAGAAGTACTTTTGCTCTTTTCAGATCAGTAAACTATACAAAAGAGAAAGAGGCCAAGAAGGTAGCTTGAAAAATTAAGAGACAATGTGCAAATTGGTATTTCCCACAAAAATACCTTAAAACATATTTGTATATGTAATCTACTTGCCAAAGCAAAATTATTCAGCAAACAAGCAGAAGGACCAATGCTTCTGTAAAGCTGGTTTTGCTTCAGAACTGTCTCCCTGGGTGCAGATCCTAGGAGTGTCTACCTTCAGGTGGATTCCTTGTTCCACTTCTGCTGTGTTCAAATTGCAGTAGAACTTTGCTGGCTGCAATTCTCTTGATGGATGACCTCAAGTTGGGTTTAGCCATCAGCAGGGCACTGCCAGGAGACTAGAGGTGGTGGGTGGGTGGTATTCCCTTTGCCCCACCCCCTCCTCCAGTAGCACCTCCTGCAAGATGGGTCAGCTGTGGTTCCAGCTTCTGCAAGGTGACCCTTGTCCTCCCTGTGTCCCTCTAGACTAGGGATCGTAGCAGCTTCCTGCAATTTCTAATCTCTAGGTTGCCTCACCCTCCCCTGATGGCTTCCCAGCCTTTTTTGTTACCTGGGTAACCAATTCCCTATGTTACATTCCCTTTGTTTTAAATAGTCAGAGTCATTTCTGTCTGTTACTTGACTGCGATAAACTCTGATAGGGCAGAAAGAGCATAGACCTGTAAGGCTATGTGACTGTGACCTTGGGCAGATAATTTAATTTTTCAGTTTCTTCTTGTAAAATAGGGCTAATGGTATCTATCCCAGGGGCTGGCAAATTTATGAAAAGAGTTGACATTAGTGAGGTGCCTGGCTCATTGCCTTGTTCATTTTAAGAATACAGTTAAAATTATTCCACTCCCTTCTTTTTCCCTGGCAGCAATCTGACTGTGGTGAATTAGAAGCCAGTGAGTAAAAGTTTGAGAGTTTCATTTTCTAAGGCTGTAAACATTAGAACAGAAGAATTTAGTATTTTACTTTCCCTAAAGTACAAAGGAACCTTATCAAGTTCATCTGATAAGGCTTCTGTTTAGTATTTTGTCTATCTCATGACTGTGTATTATATATTATTCTCACATCTTCATATTACACTCAAGGAGATAAACTACATGGGGGTTAAAGAATTCATTTTCCCAACAAACTACAGCAATTTGGTTACAAAGATGAAACTTATATTTGCAATTCCCATGCTTTAAAATGCTGAAAAGGTGTGTGTGTGTGTGTGTGTGTGTGTGTGTGTCTGTGCTGGCAGCTGTGACGGTTAACAAGTAAAACAAGATTGGCACAATGTTGGCAATTATTGACACCAATGATTGGTATATGAAGAGGTCATTATACTCTTTTTTTTATTTATTTATTTATTTATTTATTTATTTATTTATTTATTTATTTATTGAGATGGAGTCTTGCTGTTGCCCGGGCTGGAGTGCAGTAGCGCAATCTTGGCTCACTGCAAGCTCCACCTCCCGGGTTCATGCCATTCTCCTGCCTCAGCCTCCTGAGTAGCTGGGATTACAGGTGACCGCCACCACGCCCAGCTGGTTTTTTGTATTTGTAATAGAGATGGGGTTTCACCACCTTGGCCAGGCTGGTCTTGAACTCCTGACCTTGTGATCCACCCGCCTCAGCCTCCCAAAGTGCTGGGATTACAGGCGTGAGCCACCGCGCCCGGCCTCATTATACTCTTCTCTTATTCTGTGTACTAATGCTTAATATGTATTAAGGATTAACTGCATAGCTGTAATTCTGAAATCCCTCTGTTTCACTGATCCCCAAGTGTTCATTTTTTTCTAACATTTTAAGATTTCAGTGGACATGACAAGATGACACCATAAAGGTACAAGTCCTTTGTGTCCAGTTTTCAGAGGTGGCATCTATTGCCTGTCATAGATTAGCTCCTGGGATTCACCTGAAGTAAGGTTGATGAGTTTTTCCTAAGTCAAAGGGGGTATCACGAGAATTTAAATAGTTGCTTTGTTGCCACAGCAATCATCATGAGAATGAACTTGTCGTTTTATCTATGAGAAATGCAAGAGGAGGCCAGGCACAAACCACTGCACGATTTTTTTGTGTCCACTGCACTCTGCACAAAACTGACACACAGCAGGTGGACAATAAACAACTGTGAACATCTTGGAGCTTTACCAAATTTATTCTTGCGTTCTATGAGTTTCCTACAATCAAAACAAATTTCATATATTTTTAGGAAACTATAACTTTAGACCTTTTTCTTCCTGAGTTAACTGACTTTTCCATCTGAGGAGATAACTTACATAAACAGTGTTTATTGGATGGAGCTGTTCTTGCATTTTTCTTAACTGGAAGACATCTGATATACTTCCCCCCTCCACCCCACCACCGCCTTTATGGTGGCTGTAACGCTTTCTGGGTATGTTTTCATGAAACGAAAATGAGACAACTTAAAGAACAGAACTTTAGTATCTGTTAATATGATTTTCATCTTTAAATACCTCAAAGGGGAAAAATGATGTACTACTTAGAGTAGTTTTGTATCTGCTGAGACAATCTAGTCAGAACTAATTACCCACCTATCCACATGGAATCTCACATAACCCCCCACTGTTACCACCCCCAGAAGGCTACAGCATTCTTTAAAAGGCACTTGTAGAATATAATTAACTTTCTGGGAAGTGCCAAAACTGATTTTAAAGAAAAATATTATCAGATGTTACTCTTAGTTGAAAAGGCTTATACACAATGGGGCGCGAACTAATTCAGACTGTCAGCTGAAAGAGAAAGGCTGTATTTGACTTCTATGTTTCCATTACCCTAAAGTCTGTGCCCTTTTTGCAAGCCCTGTTATTTGCCTTCCTTAGTTCTAAAATTCACTGTGAGTAAGTGATCTGTCCTGCCATGGGAGGCTTGCAACATTCTTCCCAGGCTGGCTGCAATGATGGGGCCTCCCAAATGACTGGACTCCTTGATCATGCTGTCACTAGGTTTATGGATCTAATTAGACTAAGAAACACCTTTAATTAACATAGCCTAATAGAATCAACTTATGATTCAGGAATGTGATTACTGGTGTGGGCCAAATTAACCTTTGTTCATGCTTGATCATTACATAGCTCGTAAGATGTTCTTCAAATTTAGCTTTGCAAAGTTGTGTGTGGTGTGTGTGTGTGTGTGTGTGTGTGTGTGTGTGTGTTACTACAACCACATAATTTTTCAGAAGATAAAGTCAATAGGATTGACAGCATTCAGTATGGAAATATACATTGCAATGTTTCACTGACTAGCTTTATAGGTGGCACGCTGCTAAACACAGCTTAGACATGTCTTTTAATTATTTCAT
The DNA here is from genome assembly GCF_009828535.3 of Hylobates moloch. NCBI lineage: Eukaryota > Metazoa > Chordata > Mammalia > Primates > Hylobatidae > Hylobates > Hylobates moloch. Next base: position 51,575,278 of record NW_026652281.1, read on the forward strand.
TTTATTCTGCCTAAATTTTGAAAGTTAGATCATTTATAACCTTTTCAGTACTTAAAGGATTCCACAAAGATATTTTAATTATAGGATTTACCTGAAGTATTCTGAGATGTCTGTATATATAGACATCTGTGTTTATATCTGTAGATATATACACACATAAATCTAGATGTCTATATATGTATTATACGTGCATGTGTGTATTACATATAAATATGCACATATATGTATATTGGATTTATGTTTGTGTGTATGTGTGTATGTATGTGTGTGTGTGTGCGTGTGTGTGTGTGTGTGTGTGTGTTATAAACTGGCTCCATGGACCTTTGGGGGATTTATGGGTGGTCTTTTGGAAATCTCTGAACTCCCTGAAGCTATATTGGAAACTGCATTTTGTGTACGTTTGTATGTATTTTGTTGTGGGAAAGCAGTCCATAAATCCCATTCGATTCTCAAAATTGTGACCACCCACCTATTACCAAAGGAAAAAAAGAAAGTTTAGGAGTCCATGGTCTAGCGTTATACTGTCCATTACTGTAGCCCCTAGCTGCCTGTGGCTACTGAACACTCTTGAAATGTGGCAAGTGTGAATTGAGATGTGCTGTTAATGTAAATATACACTGGATTTTGAAGAATTAATATAAAAAAGAATGTAAAATATCTCAATGGCTTATACGCTGATTATATGATGAAATAATAATATGTGGGATATAGTAGGTTAAGTAAAATATACCAATTAGCACAAATTTCACCTTTTTGTTGTGATGTTGCTGTTGTTAAAGTGGCTCCTTGGAAATCTGAAATTGCAGATGTGGCTCACATTATATGTCTATTGAATAGCACTGGTTTGGGCAAAGTTAAAGCTTGATCACAGGCATGTAGCTGGTTCTAGGAGGTTCCTACTAGCAAAAAGTTTTCATGATAGTACCAAAACTGGATTCTAAGAGAGGTTTAGCAAAAATATCAGACTGTGACTAAACAAAACAGGGTTAAAAGCATAGATTTAAACTACTTTCATCCAAGTAACCCAGCAGAGTTTCCTTGAGAGAATCATGAGTCTGGAAGGAGAAGTTTGATGTCAACTCTGAGCTACTGCTATCCATATTTGCAGATAATGTACACGGTACATTTTGATAAGAACCTTAGGCCAATAATGACTCAAAGCAAACGTTTGTTCTTACCACATTAATAAAACGCTACATGTAAAAGCCCAGGAAATGTACTGGAAAACGTTCATGAAGAAATATCTCAAGGGAAATTGGAATTCCCAATTCTTAAAAGTATATGTGTATGACATTTTGACTTTTAAATCTAATTAGTCCTCACCAATACTTACATAGTGCATATAATTTCTATTTTACACATGTGAAAACAGGTTGAAAAGGTTGACTTATTTCCATTTGAGAAAAAGTCTTTGTTCTCCACAGTGTACATGGAGGCTTTAAAAAGCACTTGTAAGCCCAGTGCAGTGGCTCATGCCTGTAATCCCAACATTTTGGGAGGCTGAGGTGGGAGGATTGCTTGAGACCAGGAGCTTCAGACTGGCCTGGGCAACATAGTGAGAGAGACCCTGTATAGTATATTGTATGTGTGTGTGTGTGTGTGTGTGTATATATATATTCACATATACGCACACACACACTATAAATATACACACATACACACTATACATATATACTATTTATATAGAAACAGAGAATAAAAAATAATCTAAAAAAACACTACTTGTGGGATATAATTCTGCTTGGCACATAATAGATGATCAATAAATGTCCATTGTCTGATACGTAACAGTTTCTTTCCTGATTCTTATACAGGGTTTCTAGCTCCAAAAAATGTCTGATTCCAACATCTTTGCTTTTTCCAATACCACATGCCAAGAGAGAAAAAGACATACCTAACTAATTTTGATATTCTCACCATAAATCAATGAGACATAAACATTTTGGCTCTCACTGTCAACAACACTCCTGTGTGTGATCTTTTTTTTTTTTTTTTTTGGAAAGCAATCTAATGTTAAATCATGCTTCCTGGTTCCAAAACACTAGAAGTGCCAGCTTGACTGGATATCACACCTAATTGGTAGGACAAACATTCAATGCACCAAACAAATGGAACGTTCTTGTCCGTCATCCAAAGTAATAAATTGCAGAGAAGCTCGCTTTTATGCGCCCTGTCTCTCTCTCCCTCCCTCTCTCACTTCCTGGCTTTCTTTCCTCCACCCCTCCACCGCTCTCTCCAAAGGTCTTGGTCTCAGATCTCAGTTGCTTCTGCCCCTTGGTGTTTGGGATTTTCTCCTTGCCTCACATTGCAGCTGCCTCTCCTTTGCGTTGGCCAATGTACGTCCAACAATCGCCCTCTAAAAGTTTTGAACTTTACTTAGGGGTTAAAAACGAACTCTAGATCAAAGCTCTTGCGAGCTGCGTCCGAGTTCATTCAGGAATCCACCTCCTAGACAGAATTCCTCCAGCAACAATTCCAGTTCCATCCCACTTGTGAGCGTCAGCAGAGCGTAGTGCTTGACACCGGGGCGAGAGAGGTGCATGCGCCGCGCACGCTCGGGCGCGCTCATACATACCACAAGAGGGTGAGTCCCCTGCCTCTCCCCGAGCCTAACCTGAAGGTCTGCGAGGAGGTCGCACCCGGTCCGCACCCCTTCCCCGCCAAACCCCGGACAACGCTTCATCCGCACGCCCAGAAGGGCAAAGCAAACACATTCCTTTCCAACACACTCCCTTCCCGGTCTTGCCCAGGCACAACCGCTCCTATTTACCGTCTTGTACCACCAGCTGGCGAATGCCATGGCAACAACCGGCTGGCTCCGATCCGCACGGCGGGGGAGCCGGCGAGGGCGCGGGGTGCTGCGTTGGGGGCGCCGGGCTCACACTGCGCTTGGCCAGGACCTGGCTGGCACTGAGCTCCGCACATCCCAAGGCGGCTACCAGGTGGGCAGAACCCTGGGGGTGGGGCCCGGCGCAGGCCCCGCCCCTCCTCGCCCGCCCAATTTGGCTCGAGGCTGGTTAGGGAAGAGGCTCTGCGGTTCCAGGCAGCCACGCCCTGCGGCCCGGCTTTAGCGCGGAAGACTGGATTCCGCTGTCCAGTGAAACCACCCCACTCACTCGGGGGTCCTGAGTGAACCTCATTCCCCATTCATCCTCATCCTCATTCACCCACGTCTTACCAGCCAACTTTTCTCGACGCGTCCCCCCCTCCTCTACCCGGCCAACGCCACGCCCAGCGCACTGGACCCGGCCGGGGAACCGAAGCCACCTGCAGCCACCTGCCTGGCAGCGGCCAAGCCCCTAGCCCTCTCCCTAGTCTCCCCGCGGGGGCGCCGGGGACTGCTGACCCGCCAGCCTAGAAACGCCCAGGGAGGGCGGCCACAGCTCCGGGACCCAGTCCCCCATCGCCCAGTCCCGCGGCGTCGACAGGAGCGCCACTCACCTCCTGGGTGCGGCGGGCGGCGGCTGCGCGCCGGGGCCGCGGGGAGGCGGCGGGCTTCTGGCCGGGCTGGGACATGGCGAGGCCGCTGCGGGCGCTGCCTCCGGGAGTGCGTCTCGGAGAGTGGCGGGGAGGCCGGGCAGGGAGTCCTGCCAGGGAGGGAGGGAGGGAGCGGAGGGCCTGGGAGCGCGCGGTGAGGCAGCTTTTCCGACCCCACCCCACGTCTGCGCCGGGGTTCCCCTAGCCCCGATGGGCCCTCCCCTTCCTGCCCGCGGAGGGACCCGGGCTCCTGCACTGTAACTTAACACCCTCCGCCCCGGTCCTCACCCGGTGACCCTCCCCGGCCCCAGCACTGCTCTGTCCGGGTTGGTCAGAAAGAAGGGGTTGGAGGTTGCAGCGTTCCTCCTTCGATGCCCAGATCTAGCTTGCAGTTGTGCAACCAGAGAGCGGGACCGGGCGTGGCCGGTCTACTCTTCGACCCTCCTCCCAAGAATCCGGAGAAATAGATACTCCTTCTGTATTCTGTTCTGCTTTAGCTGTGAGAGTTTACCAACTCAAGTCTGGCCCAAGCCTGGACAGTCTAGATAAGGAAGCGGATTATAAAAACAAATTAGTCTGTGTGTGTGTGCGTGCACGCGCCTGTGTATGTTTTATATGATTTTACTTTGTTTTTTGGCAGTTTCGAATTTTAATAAACTTATGGGGAGGAGAACATAGGTTCCAATACAAACCGGAGAACAGTCCCAAATTTAAACCCTTATAGTCTTTCTAGAGTCTGGCGAGTTTTGTTTCTGAAACTAGATTGCTTTTGTCTTGGGCTCATCTTAAACAGCGCTTCCTGGTTTGGGGCTGGAAGTGAAATTTAACAAGCCCTACGTGCTCATGTGAGAGACTGTCAGCCTGAAGTTGCTGCTGGTTCACCATCAGGCCTGACAGAAAACCTGTTACCCTGCAATAGCATCGTCATTTTGGGACTCGGGGTCACCGCTTTCTGCAGCGTTGGGGTTTAGACAGTTGAAGAGAGAGAAGGCAGAGCCTTTTTTTTTTTTATCTTTCTGGAGAGGCAGTCTCGCTCTGTCTGGAGTGCAGTGGCGCGATCTCTGCTCACTGCAATCTCCGCCTCCCGGGTTCAAGCGATTCTCCTACCTCAGTCTCCTAAGTACTTGGGACTACAGGCGCGTTGCCACACCCAACTATTATTATTATTTTGTTAATGGTAGAGACAGGGTTTCACCATGTTGGTCAGACTGGTCTCGAACAACACCTGACCTCAAGTGATCTGCCCACTGCGGCCTCCCAGAGTGCTAGGATTACAGGCGTGAGCCACTGCACCGGCCAGAAGGCAGATTTTAAGGAGAGATTTGTAATGCTATATGGAGCCTGGCAGAACAGAATTCTGGTTTCTTTTGTACCTCCTCATTTTAGGAATTCTGACTTCTTCCTCAAAGGATAGGCTAGCAGCATTCTTAATTTTGAGGGAGGGGATGGGGGGGAGAAGAGGATTTAAATGCATTTCCTCTTAAAGGGCTCTACTTACTGTCTGTGTATCTAGTATTTCAACAAACAGGTAGCACTGCAGGAATTTATACATAAAAATGAAACAACTTAGAGATTGGGACCATGTCCACTCAGGAAAAACAAATGATTATTGGCATCGGTTACATTCAGAAAGGAGGGAAACTATGCCATAAGTCTGAAAACAAGATCTTCGTATGATTGTGACCACACCACCACAGTAATTTAAACAAACACAAAAGCCGTAGGGGTGAGGTGACAGGCAGCTCCTCCTTCCTGGCCTCCACCCCAGGAACTAGAATGCTTTTCTTACTGGGGAGCCTACATATCCCAGAATCAAGGTTTTAGATCCCTGGAGTACTTTATTCAAACTCTGGAATGGTTTCCAGTGACTTGGTGGCATTAGAGTTTGAGGTTATTTTCCAACAGAGTATTTAAAAATTGAGTTTAAACCAGTTACATATTTCTTGAGAGTATTCTATGTAAAGCATTGTGAAAGGACTAGTAGAAGGAGAGATACAGAGATTAAAAAGATACATTGCCTGCCCTCCAGGGACTAACAGTTTAGCTGAAGTCATATGGCATTTGTAACACATGATGGTGTAGGGATATTGAAAGACATTAACAGTGTGTGAATAAGTACAAAGGTGCTTTGGGAGTTTGGGGTTCCACAGGGGTTGTATCAACAATAGGAGGGAAAAGAGGAAGGAGACATGAGCAGGCTGGCTGGCTGGTGAGGTGTGAACAGAAGGAGAAGAGGTGGGGGCACCTGACGGGATAAAGAGGAACCCACTCACCTGGCTGGAGCTGAGGGTCTATGTAATGAAGTAATCGATCTATTCACCAGCTCATTGTTCATGGAGCAGCTACACTGTAATACATGATATATTAGGTATCAAAATCTATAAGAGGTAATAACCCTAACCTTCAGGCTTAGCTTAAAAGTCAGAACTCACATAAGCAGAACAATTGCTAAACAATGCATTAATGACTATGAGTACAGAAGAATTTCAAAGAAGTTGAAGACCGTGAGGTTTCACTTTTCCTTGTAGCCAGTGAAGAATTATTGGAACTTTGATATCATGGACCAGCATTTACTAATTTGGGGAAGCTCCTTTTAAATATAGATGGTGCAGTGGCTCATGCCTGTAATCCTAGCACATTGGGAGGCTGAGGTGGGCAGAGTGCCGGAGCTCAGGAGTTCGCGACCAGCCTGGGCAGCATGACGAAACCCCGTCTCTACTAAAAATACAAAAAACTAGCTGGGCATGGTGGTATGCACCTGTAATCCCAGCTACTCAGGAGGCTGAGGCACAAGAATCGCCTGAACAAGGGAGGCAGAGGTTGCAGTGAGCCAAGATTGTCCCATTGCACTCCAGCCTGGGCGACAGAGTGAGACTCTGTCTCAAGAAAAAAAAAATTAAATATAAATAAATAAATGGCTTTTGCCACATTATTGTCTGCACATAGGTAATCATTTATTCCTTTATTTACTCAGTAGCAGATGCCTGCTATGGGGAGGTACTGTAGACCTCTTACACTAAAGGACTTCAGAATTAGAAGAGACAGACAAGTAAATACAGACATACCTTATTTTATTGCTCTTTGCTTTATTGCACTTCACAGATACTGTGTTTTTTACAAAATGAAGGCTTGTGGCAACCGTGCCTCAAGCATGTCTGTCAGCACCATTTTGCCAACAGCATGTGTGTTCACCTCATGTCTACCCACATTTTGGTAATTCTTGCAACACCTCAACCTTTTTCATTATATCTGTTATGTGATATGTGATCAGAGATCTTTGATGTTGTTATTGTAATTATTTTGGGGCACCACATACTGCACCCATAGAAGACAGAGAATTTAATCAATAAATGTTGTGTGTGTTCTGACTGCTCCACCAACTGGCTGCTCTACCTAGGAATCAATTTGCATATAAATATATACTTGAAAGAGTATTCCTATAAAGAAATAAAGAACAGAGCCAAAGAAACATCCAGGCAGATACCACATTGCATTTGCTGGAGATTACCATATTTTGGCAATACATCATAGTGGGTAAAGCATAAGAGTTTTAGATCCGCACAACTGTGTTTAAATCCCAGCTCTGCCACTTATGGACTGCATACCTCAAGCAAATTACTTAATCACTTTGAGTATCAGTTCCCTAACCTGTTATCTGTAGATGATAAAGCTGAGTACCTACATACTAGGGTTATTCTGATGATGGAATAAGGCAGTGTATTAAAGCAGTTGGCACAGTGCCTCATGTATGATAATTGTGCAAATAAATGCTGGTTGCAATGATTAAATTGCATTTGCTATTAATAGTTAAAAATTTCAAAACCCTTGAATGTTCTTTGGACAGGGGCAAAGCAGTTTTGGTTGGATCCCCAGTAAGAAGCAACCTCCTGTCCAATCAATGAATGTTATAGATCTGTTTCCATTCAACCAGCATTCCAGACATTCTATAGACCATAAAATGAGCCATAGCTGAGCAGTACCCTAGGAAAGCTCTAATCCAGACCCACATACCTGAGCTGGCAGCCAGAATTCATGCTGATGTGCTCATTCCCAATAATGGGTGCTTTTTCTGTTTTTCCATTTCCTTTTTCCTTTTTTCTTTTTGGTTTGCTTCTTTTGTGTATGTGCTGATAGAGTGGCTGGTTATTTGAAATAACTTTAACATTTGTTAGGTAACAAGAAACCAAATTTGGGATGACATGTGCATGGTAATGAACTTACTAAACCCAAAGTACTCCCGTGTTCCTGTCCTGGGATAGGTGCAAGTTCGTCACGGCCCTTCAGATCTGGAGGCACAAAATTACATTTTTTTTTTCTTGAGATGGACTTTCGCTCTGTTGTCCAGGCTGGAGTGCAGTGGCACGATCTCGGCTCACCGCAACATCCGCCTCCTGGGTTCAAGTGATTCTCCTGCCTCAGCCTCCTGAGTAGCTGGGATTACAGGTGCCCACCACCAGGCCCGGCTAATTTTTGTATTTTTAGTAGAGATGAGGTTTTGCCATGTTGGCCAGGCTGGTCTCGAACTCCTGACCTCATGTGATCCACCCACCTCGGCCTCCCAAAGTGCTAGGATTACAGGTGTGAGCCACCACGCCTGGCCTACAAAATTACATTTTCAGGCTAGCAAGTGTCTCTCTGGAAATCAAGTTATATTTTTGAAATCTTGCCACTTTCCACTAACTTTCATTTTTCTCCCACTCACAAACACCATCTTATGGAATTAATTTTCTATGTAGATATTTTAGCAGCCCAAATATCTGTACAGCCAACTGCTTGCTTCAAATATTTACCAAAGCTACATTAATTTTTTAATGTGCTATTTCTGTCTGGAATGTATCTAGACAAAGTCATTCATAGGAGTCAATTTTTATTATAAGAATTATATTCTTGTCATATTGAAGATTTTGAATCAATTATCTTTTCCTTTCTATATATCCTAACCTACTCCCTCCCACTCAAAAAATTGTCCTCTAAATTTTCCCAGGCCTAGTCTTCATTTCCTCCCTCAGCCTGTCTTTTGTCCATTAATAGGTATTTCTTGTAGCCTATCCAGAAGGCATGTGGATTGGGATGATATGCTGAGCAAACCACATTTCTTCACTATAGCAAAAAAGAAACCACAATTGGTCATCATGGTGACTCACCCAGGCTTCTACCGCCACACCCAAACCACACAATACTGCAAACTCTTTGGTTAGATTTAACGCAGAAAATAAAGCCATCCTGCAAAGCAAGATTTTTATGTTCCAAGGTATGCCTAAGGTCACCTCTCTTCGGTGTTTGATTATAAAATAGTCTTGATCCTTCTTGTTGCAGATTGCTTCACATTACATATTTATTGGTGTCAGGTTTGTTTTCACATTTGTTTCTTTCCCTGCATTTCTGTTTCCAGCTCAGATTATTGTATAAAGAAATGTGCCATTTCTAAGAGGTTCTTCAATTGCCTGCAAGCCACAGTGTTTTTTTTTAATTGAGAAAAAGTGTCTCTTTGGATTTAATACTCAAAGTCATTTGGGGCACATGCAGAATCTTGATTTCTTTGAATCAATATATAAGAATTCACTAGTTTCTAGAAAGAAGAGTTAAGAGCATGCACCAGGGGCCATTTGGAATATCTGCCCAGCGCACCCCCATTCCTCCTTCTTTGGAGTAGAATTCCAGATCCCATCAGGGCTCCCCATTGCTCTATCCCTCTTCTCCACAGCCCACAGTTGACTGGACCAATGGTAGACCTGACTTGAACTGACCCAAACGGGCAGGTTTTCTTTCCTCATTGGGAGGTGGGGACTGAGTAATGAAATTAAGATGAAGATAAAGCAAAAAACTTTCTGGGTGCTAAAAACCGTAACGTGAAGCATGTAGACCTGGGCTTCACTGTGGAAACTGAGGACCAGCCCGCACAGGAAAGCCAGCCCGCACAGGAAGAAAGAACAGGCCTGCCAGGGAAGCAGAGATGGGAGGAGACAGAAGAGGCCTGAGCTTCCTTAAGACCTTCCACTTAATGAGCTCCACTCTCCAGTGAGGCCCAGTTGCATTCAAAAGGCTTTGGTTCTGGGACATACGCTATAGCCTTCAAAGTAATCTCCCCTCGTTTTTGTTTTAACAGTACACGTTGTTTTTTCTGTTATTTATTAACCAAAAGAGTCTCAACCAATTCAGAAACTAAGCAGAATATGCATAGAGTATACAAATTGTTTTTAAGTAAAGTTCTCAGTAATTTTTCCAAACTTTTTTTCCCCGTGGTCCTCAGTAAGAAATACAGTTTACATTGCAACTAGTACATATAAATGCACATAATTTGAACATGAAGTTTCGTGGAACAATTCTTATCTTTATTATCTATGATCAGGTAAAAACAATGAATAATGTGAACTATGTTTTATTAATCTGTAAACACAAAGTGGAAACAAATCCAAAACAAACAATAAAAACTAAAAATTAGGAAATATTTTATTTAATGCTGCAGCTATGTTTGCCTGTTCATGTTTATTACAGTCTGGGACACATGAAGATAATGCCACCTGCATTTCTGGTGCACTGTTGAGCCAGAATTTTTTTGTTATTTTAATTGGCTCAAGATTGAAAATCCTGATTTATACAAATAGGCTCTTGAGAATGTTAACAGTGGCAGCATATTCTGATATTTAACTTCTGTTCTACTTTATTCAAATTTCTTTTTTAAACTGTTGATTATGACTCACTAAATGTCATAACCGACTATTGTGCCCACAGTTTGAAAAACAGTAAGCCAGAATATATTGTTAAATTGCCTACTATGAAGATGAGCTAAGATAAGGCAAATGCATTGCAAGTATCTACAGTAGATCCTTATTTGAGCTCAGACATCTGTCTTTTTTAAAGCTGTCTAGAGGGGAATCCCAGTTTTTCATTCACTACTGCACATCATTTGTAACAATGCTCTTTATGTGGAGAATCATCTGCATTTGACTGTGGACTGCCATTCAAATGCATTTCTTCTTGTCCAGTTTTCAGAGAAGATAAAGAATAGGTACTCTAAAGCTTCTCTTTGCCTGGGTCTATCCTTCTCCCTGCCTTTCACCCCTTATCCACAGGAGGCCAGCTTCCCAGCCACACTGGTCTCCCTACTGGACCATGCATGACCCACGCATGCACTTTCCCTTTCGTGCAGTTTTCCATGTTGCTGTTTTTCCGAGATACATCTCCCATCTGGTTACCTAAATCGTGCACATTCTTCAAGTAGCAGGACGTGTTTACCCACCATCAGGTCTTGCTCATCACTCTGCCCCACATCTTTTTTGTCCTTTTCTGATCACCTATAGGTCTTGAAAGGTTTCTATTCCATATTTATTGACACAGAAAAATATTAATTATCCTGTTGGAAGAACAATGTATTTATAAAATAGCATGTATATTGTAGAGCTAAAGATAAAGATAGAGATATACATCAAGAAATTAACTAGATGTGAGCATTTGGGTAATTAATTCTATTTTGGTTTTATTGTCCCAGTTTATGTTTTCTTAATGTTTCTTATATTTCTTAATTGTTCTTGCAATAAACACATAGTATACAATAAAAATAATAAGAGGAAAGTCTTAACTTTTGAGCTAGCTGTGAAGGTCTTTTATCATGTGAGCCCTCTCCAAATTTAACACAAACATACATGGTCTTTATTTATTCTCTTCTTGTGTGCTCAGCTTCCAAATGTATTGCAATATTCTTGAAAATCCAGATGCCCCTTTTTTGTTTTTTCTTACTTTTCATTTTCCAATTTTGATATAACAGCAAGTTATTAATGAACTTACTCTTGAGAACATCTGAGTGTAGTCAAGTAAAAGCTTATACTGTGTATGTCTAGAAGATATTTGTGTTATATTTTACTTCCTGCAAACCACTGAAAACTCTGCAAATATTACTTCTCAGATTAAAATATAACATCAGAGAAAAGCAGAGTGCTTTGTTTTTGAAACTGGTAATATACAGTAGCTATGCACACTATGCATGTGAGGATTTTTGCTTACATTATGTACTCCACGGTTTGGTTTTCTTAAGAAAAAGATATAGGAAGGAAAATGAGGAAAGCAGTGAAAGTGAAAGAAAGGTAAGAAAGAGAATTGAAAAAAGAAAATGGTCTGGGTGTGGTGGCTCACAGCTGTAGTCCCAGCACTTTGGGAGGCCGAGGCAGGCAGATCAAAAGGTCAGGAGTTTGAGACTAGCCTGGCCAATATGGTGAAATCCTGTCTCTACTAAAAATACAAAAAAATCAGCTGAGCGTGGTGGCCCATGCCTGTAATCCCAGCTACTCGGGAGGCTGAGGCAGGAGAATTACTTGAACCCAGGAGGCGCAAGTGGCAGTGAGCTGAGATCGCACCACTGCACTCCAGCCTGGCAACAGAGTGAGACTCCGTCTCAAAAAAAAAAAAAAGATAAAGAGAAAGGAGAGATACAAGGGAAGAGAAAAGGGAGAGAGGAAGAAGAAGAAAAAGGAAAAAAGGATAGTTAAGCAACAGGAATGAAAAAGGAGATATGAAGTAGTATTTTTAAGGGGAAACAAAAAATATTAGACTAAAACTACCACTAGAAAAATACAGAATAAGACTCATAGTTGTTTACTTGTTTGTTTATTTATTTATTTATTGCTTTTCAGTCTTCCAAATATTTAAAGATAATTATTTTGGCCCCCGAATTCTTTTTTCTTCCCAAAGAAGTCAAAATGAAATATTCCTTAGTTTTCTAAATATTGGATTAAGAGACAAGATAAAGATCTGAGAGGAAAGAAGAAAAAGAAAAGAGCTTTTAAATAATTTTTATTTCATCTATGATTTACCTTTTGCTTACTCTAATCTATGACTTTATATGCATTTTATGAACCCTCACAGCAATGTTACGAGGTTTTATTTGTACCCTTATTTTACAGAGAAGGAGATGGGTGTTTTAAGAAGGTAAGACTTCATCCACATCTGGGCGGTGGCAGAGCCAGATTCCAAAGCCAGGTCTACTAACTACACTTCCTCTCCGAATTGTTGCCCTTTCTGAAGCAACAACTCAATTGTTCTCTTTTAATCATCTGTTTTTCTAGGTCTCCCAGAACACTCTAGGTGAGACAATATTTATTTATTACGAATTTATTATGCAGTTGACTTTGAGGAAAAAAACGTGATTAAAAACACCTGTCTGGCATAACTTCAATACCAGGTTGGGCCTAGTCCTAGCCCAAGGCAATGAATCTGGACTGGTTTGCCTGCTCAGACCCAGAGACTCCCTGTGAGGTCTGACCCCACTCTGGGGTTATAGGATAACTGCGGCACAGAGTAGATATGTCTCTGGAGCCTGTGAGAACGTATCAAGGCAATCACTAAACTGTGGAAACACTGCCATTAAATTGGAAGATAATGGCTGTGGGAAACTCAGGCTCAACAGGGACCCTGATGGGTCTCAAGGATTAGGAGACATCCTTGAAGCACTGTGCTCAAGCCAAACCAGCTCCTCACAGCAGGTGGGTAAGAGGGTGTGGTCTCAGCTGGTGCCTAGCTACCTCTGCCAAACCTGTTGCCCTGCAGAAAGGGATTATGGTTCCCGTGAAGTCTGTGTCCCTTTTGAAGTATGCAGTAGTCAGCCTCTGACTGTTGGAGTCCCTGTGACCACCAATTTCTGTCACGAGCTCTGTTTTTCCTGGGATACATCAGATATCACATCTTATATTTTGCATTGTGTCATTTTAATATAGGCGAGATGATCCCATGTGCAAATAACACATCCAAGGGAAATCTTAAAATGAACATATGGTACATACCTCACTCCCTGAGTGGGTTAGGCCAAATGCTGTATGTCAGGAGGCTCTGTGACACAGAGCATTTAAGTGGAGGCTTCACAGAGGAGTCACCTAAACATGGGGTTTCCTCCTTGTTGGTGTGCCTTGAGCTGATTGGATGAGTGGCTAAATGTATAATTAGGTGCTGTGGGTTACTTAGCTAGTTTTTCTGTTTATGTTCCTCCTCCAGAGTTTTAATTGAGCACTATTTAGTACTTAGGCTAAAATGGTATTATACCAATTATCTTTGTTTAAAAAAATCCCCGTGACCTATCAATTCTACATTTTTCCCTAACGTGTGTTATTTTTACACCATGAATATTCTAATTATAGACTCCCTGTAGGAAATCATTTGTAACTATCAAACAAAGCAAAGCCAATTATTACAAATTGGGTTGGAAGATACCTAAGGGTTGGTCTGGCCCTCATTTGCCATGAACCATCTCCTTAGAACCATCCCCGGGAGGTCCTCTGACGCTGCCCTAGTGGCCACTGCGGGAAGATCTGCTCTGGTGAACAGGAGGGGTTTTGGATTCAATTGCGTATGGATTTGAATCCCAGCTCTGGTCCTTAGCAGTAAGCTCCTAGGAAGTTTACCGAAGCTCTCTGAGACTCAGTATCTTTGTAAGATGAGCCTACTAATATATAACTTGCAGGGCTGTTACTTTTAAAAACATGTCACAGGGAGATTCTGATTTAACACACAGATTAAATATGTGTGTCTTTATTCCTTCTTTCCCCTGAAACTTCACTGAGAGTAAATGAAATTAAAACAAGTAGGAAAGCTCTAAACCCACAGAATAAAGGGCATAGAACAGGAGACAATTACAAACATGATATGTCAACACATTTTTGTAAAAGGTGTAGTAGAAACCAAATTTTACAGAATGGAGAAAGCTACAGCCTGAAAGTCTGCTGGGGAGATATGGACAAAAGCGAGCAAGGTCTAATGCCAGTTTGAAAGCTCAGGGTTTGGAGGTGGGGCATGGGCTGAAAAGAGAGAGATGGGTGAAAATCTTTACCGATTGCAGTTAGAACCTCAGTCTCTTTCTTCCATTTCACACATCAAGTCAACTATCCCTTCCCAACCTCAGGTGAGATGGGAAGCTTACAAAGAAAAGGACAGTAGAGACAGGATAAGAAAATTAGATATCAACTCAAGACATACAACATCTATCCAGTAGGATTTCTGAAAAGATAGCAGAGAAAGCAGAGAAGATACAACCAAGTAATGATGTCTTAAAAAACCAGCATTGACTGATATTAGTAGACACACACACACACACACACACACACTTCCCTAGGCACATCACTGGTGCTCTGTCCCACGTTAGAATGTCTCAGAGGCTGAAGGTTCATCCTCTGCAGTGTTGTGGAGAAACCGAAGTTCTTGTCCCACTACAAGTTGCTGTTCTGCTTTCTAACTAGACAGTACTTTGTTGCTGAGGAGACCAGGGCACAGTAGATTTTTGTCTGATTTAAATAATTGAGATGGGGAAGCTGGCATCGGCAGCATCATTTCCCTAAAACCGCATTTATTTCTAGTACTGCTTGGGTCTATTGTTTTATTAGTTCAATTTTTTCTCCAGAATGTTCTTGGAAAGAAAATATCTACCCACACTATTATCCAAGTTCAATTCTGAGAGAGCACAGCAGAAAGAAGAATCACAATACATCAGCCAATGAATGCTTCAGTGTCAAGATCGGAAAACAAATTTCCAAACACAATTCTAAATGTCTATTTTGCACGAGTCTGTTGAAAAAATTCTTTCCTAAACCTTCTCTATCTTCATCTTTGTAAGGATGGTATACATCTGGAAAGCAGTAAAGACTGTTTTGAGTAATCTTTTCTTCCTTTCTCCCACCTACCCTCCCACGAATCCACACAGGCTACACACACACACACACACACACACACACACACACACACACAATTAAGTGGGTAAGAGTTAGGGAGACAAATTACATATATGGAAAGTACATCTTAGGCTTATGGGTAGAGAAAGTGAAGGGGCGAGCTGCAAATTACATAAAATAATTCTGCAGGGAAGATTTTTAGGAGGAAGCATGTTAGAGGACAATTGTCTGATTGTTAATATTGGATTTCAAATTCCAAGTTACGATGTATAATTTCTAGATTCAGAAATGAATATATTTACTTCAACAAGTAGGATAGTCATCAGGATAAGATAGGCTATACTTCAATAACCAACAAACCTGAAACCTAAGTGGTTGGTCATATGAAAGCACATTCCTTTTTCATGCAAGGTCCGCTGCAGGCCCAGCAGCTTCCCAAAGCAGCTTGCTTCCAAGTGACCCACGCTTTCATCGTTAACATCATCATTTCAACCTGAGGCCTCTAACAGGGAAGAGGAAAATGTGTGAAGGGTCCTAATTATTTTTCTATGCTTCAAACTGGAAGTGACCCTCATCCCTTGTACTTCTAGTCCATTGGCTAGAACTAGTTCCAAGGCCCCAGTTTAATTACAAGGGAGTCTGAGAAATTAAAGGGAACACGTGGGTATTTGGCGAGCATTGTATGTCTCTACCACAGGCTGAAAGCTTGGCTGCAAAGGGCTGGTTCTGCCACTTCCTCACTGTGTAATGTATTCAATCTCTCTGACTCAGATTCTTCGACTGTAAAATAGAGATAGAATAATATCTAACTTATGAGGTTGCTATAAGGATTATATGAGAATATCCAAGTAAAACCTTTAGAACAGTGTCTGTCAGAGAGAAAATTTTATGACTCTTAGCTATTGTATTACCATCATTACAGTATTACCTAACTCACTATATACGCCAAGGATTGACTAATCTTTACTGCCTCTGTGACTTGAAGTTTAAATGCAACTCTAACAGGAACATGTTACATTTGAATGGTATTTTACAGTTTGAATGCTGACAATAAACCTGTGATGATGCAGGACGAAAATAATTTTCATTTTATTATTTAGGAAACAGTTCGGAGACTGCTCAACTGGGTCAAAGTTACATCACTAGTTCTGGTGGAAAACTAGAATCCAGTTCTATGACTCTTTCAACAGACTTATCCACTAGCCCCAGAATGACTGATCAATGGGGAAACCAAGGTGGCAAAGGTGGCTTGATCCAAGGTGGCAGAGGGCCAGAGAGCAGACCAATGAAAGAGAGCTAGAAATCAGGCCCGTTGACTTCAAATATTTATGAGAAGATGACAAACAATGGATCCTGGGAGAGGTTACATTCCCAGTGCTTTCTTATTATTTGACTTATGTGAATAGCAAAATTCTTTCATGAGAGAACTTTAACCCTGCTTATTAAAAGAAAACATCTGCAATGTCAGACAGATGCCAAGGTCAGGAACACATGTTTGTGTTGAGACTGTATAATGACAGAAACACAGTAATTTATTGTCCTTGTCAGAAGCCAAGGGCTGCAATGGGAGTCTGAGGCTCACTGACATGAAAAAAGTTTTTTAAAACAAATCTAACAGCAAAAGACTGAAACTTTTATTAATTTTAAATTCTTTTGGCAATTGTATAAGATTGAACAGCATGAAACTGCCATCTCTGTAGGTTAAAAACTTTGAATATAGGCAATTTTATATGGTTTGAGCTAACATTTTAAAAAAGACATGTCTTGCCCTATGAGTACCTCTATTCCTATTAATATAGCCATACATCTATAGAGCTACAGACTGTTTATGCAACAAAAACATGAATCCCGTATCCACCGTGTGCCAGACAGTATTCCAGGCTCTGGGGGTAGATCAGTGAGCAAGATGAAGTCCTTGACTATTAGCTGGAGTCAGGTGAATGGACCATCTTTACTGAGTAGGCGTCTCAGAGCTAGGGCTTCAGAATCAATTCAGCCTGGAATGAATTCCTAGCTCTGCCACTACCTAGCTATGTGACTATGAACAAGTGTCTTATTATACCACACACACACACACACACACACACACACACACACACACACACATATATAAAACCTCTCCCAGTTTCACAATGCAGAGGTGCTAAGTACTCATAAATGTAGCAATTGTAACTATTACATTTGTTATTACTTGCTGACTGAAAAAACTTTTCCTTCAAAGATGTTGCCACTTAAAGAAAAATAATACACAGATATATTAATTCAAGTGCTGAAACTTAAATATACAGATATATTAATTCAAGTGCTGAAACTTAAATTTAAATATACTTAAATATTAAATATACAGAGAGAAGTAAATCGTTTATGAGGAGAGGATAAACTTGGCAATAGAAAGCATACACAGTCTTGCTGAGTGACTCTATACTGAAAGACTTAATCTAGAAAGACCAATAAGGAAGTGAATCTGCAGACAAGTTCTGAAAGTGGGTTTTGAAAGAGGGGAAGGCACACAGTTTAGCAAAAAGAGGGTGGTTAAGTCATTCTAGGCAAAAGGAACAACTTGAGTAAAAACATCCAAAGCCTAGTGGAAAATATAACCTAAAGGATAGATGAGTTCACACAGAGAGAAGTGATATTGTAGTGTTTCTTCCTAGAAATACTGGGGAAACACAACCTAAGTTGAAAAAGCAGTTACTCTTTCCAGACTAAATTACCAAAAGCTGAATTCAAATTCACAAGGGATATTTCCTAGTATAGGAAAAAACTGGAGAAACTCACAACTTATTTTGAACTGAGGTCTTTTTTACTTTTGTCCAATTATTTCCCATCCTGAGTCCTTATGCTAACAAAAAGCTTCAAACTAGTTTGGCTTAGAACAACAGAAATTTATTATCTCACAGCTCTGGAGGTTATGAGTCCAAAATCAAGGTGCACGCAGGGCCATGCTCTTTCTGAAGGGACTTGGGAAGGATCTGTCTTAGCTTCCTGCAGGCTTGTGGCAGTGTAATTCCACTCTCACACGGTGTTCTCGCAGTGTGTGCCCCAGTTTATTTTATTTATTTATTATTTATTTTTAACAAGGAAATCTGTCATATTGGATTACGACACACCTTAATGACCTCATTTTAACTTGATTACCTCTATAAAAACCCTATCTCCAAATAAGGTCGTATGGGGTTAGGACTTCAACATATTCATTTTGGGGGGACACATTTCAACTCATAACACTTAGAAAAACGAAACGGATCTAATCATAAAAAGCGACACTGGCTAGAACAGCACAAGGTGGTATAATCCAAGGTTCATATAAGTAAAAAATCCTATTAAATCTTAAACAGTTTTACAAAGCAAAGAAACTCCTTTGCAAGAAGGCTATTTTTACCACAGAACTGTACTATGTGTTAATTTGAATAACAAGTCATCCTCAGTGTATGATCTTGTACAACCAATGCCTTTGGAGTCTGGAGTGGATGTAATTAACAAAAACGATATACTGAAACCTAACGACTTCAGGTGAGACTGCAGGTGTGGAAAATGGAGCTGTGGGAGAGTTGGGGTTTTTGTTTCCTCTGGTCTGTGTATGTCACTAAGCAGCAACATATCACCCAATAAGCCAGTGCCCCTAACTCCATCACAAACATGCCAGTGGTTCCCAGCAGAAAAGCCAAGCCACTTACGGAAACAAAAATAATCTAAGTCTCAAAATGATTCAAGAAGATGGTGAAATGGGAGATGCCATATTCATTAAGACTTTGCATTTGATAGTCCGCAACAGAGAGGTGGGGCATCAGTTACAGTTTCACCTTCACCTCCTATCATTTGGCTGAGTGATTTCTAGAAGTACAAGTTACTTCAGCAAAACAGAGTTGGAAATTCTGGAGATTCTAAGTGATAAGCTTTAATCTACACATTATACATGCACTTGATTTATAATATTTATTTTTTATTGGATATCTAAAATTATAATAGACAAAGAAATGCTATGTGTGGTTTAAAACAAATAAGTTGAATAATAAAAACCAATCGATGATGAAAGGCAAATATTCCCTGTTTACATGCACAGCCCCACAACACCTCCCCAGAGGCAACCACTATTTATAATTTTATAATTTATAATTATATTAATTCCAGAAACAGCCAATAGAGCAATTTATATGTGGTTATAAAGAAAATTTATATAAAGTAGATTTCTGTTTTTACAGACATACTAGAATACTATCTACACCGTTTTTCACACTGTCTTTTTCAGTTAACAATACATCTTGCAAGACAGTCCACATCCCCTTATAGAAATCTACCTTTTAAACGACTGCATAACATCTTATGTCATTGCTTCATAGTACATTTAACTGTTGCCTGGTGGTACTCACTTAGCTGGTTGCAGTTTTTCGCTATTGTAAACAATGCTGTAATGAACAGTTTTGCACGTATCTTTATGCCTGTGCATACGCAAGTATATTTGATAGAGAAATTTCTAAAAGTGGAATATCTAGTCAAAAGATGCATAATTACAACATTTTGGACAGATATTTGCCAAATTACCAATCAAAATTTTTGCACCAGTTCAACGATGTGGGATAGTACCTCCTTCTCTGCAATATTGACTGTGTGTGTTTTATCAATCTTTTTTTATCTTTGTAATGTAACAGGACAAAAACGTTACCTCCTTGTGGTTTTAATATGTATTTGTCTTATTTTGAATCAGGTTAGAGCGTCTTTTCACATGTTTATAAAGTATATTTCTTTTTCTGTGAATTCTATATTTGTGACCTTTGCCATGTTTCTATTGAATTGTTGGTTTTATTATTGGCTTCCAGTTATTTTTGTCTTTATAGATTTTTAAATTATTATTTTAAAATATTATGCAGATTTAAAAATTTTTAATTTAGTCAAATTTATTAATCTTTTCCTTTCAAGTTTCTATGTTTTGTGTCTAGACCTTTAGAGAGATCTTTCCACTCCAAGATTATAAGAAATACTCTCTTTTTTTTCCCTTGGTATTAGTAAAGTTTGATATACTTTCACAGCGTTTTCCCACTAATTAATATTTTAAAATAAAAAAGGTAATTGTTTAAATTTACATTTCACCTCTTGGAAAGCAACAGTCACATTATCTTATAATTTAAAATATTTATTTTTCCAAAGCATTAGAATCCAAAAGTTTAAAGTTACGTATTAAAGACGAAAGGAAAAGAGAATCTCAGTCAATTTTAATAATCTTAGAGAACCTTGCAAATGAATATTATGTTTGAAACAAATACAATAGGAATAATTTTCACATTTAAAAATTATTTGGGCATGGACTGGACTTAGTGACTTGCTTCCAAATAATATAGATAGGGCGAAATAATGACATTGAAGTGGGGAAAGCTGAAAGACACCACCTTAACTGCGTGATGAGTGTTGACAGCACCAGTGGTAAGTCATGTGGATCTCATGCAGAACGTGACAAGAAGGCCGCTTTAGCACTGTGATAATCTTCCCCAAACTCGTAACTCCAGCCTACTCATGAGAAAAACATCAGATAAGCTCAAATGGAGAGATGTTCTACAAAATACTAGATGTACTCTAACTGTCAAGGGCATGAAAAACAAGGAAAGTCTTAAAAACTGTCACAGGTCCCAGAGGAGTCGAAGGGGACATGATGACTAAATATAATGAGTCTGTAATATTGGATAGGGACCTCCAACAAAAAAAGGGAATTAGTGGAATAATAAATCCAAATGAAGTCTGGAGTTTTGGGTTTTATTTGTTTGTTTGTTTTTTGAGACAGAGTCTCACTCTGTCACCCAGGCTGGAGTGCAGTGGCCCAATGATCTTGGCTCACTGCAACCTCCACCTCCCAGGCTCAAGCGATTCTCCTGCCTCAGCCTCCTGAGTAGCTGGAATTACAGGCACGTGCCACTACTGCTCGGCTAATTTTTGTATTTTTAGTAGAGACGGGGTTTCACCATGTTGGCCAGGCTGGTCTCAAACTCCTGACCTCAAATTGTCCACTCGCCTCACCCTCCCAAAGTGCTGAGATTACAGGCGTGAGCCACGGCGCCTGGCTTGGAGTTTCATTAATAGTAATATACTGATGTTGGTTTCCGAATTTTGACAAACGTATCACCATAATGTAAGATGATAACATCAGGGGAAATTGAAACTGAGTGAGGGTTATAGGTGGATTCTCCATACCACCTGCACAACTTTCATGTCAGTCTAAAATTACTCCAAAATAAAATGTTATGAGGAAAACAATTTTATGTTTAACAAAACTTTTCTGGGAATGGACACCCCCAAAATATTTGTAGTAAATTTTTATTTGTAATAATAATTTTTAAAGGTTAAAAATAATTTTCTAGCAGTTGTTGGCTGTAGCTGACCAACATGCCATGTGAATCCACCAAGTACCAAAACTACTTCTGCTGTGAATGCCTTATTCTTGGAGAAGCAGTAAATATAAAATGGATAAAGAGAAATTTAAATGACAGACTTTCACTGTACAAGAAACTTAAAGCATTTTCTTGAAATTCAGAGTCATCAATTAAAGACAAATTTGTTGTGAAGTATTTTTTTTAAATAACGGTTTTATTCAAATATAATCCCCATACCATACAATTCACCCACGTGAAGTACACAATTCCATGGTTTTTAGTATATTCACAGAGATGTGAATGATGAGTCAATTTTAGAACATTTTCATCACCTCAAAAAGAAACCCCTATTTTTTTTTTTTTGAGATGGAATCTCGTTCTGTCACCCAGGCTGGAGTGCAGTGGCGTGATCTTGGCTCACTGCAACCTCTGCGGCCTGGGTTCAAGCAATTCTGCCTCAGTCTCCCGAGTAGATGGGATTATAGGTGCACACCAACATGCCCAGCTAATTTTTTGTGTTATTATTATTTTTTTGAGACGAAGTCTCACTCAGTTGCCAGGCTGGAGTACAGTGTCACGATCTGGGCTCACTGCGATCTCCGCCTCCAAAGTTCAAGTGATTCTCCTGCTTCAGCCTCCCGAGTCGCTGGGATTACAGTGCGCGCCACCACACCCAGCTAATTTTTATATTTAGTAGAGACAAGGTTTCATCATGTTGGCCAGGTTGTTCTCCATCTCCTGACCTCGTGATCCACCCACCTTGGCCTCCCAAAGTGCTGGGATTACAGGGGTGAGCCATCGCGTCCAGCCCATTTTTGTGTATTTTTAATGGAGTTGGGGTTTTACCATGTTGGTCAGACTGGTCTCAAACTCCTGACCTCAGGTGTTCCACCTGCCATGGCCTCCTAAAGTGCTGGGATTACAGGCGTGAGCCACAGCACCCGGTAAGAAATTCCAAACTCTTTAGCTATCACCTTCCTATCCTCACATCCGTGCCCCAACCAGCCATAAACAACTACTAACTTTTCTGCCTCTATAGATTTAACTATTCTGAACATGTCATATAAATGGAATTGTATAATAAGTGATGTTTTGTGACTGGCTTGAAGGATTATTTTCTATTCTCCAGATAGACTGAAGAACAGATAGCAAAAGTAACTTAGAAAAATGCACTTTTAGGGATGCAGATATTATATCATTTTGAAATATAATCTCAGTGCCCTACTCTCAAGGTGTCTTGCATCCCAGCTGCATGCAAACATGCCACTCCACATTCCATTATGAACGTTGTTTTGTATGTAGCAAAAGAATAAATATAGAGTAGTGGTTAAGAGCACAGCCCAGAGAGGCAGACCACTTGATTTAAATGCTAATGCTGTCCCTTAGCAGCTGTGTAACCTAGGGCAAATTACTCAACCTCTCTGGTCTCTGGTCCTTAATTTCCTCACCTGTAACATTGGGAAAATAATGGTTCCTACCTCATAAGGGTGTTAGAAGGATAAAATGAGCAAATAGATGCAAGGCCTTTGAAACAGTCTGTAGTACATATTAAGAACTATATGTATTTGGCTGGGCGTGGTGGCTCACACCTGTAATCCCAGCACTTTGGAAGGCCTAGGTGGGTGGATCACTTGAGGTTAGGAGTTTGAGAACAGCCTGGCCAACATGGTGAAACCCTGTCTCTTGTCTATATTAAAAATACAAAAATTAGCTGGGCGTGGTGCCGGGTGCCTGTAATCCCAGCTACTTGGGAGGCTGAAGCACGAGAATTGCTTGAGTCCAGGAGGTGGAGGTTTTACTGAGCTGAGATCAGGCTACTGCACTCCAGCCTGGGCAGCAGGAGCAAAATCTTGTCTCAAAAAAACAAACAAACAAAAAAGGAACTATATGTGCTTTCTTTATTATCATTATCAACTATGAGAGCCATTCAATGCAAATAGTGCCACAAAGTGTTTCAACAGTTCTCCTCATGACTCCCTGGCCCTGTTCAGTGGTGAACCATTTCAACTGGAAGTGCCTTTCTAAATTCCCCAGTCTATTCTTCTCTTCCTTGGAAGAAGAAGGTTTAGCCTGGAAAGACCCAATAATGTGTCCTTATCCATTTAACAAATATCTTTTGAGGACATATTATGTACCACGCATTATCTCAAGTTCTGTGAATAGGATTGAAATGATCCTTTTCATCATGGAGTCTAGTGGTGGATACAGGTAAACAGTTATGACAGGGATCAAAGAATGTAGTAAAGAGAAGAATTGTATCATTGCACAAGGAAACAAAGAGAAATCAGGTAAGATAACATCTGGTTGGTTTCTGGAGAGCTTATAGAAGTTTCAGTGCATGGGGAGATAACGGGAGTAAGATAAAGAGAGGAAGCATTTCTGAAATGTTTTGCTGAGAGTTTAGATTGTGCACCCTCTCAGGCATTTTCAATTGCAGTAAAGAGACTTCAGTAAAGGTTAAAACACTTAATTACTTTGTGAACTTTCGACCACTGTTTCTTTAAATATAGACCGCATTTAGGATTGAGCTGTGAGGACCCCGGGCTTTAAATAGGTTCTAGCCTTTTACAATATTATGCAATGCTGGACAAAGTTAGAGGGAGCTTTGTGAGCATGCAGGAAAGTGGACTTGAACTTAGAAGATCCAAAAAGGAGCAAGAGACACCTAAACTGGGACTTGGAGGATGAAGGGGTTGCAATGGGGAAAGGTATTACAGGAGAGGGTAAATGAGCAGAGGCAGGAACTGGGGAGAGCCAGGCATGTTTCAGGATCTGAAAGTAGGAGGGCATGGCTGGAACACATTAGCCAGAAGGCAGAAGGCTGTAGATGAGGCTGCGAGGTCATAAGGGTGTAAACTCCATCCTCTTGGCATTGGGAAACCATCAAGGACTGTAAACAATGAGAAGGGATGATTCACATGGCGCTAGTTAGTTGTTGGCCCAGCAAAGAGCCCGATTCTCAAGAGTGGAGTTTTTTCATTACCCCATCTGACCCCACATCCCACCCTCAAGAATGGAAAGCTGCAAACTTCAAGAAAATTAACAAGGAATCAGAAGATGGCTGGAAAGTTTCCATAGCCTCCTAGCAAGCAGGGGGTATTTTATACCTTCTTGCCTAGTGCAAGACCTAGAGAGGTAATTATTATTATTATTATTATTATCACTAGACAAAATTAGAAAACAAAATTTTATTTTCCCTTTATTTCTACAATTCTTAGCAATTCACAGTTGCAAAGTTGTTTCTATATCTCTAAACAGTAGTATTAATAGCATGGCTGCTCTGTGAAACAAATTATTCTCTGGTGACCCCTTTAAAGGCAAACATCATTGTAAGAGGAGGAGAAATTTAATTAAATGGGTAATATTTTCAAACCTAATATTCTGTTATATAGAAATTTGACAGTATGCTTTTGCAATATTTATTTTCTCCTTCATTCTATTTGCAAAGTTTTATAGTATTATATAGCATTGTGGAGTGTAATGGACATGATAAGCCATCCGGATCCCCCTCAGGAATAACGGAGACTTTACCTTGGTTTCTGGGAGTGCTGCCAGAAGAAAGACCTCATCTGCAAAGGTCTGCCCCCTTTGGGGATTGCTACAGCTTCATAGAGCCACCTCCCTCTCCTAAAGTCATGATTCTTCCCCATCAAGCATACCCAGTGACTAGGTGATGCAGGTATAAAAAGGCCTCCCCTGTCTGCTGAACCCTGGACGATTCTAAAGGGCATTCCATCTCCATAACTCCCCGCAGGGTTGTCTGAGGCATCTAGCAGATCTGCATCCCAGCTCAGCTCCCCTTTTGTCCATTCCTCCCTTCCCTTCCATAGGTGTTGATCCCAAGGGCTCTTGCGGAAAGGAGATACAACCTCAGTCCCCCTTGCTCACAGACGCAAGAAGCAGGACATTTTGTCATGCTGAAGAACAAGGCCTGATGATATTTTTAGGTGTTTTACTATCTGGAGAAGAGTAAAGCATAAAGGTTGAGAAATATTCCTGAGGGCCTGGCTCTGGGTATGTGTGTGACTTAAGTTCTTGCTTGCCAGCAGTGCAAATTCAACATATTGCATATGCTATTTTTCTCTCTTTCTTCTCTTCTTCCTTTGTCCATCCATCCTTCCATCTCTAGAGTTTTTCCTCCCCTGGCCCCAACTGCTATCCATGCATAAAGCCCAGTGTAATCTGAGAAGCACCACAAGGTCCCTGTGGCCTAAATGAGTTCTCCACTGGCTAACATGCCTTCCT
This sequence comes from Hylobates moloch, assembly GCF_009828535.3. NCBI lineage: Eukaryota > Metazoa > Chordata > Mammalia > Primates > Hylobatidae > Hylobates > Hylobates moloch. Next base: position 51,601,007 of record NW_026652281.1, read on the forward strand.
TTCCTTTATGCACAAAACTTACCACTAAAGCCACCCTTTTGGATAATTCAACAGCCAGAAGCAAGAAGTTCCTATTCAGATACGTGCACGTTACGTGAGAAAAAAGGCTCTAAGAGACTTTGCCTATTTTACTAATTAATCTTTGCCTATTTATAAGGATTCTTTTTTTTTTTCCCCTGGTTTACTCAGGAAAACATCATTATGGAATGAACTTGATTGAAAGAAGATGGCAAATAGGACAGGTAACACTGAGTGAGATTGGAGGCAACTGGATGTCAATTAGAAGGTCCAGGCTTCCTGGAGTGGCTTCTCTTCCAGGAGTGTGTGATGGTGTAGAAATAAACGCCATCCAAAGTTGAGGGAACTACCCAAACCGTGCATACCTCAAACAAAACAAAACAAAATTCTGGCTCCTTCTCAGTTTTACCCACTGAGTTACCAAAAAACTCTCAGCTGTCGGATCAAATGGATACTCATTACGTATTGTCTGACAACCTTTAGGTGACTTTTTATGTTGATATGGTCCCTGCATGGCCCATCCTTGCCTTTGAGAGGCCCTCTTCCCGGGGCCAGGTGCCACTTGTCTACAAGCTCCCTTGTGTCCCCACAGATCCTGTTCAGGTGCCATTGACTTCTCCCCTTCTGGACTTCATTCTGCCCTTCTTTTTCCTCATTTTATACATTTTCTGAGAAGAAGTGATGAGTTTCTGAACAAGTGCAGGAGCAGTGGGGATGAAGAAAAGGAGATAAAATGTGCAGATTACTTAGCACGGGGTTTCAGCTCACTCAGGCCAAACATGGGAGGAAGGAGCCCCTAAGCTCTGCTATCTCTCCAGCCAGCCCACCCCTCAGTCAGGCTCAATGAGAAGCCCATCTTGGAATCCTACAGCGCTCTCCAAATACCTCTGCCTGCCTCTGCCCTCTTCCTAGGATCACGTGGCTGTGATTATCTACTGTACATTGGTCACAGTATGGGGGGCCCTGTAGTTCAGGCTTCAAGGTGCTTGCACACCTTCACTGGATTAGGATGATTTTCATCTTTTTCAGATGAACAGGATGAGTAAGTCTAGAAATAGGAGTTATATACAATGTTAGTATATGATCTAATGATGTGGGACAAGGAACAGGGCCAAAGGCCAAGACATGGGCTGAATATCAAAAGATGGAAAAGATCCCAAGAAGATAGGAGGCCACCTCTGAGGACTAGTGTGTCTAGAGAAGGGATGAAGTCCTCTGAGTCAGGCTGTCCCTCTTTGAAAATAATGTCCCTAGGTGCTGCAGTAGAGAGAAGGAGGTGAAACTGAGAAGGCATAGGGAAGGTCTGCAGTGGTAAAAGTTTGTTCTGCAACTTATTTGTGCTTCATTTAGAAAGGAATCCTTGGAATTACATGGAACTGACACAAAATTTTGAGGCCCATGAACTTAAAAGGCCCACGGGAGGAGAAAGTTTCCTTAGTGTTGACAACAGCCATGAATATGTTCGCTAAGAGGGACTTTGAGAGTTGAGCTGCTTATGGTGTTCTCACTGGTATATCAGAACAAAATCGTTCAAGCCCATGAATCAGAAGATAAGGGAAAGAGAAAACTTCAGCTGCCTTGTGTAACCCTAACCTTGCATGCACTGGCACAAAAAACACCAAGGTGTTTCGGGGAGGTCTAGAGGATCCCCAGAAGAATGTCAAAGGCTTTTCCAATGGAAGAGACGCAATTTGGATGAAGGGCCCAGTAATGACATTGCTTACAGATGTGCATTTTTTTGTTTGTTTGTTTTTTGTTTTCTTTGAGATGGAGTCTCGCTCTGTCACCTAGGCTGGAGTGCAGTGGCATGATCTTGGCTCACTGCAACCTCCACCTCCCGGGTTCATGAGATTCTCCCGCCTCAGCCTCCCTAGTAGCTGGGATTACAGGCGTGTACCACCACGGCTGGCTAATTTTTTTTTTTTTTTTTAATAGAGATGGGATTTCACAATGTTGGCCAGGCTGACCTTGAACTCCTGACCTCAAGTGATCTGCCCGCCTCGGCCTCCCAACGTGCTGGGATTACAGGCATGAGCCACCACACCAGGCCCAAATGGGCATTTTGCTTAGTGCATAAAAACACCCAGATGAAGGGCCCAACCTCTTCCTTGCCAAGCTGCATGTCGTGCCCAAGACTTCACTCAGTCAGAGAAAGTGATTTTTCTCAGTTAGTCTACTCAGGGGAGAAGTTTTTCCAAAACTTGCACTCAGGGTTTCCAAAATATAGTGGTGGTCCAGGGATCCAGCCATCTCTTTCCAAAGCCCAGTCACACTTCTCGCACTATGAACACTATCTAAGGCCAATCTTTAAATCTCTGAATTTATTTAGATAGACAAAATATTGTATGTTTCTTAAATCATCATATTTTTCTTAAATAGTAAAATTTACTTATTTGGTAAGATATTGTTTTGCCCAAAAATGCAACTAGTGATTAATAAAAAAGAAAAATCTGCATTTAGAAGAGAAAATAAGCTATTTAGCTTTTATGGATTTTAGTTTTATGTTATTTTTCTGGGAAGATATCTTTACCCTAACTCTTAAGAGTTGGTAACATGATAGCAATATAATTTCTAAAGGATCATTAAGCCAGCCAGTCTTCATCTGTTTATTGTCACTTTCAGGTGCTTGAATTTCTTTGATTACTTGCCATACAACAGTTCACCATGGGAAGTTACTTGCAAAATGTGTCCTAAGAAGCTGAATTCATTTACCCACTCACAGACTAGAATTATTGAAAATAGAACACTGGAATGTTGGAAAGCCACATTCCAGAAAGGTAGTATAAATCCATGGTTACATGAGGTGCTCTGGGGTTGCCTTGTGAACGTACTAGCTTGGGCAAGCTACCTGGCCTCCCTGTGCTTTAGTTTCTCATTTGTGAAATGGAACTACCCCTTATATGGTTGCTACAAAAATTAGCTGAGAAAATAAATGTAAAGTGTTTAGGCTTACACCTGACACATAGTAAATATAGTAATAAAATTACATTAGCAACAGAACAACTAATATTGAGCTGACCTAAGACATAATTGGCCAAGCCTCAGAGCACTATATTCTGCCCTGATGCTGCTCCTCATGCTGAGCCTGCAAGTCTTTCATAGTCACAGTAGTGGTCTTGAACACATGGAGAGGCAGAGAGGAAACCCCAGAGGGGGGACTGTGATCTATTCCAGCTCTGACCCCCCTGCCAGCATCTGCTGAAGCTGCACCTCCACCTCCCCCAACACCACATCTTGACCCCCAACCCTTATCCCTCTGCTCCCCACGAGTGATGCGATGGTAGATGTGGCTACTCAGGTTCAGCAGCTCCTGAGTGGAGCAGAACTTGTCATCCCTCCCACACTTCTGCAAATGTCATAAGGGAATCCCAGAAGCCACATTTGAGCCCTTTCCCTGACCAGCCACAGCCACTACTGACCACTTTTCCTTCTGAATGTACATTTGAAAGCGATTCCAAATGCTACTCAACCTTTCATTCATTTAACATTTCAACATTTTTATTTTACTTTTTTGTTTTCTTTTTATTATTCCCAAATCTAACAAAGTATTTTAATATTAGGGGGTCAACAGCACAAATCTAAGGATATCTGAAGAATTTTACCATTTATTTTTTGCCGAATAAAATGGTAGTCCATAATACTAAGCCATCAGCGCCATTGACGACAGCTACAGAAAATTTATGGGACATCTTCAGGAATCAGAGGAAGCTTTGGACATAGATGGGAAATGCTATGTCCAATCTCAAATCATATTTTAAGTTGTTAAATTCAATGAGGGTATGGCTTTTTTCCTCAGTGTTTTGTCCCAGGGACCCTGTGTGTGTTCCAGGGCAGGTTGGTGTGAATTCAGGCGAACCCATGTCTACAATGTGAAACCTCTCAGAGGTGAGAGGTGGCTGTAGCCAAATCATGCCTGTGGGATATATCTTATATTTGCCCCTAAGGAAGTTATTTAACCTCAGGAGACACCTTTCTTTCTTTCTCTTTCTTTCTTTCTTTCTTTCTCTTTCTTTCTTTCTTTCTTTCTTTCCTTCTTTCTTTCCTTCTTTCTTTCTTTCTTTCTTTCTTTCTTTCTTTCCTTCTCTCTCTCTGTCTTTCTTTCAAGTATGATACTTCATTATTTTATTTTATTTTGAGATGGAGTCTCGCTCTGTCCCCCAGGCTGGAGTGCAGTGGCACAACCTTGGCTCACTGCAACCTTTGACTCCCAGGTACAAGCAATCCTCCCACCTCAACCTCCCGAGTAGCTGGGATTACAGGCATGCACCACAACAACTGGTTAATTTTGTATTTTTAGTAGAGACGAAGTTTCACCATATTGGCCTGGCTGGTGTCGAACTCCTGACCTCAGGTGATCCACCAGCCTCAGCCTCTCAAAGTGCTGGGATTACAGGCATGAGCCACCACACCCAGCCTCAAGGGAGTAAGATACTTTATTCTCTTGTTTAGAAGTTAGTTTTCTTCCCTCCTGTATTTTGATGCTTAGCTCAGAAGTAACTTATTTGTTCAGTAAACAAAGGATGATTTGATGTAGCCTCTCTGCCTCGAATACTCTTTCCTGACTCTCCCATGGCTTATATTTTCTTATTTTTCAGGCCCAACTTAGTCTTTTTCTAGAGAAGCCTTCCCTGATAGCTAAGTATTAACAGATTCCCACTTATCACCTTTATTTTTCTGTCACTGCGTTCTGTTAGTATCCTGCATGGGTAATTACGATTAATTGCATCTTTGTTGGATTTTTGTCTCTAACCATAGACTGTAAGCTCAGAAGACAGAGAACATGATTGTTTTATTCAATGATACATCCCCAGTGCTTAGGACAGTGCTCCATAAATATTATTTGAATGAATGACTAATTGAGAAGGCAGGAAGCTGTGACAGATATCTCAAGCCTTCTCAGGTTACAGGCAGGCCCAGAAGTGGCCTGGAATTGCCTTGTTCTGTAATCCTGTTGAGTCTAGTCCACAGTACTGCAGGCTTAGCTGGTTTAGGGCTTGGCTGTGGTTTAAATCTGTGTTTGCAAATTCATAGTACTTCATAGAAGAAGAAATTCATCTCTGCCAAAATCAACACTAAATAAGTGCTGTGGTACATTGCTTAGCCTGATTAATCAAGTTTAGGCAGAGAGTGATGAAGAAAGCATTTCTCCCAGACAGCAGAGCAGTGGGTTTTAAAGGTGGGAAGTGAACAAACCCATGTTGCTTGAGTCAGACGCTGATAGGGAGGGTTAAAGAATGAGATTGGAAGGAAAGATTGAGATATACGTTACAGTTTGAATTCAAGTTGGTTGGCCTAAGACCCTCCTGTTTAGCACTATGTTCACTGTCTGAGAGAAACTGAGGCAAAGTGCCAACCCATACTTTTTAGCAAGAAGATGCTGAGACAGAGTTTGTGGTACAAGATATTTATAAGGAATTAATACCTGTGAATGGAAGAAGGATTCAGCTGTGGGAGAAACTGAACCAAAATGGAGGCTTGGCAAAGTCTTGGTCCCCCCGAGGGGAGCACTGGAAAGAATACAGTCTTAGCCTATTTTCTGCGGCTATAACAGAAGAACACCAGCTGGGGAATTTATATAGAACAGAAGTTTATTCAGCTCATGGTTCTGGAGAATGGGAAGCCCAAGAGCAAGGCACTAGCATCTGGTGAGCCATCTCATGGCTAAAAGGTGGAAGGTAGAAGCGAACACTCACCATAGAGAGTGGTACCAGAGGCTGGACTCGATTTATATCAACCCACTCCCAGGATAACAACATTGATCCATTCATGCAAGCTCTGCTCTTGTGACCCAATTATCTTTTATTAGGCTCCACCTCCAAACACTGTTGTATCGGGTTTAAGGTATTTATAAGGAATTAATACTTGTGAATGGAAGCAGGATTCAGCTGTGGGAGAAACTGAACCAAAGTGGAGGCTTGGCAAAGCCTTGGCCTACCCAGAGGGGAGCTGTTTCCATCACATGAACTCTTGGGGGATACATTCAAACCACAGCAAGTATGTGCATCAGAGTTGCCACACATGCTGCAAAATGGCTGGGCCTTTATGACCCCCTGCCCCTCATGTCCTCTATTCAGTAGCCATACGCACAAGATATTTGCTCGTTGATTATGTGCTAATCATGCAGGGAAACAACATCCATACTTGCTTCCTAACTTGGGTTCTGAAGGTTAAACTAATTGGGTAACTTTGCAAAAGCCACATATCTGTGACTTAGATGATCTCTGACTATTATTATCCTCACTTCACTGATGAGGAGGTAGGGGTGGGTGGTGGTAAGTGATGAATGTCACTTAAGGACCTTATAGCTGGCAAATGGCAGAGACAAGCTTGGGGCAGATCTGTCTGGCTGGCTCTAAGCCCAGATACTTTTAACTATGTCACCCAGTCTCCCAGATTCTTAAAACAAGGAGGTTGGTTAGATACTTTCTAAATTTTCTCCTATTTTTAATGTTGCATGTGTTATTAGGGCACGTTTCAAGGACCTTAGGGTTATTGTCATGTATAAATGTAAACTTTGCTCAGTTCATCTACACAATGTGAATGCTGCGTATTTATAGAAGAGTTGAACTCGTTATTGCCATTCTTGCTCAGAAGTCTGAGTAGCAAGTGCTGGCATTTTCTTTTGAATACCAAACATTTTGGCCATAGGGCAGTGTCTGACCTGCTAAAGTTATATATTTATTAACCTTTTTTCCTCCATAAGGCATTTTTAATAAGTTATCAAACTTTTCCATGCATGCCATTACAAAAGAGGCCTTTGTGTGGTGAATGATAAGCAGATGATTAAGTAAAGTTTTTCTTCACTGAAACAGCACTTTAAAAGGATGCTTAACAAACAATATTTAAAATGATTTACTGTATTTCCTTTCTAAATGTTTGTATAAGAAAGGGTGGCGTCTATTTCCACATTCAACAAACATTCTATTTCCACAACAGAATCACAGATGTCAATCAACGGAGTGACAAATATTCTCTCTTCACTTTGTAGGGTAAGGCACATGACTAGTGAAATGAAAATGAAAGCATGGCAAATAAAGGCAGGTTTCACCTGGAGGGTTTACTTTGTGACTATGAAACTCTGGGCTTCTAAGGGATAGGACTTGAAAATTTTCTAATGCCTTCCAGTAGTTTCCAAGGGATGTGAAGAACAAATTACCTACCTAAGTCCCTCTCCTTCTCTCATCTTCCTCCCCATAAATCACACAAGTCCAGGAGAGTGTAAAGACATTTATATTTCTGTGTACTGAGCAAAGCTTTCTTTCTGTAAACAGGAGTTTGTTAAGGAACTATTCTCCTCTTAAGAAAATTGGAACAACACGGTTTTTTACATTTTTATAGCTTTCTAAGATTTTTCACAAGGTGGATCCCAAATTTTTAGGTTTCACAGACTAGTAAAATTATCAAAAAATATCTGACTTTGTATTTTGCCAAATAATGGAATTTGAGAGAGAAAAAGTTATATGTAACATCACCATTATTTATGGAAAAAAAAAAGGTCATGATCATGGTCAAGGGGGTCATTTTACATAAAAGGTCTTTTAAATAGCCCAAAATTGACTCTTTGGAAAACTCTACTGTGCTAAATTTTCGCCTTCTGCAGAGTTGTAAAAACTTTCTCAAAAATTTTCATAATCACCTTCTAGAGTAGGCAAAGCATATATTGTTCTCATCTTGTCTGTTAAGAAATGTGTGCTAAGAGGTACAAAGTAACTAGTTTAAAATCACAACTATGTTGTGGTAGACCTCAAATTTGAATGGAGCCATTGGACTCCTATCTTCCTCATTCTGCAGTACTGCCTCCTGGAATGCTATTTCAATTGTTTCCCAGTTTCTCATGCATTTTTAACCTTGACATGTAGCTGTTCCCACATATTCTTTGTTTCCCTGTGAGCTGACTTTAGAATGATGTCTGTATATTTATTTGTATTCTCCCAAACAAAATATTCATGGTAAAAATATTAGAAAGCAATGCAGAATTTACTGAAAATTGTGTAGCAAAGATAAAGGATAGAGCTTATATCATAAACCTGCTGTCAAACCCTGCCAGACCTCATTTATTTAACAAATGTTGATGGAGTTCTTGCTGTGCGTGGGTACTGTCCCAGGCCTCGGCGATGGAAGGACAGGACTCCTGATAACATACAGTTTCTGCTTTGTTTAATTTTAGCAGAGAACAGCAATCTAGACAGCATTGGAGAAAAACTGTCGTGAAGAAAATTAAATGGTAACATGGTAAGAATGGCTGGAAGCAAGGGGCTTTGTACAAAGTGGTTAGGGAGACCCTCCCTGGCAGGGATGTTGGGTCTGGGCTCTGACCCTGACAATGAGCAGTCCTGAGAAGATGGGAGGAGGTGGGGCTTCATCAGAGGAATCAGGAAACAGGACACTGACACTGCTAGGAGGGAGCGCATCCATGCATTTGAAGGCAAAGCAGGCCCAAGTGAGGAAGAGGGAGGGCAGGAGGAATGAGGATGGAGGGTGGAGCAGCATCCAGACCAAGAGGCCTGTGTCAGTTATGGTGCATTCATATTATGTTTCAAGAATGATGGGAAGCTGTAGATGAGAGAAGACCTTACCTAATTTAATGCTTTGTTTTAATCACCCTCAGGAGTAAGAGAGGCAGCAGGGGAATCAGGTCATCATGGTGGACAATGATGGTGCCTTGGCCATTGGTGGTAGCACACGAAAAAGGACAGCCTGATCTCTGATCTGTCCTCTAAAGGCTACAGGCCCCTTGCACTAGTGTGAGCGCAGGTTCTCATGTGCATCAGTCCTTATTGGAGAAGCAGATGCCAGGATGAGATTAGATATGCCAGAGATTTATTAGGGGAAAGTGCCTGTGGAGGATAAAGGGGAAGAGGGAGGACGAGGCGGACAGGGCCTTCAGACTACAATGCAGGCCTGACTCCTGAGGAGGATGGGAGGAAGACTGGGCAGGGGTCTCGGACTGCAGGCAGTTCTGGATGTCTCAGCTGGGTTGATGGGGAGTCCAGGAGGAGTGAGTTCACACTGGAAGTGTCTTGCAAGGGGCAGGGATAGGCCTGCACTGCTACCTTCACCATGCTCAGCCAGTGGCAGGCAGCAGACAGGAAAAGTACGACAAGTATGACCTCAGCACAAAAACTGCAGTGCATCCAAAGAAGCTGCAGCTGGGACTGTCAGCCATCTGTCCTTCCCAAGACAGATTATTATGCACCCAAAAGGACTAAAAAGAAAGAAAAACAAAATGCGATTTTGTATTATGTCACTTTTATTTCTAGTACATTTTGCATACAATAGCAACCTTTGCTTAGGAATGTTACAGCTTTTCACTCTTCTTTAAAATTGATTTCCCTTTTACGAGCTTAGGTCTTTTCCCTGATGAGAAATTGGAAGCACAGAGAGGATGCGGGAAATGCCCAAGACACCAGATATGGTGGCAAAATTGGGAAGAGAATTCTGCCTCCTCGCTTTCTATACAACTTCGCTGCTAGTTTCAAGTATTTATCTAGAAAACATTACAAGAAAACATTTTGGACACAATTTTGGTCTATTCCAGTTCAGTAAAGATAAAGGGGAATTCATATTCTACTTTCTAAGTGTGCGTATGAGAGAGAGAGAGAGAGGGAGAGAGAAAGAGAGAGAATAAAATTTAACAAGAAACATCATTATTGTCACACTCTATACTAACTAGTAGTCCTAAACAGATGTTTGTTTTGTGACCCTTTGAGAGAAAATTGTGATGAAAAAAATGATATTTGCAGTGTACTGGCACTCTTTATTGCTGCTCACAGAATTATGGATATTAATGAGAGTTCAAAGAGCCAAAAGTGCACCTCGTTTCTAAGGCATCATCACAGGGAATTAACCTTTCTTATTTAGAAGAGTCATATGTCTGTAAAAATGGCAAACAACAAATAGCAACAATGCCACACAACAAATAGCAACAATGCCAAGGACTCTTACTTGAATCCATGTGTTGCCATGGAAATAGATAACCAAAATGATGCCTTGATTTCTTATCTCTAGTAACAATCCTTGCACAAAGGAAACACAAACACAAAGCTACACAAAGAGAATGAGAATATTTGCTTATTAAATGGCGCTGGTTCATGGTAATGCCCTACGGGAAACCTGTTGGCTTTATTGTTTTATTGAGACCAGTTTATCTTTCCAGCTAATGAAAAACTGGCAAAGAGATACCTCTTTATTATTAATGACCGCATTCATAAACAAGGGATGGGTGTAATGCTAAGAAGCCTCATGACACGTGACAGTGCCCCCAGCCACCCATTCTTTGCTTTGAGAATTTTCATGCCCATTAAAAATACTATTTTTGTGGGGCATTATATTAGCAGTACTCATTTATTTTAGCACTATTTAGAAGGAAGCAAAAAGGAAAAAGAAAAATACTCCTAACATTCAGTGGTAACCATTGTTATAACTCTGCTATAATTCCTTCCAGATCATTACATGCAAATATTATAAAACAAACTGGACATGTGTTAGTTTGTGTGTTCACACACACACAAGATTGGAATCACACTATTCACCCTATTTTCCCAGACTCTTCTACACTTGTTCAATGCCATGTGCTTAGTGTGTTGAAACACTCCACTGTCTGACTAAGGATAGTTGCTTCTTTCCCATAGTAAGGTGTGCGTAGACAAAACCAAAAGCAAACCCCCCAAACACCATAACACAGAGTGGGTATCAGAACACTGTTCCCTTGAATTAGTTATGGTTATTTTCTCATTACACTGAAAACATTTGCAGAGTGCCCTGGTGTAGCACATGGATAAAAGATAGATCCAGTTATAATCTAGAAAGATGTGCAGAACACTTTGAGTGCTACTTAGATCTGGCCAAAATAACATAGCTTAGATTTCATTTAAAAATTAACAAAATTGGCCAGGCACAGTGGCTCCCACCTATAATCCTAGCACTTTGGGAAGGTGAGGTGGGAGGATCACTTGAGTCTCGGAGTTTGAGACCAGCCTGGGCAACATGGCAAAATCTCATCTCTCCGTGAAATTAAAAAAAATAGCCAGGTGTAGTGGCATGCACCTGTGGTTGCAGCCAGATGAGAGGCTGAGGCAGGAGGATCACTTGAGCCTGGGAGGTTGAGGCTGCAGTGAGCTTGTGATTGTGCCACTGGGAAACAGAGCCAGGCACTGTTTTGGAAAAAGAAATTAACAAAATTATTATAATCCTAAAATAAAAAACCCCTAACATGTCTCCCCTTTTCTTCCAATAAGGTATGCTAAAATAATGTCAGAAGAGAAAGGAATTTCAACCTTCATGAGGCAAACAGGAGCAAAGTGTCTGGGATTGCATTCAGACAGACCCAGATTTAAATGACACTGGCACTTAATATCTGTAAGACTGTAATCTTCACTCTCCCCTTCTGAAAAATGATGTAAATCCTCCCTTAAAATTAAATAAGAATATGAATGTAAAACTATCTCTAGAGTGTCTGGGCTCAAACTGGGCACTTTACTGGGCAGCTATTATTATTATTGGCTTTTGAAAGAATAAATTCAAGGGCTCCATGCTCATGCACATGTATTGATGTTATGAATTTAGCAGTGGCAGGTAGCTTTAATGTTCACTTAACAGGTTGCTTTTGAACTCATGAAAAAAAAAATGCCATTATTGTGTTTTAGAGTTTGTGACCTGTCACTAAGACAAAATCACAGCAGAGAACAGAAAAGGGTACCAGGTTATAAAAATTATTGAGGTAGGCTGGGTGCAGTGGCTCATGCCTGTAATCCCAGATCTTTGGGAGGCCAAGGAGGGCAGATCACGAGGTCAGGAGTTTGAGACCAGCCTGGCCAATATATGGTGAAACCCTGTCTCTACTAAAAATACAAAAATTAGCCAGGTGTGGTGGTGTGCACCTGTAGTCCCAGCTACTCAGGAGGCTGAAGCAGAAGAATAGCTTGATATAGAAAACCCCATTGTCTCAGCCCAAAATCTCCTTAAGCTGATTAGCAACTTCAGCAAAGTCTCAGGATACAAAATCAATGTATAAAAATCAAAAGTATTCTTGTACACCAATCACAGACAAACAGAGAGCCAAATCATGAGTGAACTCCCATTCACAATTGCTTCAAAGAGAATAAAATACCTAGGAATCCAACTTACAAGGGATGTGAAGGACCTCTTCAAGGAGAACTACAAACCACTGCTCAATGAAATAAAAGAGGATACAAACAAATGGAAGAACATTCCATGCTCATGGGTTGAAAGAATCAATATCGTGAAAATGGCCATACTGCCCAAGGTAATTTATAGATTCAATGCCATCCCCATCAAGCTACCAATGACTTTCTTCACAGAATTGGAAAAAACTACTTTAAAGTTCACATGGAACCAAAAAAGAGCCCGCATTGCCAAGTCAATCCTAAGCCAAAAGAACAAAGCTGGAGGCATCACGCTACCTGACTTCAAACTATACTACAAGGCTACAGTAACCAAAACAGCATGGTACTGGTACCACAACAGAGATATAGATCAATGGAACAGAACAGAGCCCTCAGAAATGATGCCGCATATCTACAACTATTTGATCTTTGACAAACCTGACAAAAACAAGAAATGGGGAAAGGATTCCCTATTTAATAAATGGTGCTGGGAAAACTGGCTAGCCATATGTAGAAAGCTGAAACTGGATCCCTTCCTTACACCTTATACAAAAATTAATTCAAGATGGATTAAAGACTTAAATGTCAGACCTAAAACCATTAAAATCCTACAAGAAAACCTAGGCAATACCATTCAGGCCATAGGCGTGGGCAAGGACTTCATGTCTAAAACACCAAAAGCAATGGCAACAAAAGCCAAAATCGACAAATGGGATCTCATTAAACTAAAGAGCTTCTGCACAGCAAAAGAAACTACCATCAGAGTGAACAGGCAACCTACAGAATGGGAGAAAATTTTTGCAACCTGCTCATCTGACAAAGGGCTAATATCCAGAATCTACAATGAACTCCAACAAATTTACAAGAAAAAAACAAACAACCCCATCAAAAAGTGGGCAAAGGACATGAACAGACACTTCTCAAAAGAAGACATTTATGCAGCCAGAAAACACATGAAGAAATGCTCATCATCACTGGCCATCAGAGAAATGCAAATCAAAACCACAGTGAGATACCATCTCACACCAGTTAGAAAGGCCATCATTAAAAAATCAGGAAACAACAGGTGCTGGAGAGGATGTGGAGAAATAGGAACACTTTTACACTGTTGGTGGGACTGTAAACTAGTTCAACCATTGTGGAAGTCAGTGTGGCGATTCCTCAGGGACTTAGAACTAGAAATACCATTTGACCCAGCCATCCCATTACTGGGTATATACCCAAAGGACTATAAATCATGCTGCTATAAAGACACATGCACACGTATGTTTATTGCGGCACTATTCACAATAGCAAAGAGTTGGAACCAACCCAAATGTCCAACAACGATAGACTGGATTAAGAAAATGTGGCACATATACACCATGGAATACTATGCAGCCATAAAAAAGGATGAGTTCATGTCCTTTGTAGGGACATGGATGAAACTGGAAAACATCATTCTCAGTAAACTATCGCAAGGACAAAAAACCAAACACCGCATGTTCTCACTCATAGGTGGGAATTGAACAATGAGAACTCATGGACACAGGAAGGGGAACATCACACTCCGGGGACTGTTGTGGGGTTGGGGGAGGGGGGAGGGACAGCATGAGGAGATATACCTAATGCTAAATGACGAGTTAATGAGTGCAGGAAATCAACATGGCACATGGATACATATGTAACAAACCTGCACATTGTGTACATGTACCCTAAAACCTAAAGTATAATAAAAAAAAAAAAGAAGAATAGCTTGAACCCGGAAAGTGGAGGTTGCAGTAAGCCAAGATCATGCCATTGTACTCCAGCCTGGGTGACAGAGAAAGACTCTGTCTCAAAAAAAAAAATTATTGAGGTACATTGGATATAATGTAATTTATGAAATACAAGACATACAATCGATTTGTGGAGGGAAAACAATTTCTATTCCTCATATCATAGGGCATTCCGCTAAATGACACAAGTGGACATGACTGCTTTGAGTCAGAAGGCAGCCAGCACTAAGCACTCCTCCATCAACATAATGTATTGTAATCACTATTGATGCTACCCACATACCGTCTCCTTCTAGAGGGCTTCGCAAAGGATGGGCAAAGAAATGGCAACTGCTTGTATTTTTCAAAATTCTCTTTTCTCCGTTGAGAAAAAGGCCTGTCCATTCCTGTTTTTCAGTTTAAAATGAATATACCCAATGGTTTGCTTTGTTTTCAATGTTTCCCTTTAATAAGTAGAAGCTCTTGAGGGCACTTAAGGTTTCCTACTCTCTTTCCGGTCAATCAGACTGAAATATCTAGTGGTGCTTTCATCATGGGTCAGAGCTGTTGTACTTGTGGAGCCAACTCTGGCAGTTACGTCTCATCGCTATTTTTAGCTGTAAGGATGTTTTACTTTGTTGCCTGTACTTCTAGATGAAACCTCAATGTTAGAGAGAATCATGTATCCATGGAAGAAGAATCAGAAGAGCATATTTGGGGCCAGGCTCAGTACTGTATGGATTGTACCCACACCATGCAAAGTTAGCTGAGAAATTCTAGCTCCTGTTTGTACCTCGCAACTAAGTTGAAATGATTTACTGTTTGTTGGACATGCTAGAAATTGTCCCATAAGATTTATTTTTCACTCAGCAATCAGCTATCACTGTATTACTAATTCTAAATCATGAGCTGAAGGTTAATTGGTCATTTCATATTTCCCATGTGAGTCATGATCAATAAATGTTGGAACGGAAATAACCTCTGTTCTTAAGAGTGCCATAAGTCCTTAACTTCTTAAGAAGTTAATTTCATTATGCCGTTGAATAGCAAGTAAGAAACTGTAAATAGAATCTTCAGAAAATATATGAATTTTTAAACCCTTTGATATGTAAAAAGACTACATAAAGTTTTTAAATCTTGAGACAGAACATCCTTTGGACATCAGACCCATTGGCTAATAATTGAACCCAAACTTCTCCAATACTAGCATAACTCTCTTCATTATTTTATTAGTCCCTGAGAAGTGCTTCAATGTGGGGCTGCTCACGAGCATTGAGGGACAGAAAGATCTTCAGCTATAGTGATCCTGGCCTCATGTCACTTATCAACCAACATCCAGGGAAACAGAAGCTTTCACCAGTGACAGCTGACCATTTGGTGTATTTTCTACATGCATTCTCTCTTTCTCCCTTAGTGTCTGCAGCCAGATTTTATGTAAGGCTGAAATTCACCCAGAGGAGAGTATATTTCTCAAAATCATCGGCAGCTAGTAGTGACCACATCATTAAGCTCTGGCCAATGAGACACAAACCTAAGTGTTTCATGGGCTTTGGGAAAAGGCTGCTTAAAGAATGCTAACTCAGGCCAGGCGCAGTGGCTCACATCTGTAATCCCAGAACTTTGGGAGGCCGAGGTGGGTGGATCACGAGGTCAGGAGATCGAGACCATCCTGGCCAACATGGTGAAACCTTGTCTCTACTAAAAATACAAAAATTAGCCAGGTGTGGTGGTGGGTGCCTGTAATCCCAGCTGCTCAGGAGGCTGAGGCAGAAGAATCCTTTGAACCAGGGAGGCGGAGGTTGCAGTGAGCCGGAGGTTGCAGTGAGCCGAGATTGCACCACTGCACTCCAGCCTGGGCAACAGAGTGAGACTCCATCTCAAAAAAAAAAAAAAGAAAAAAAGAAAAAAAAAGAATGCTAACTCTAACTCAGTCAGCAGGTATTCCTCTGCCCCCTTTCAGTTTCCCTTTCTTATGGTCTTAAATGACCTATCATTATTGCAGCTTCAGCAGTCTTCTTGGAACAGGAAGTGACCTTCCAGAAGGATGCCAACAGTAAGATAGGAGACAAAGACTGAAGATGCAATGGTTCATATCAGGGGTGATGGCTGTGAAACTGCCACACCTGCTGATATGGTTTGGCTCTGTGTCCCCACCCAAATCTCATCTTGAATTGTAATCCTCATAATCCCTATGTGTGGAGGGAGGGATCAGGTGGGAGGTGATTGGCTCATGGGAGCAGTTTCCTTCATGCTGTTCTCATGATACTGAGTGAGTTCTCATAAAATCTGATGGTTTCGTAAGTGTTTGATAGTTTCTCCTTCACACACACTCTCTCTCTCCTGCTGCGATATGAGACATGCCTGCTTCCCCTTCCACCATGATTGTAAGTTTCCTGAGGCCTCCTCAGCCATGCAGAGCTGCGAGTCAATTAAACCTCTCTCCTTTATAAATTACCCAGTCTCAAGTATTTCTTTATAGCAGCATGAGAACGGACTAATATACCTGCCCTTATATGTGACAGAAAGAAACCTCCATCTTGATTAAATTGCTATGATTTTATATTTTCTCACATGGGCAGCTGAACCTAGCTGAACTGATATAGCCACCAAAGAGTCAACCTCTGTGGTGTGTGAATTTCCTTTAATGAGAGACAAAACCTTTCTTCTACAAGACAAGAGATTTAAAATGCAGACACAGGAGTCTCTTTGAAATCACTCCAAGTACAAAGGACGCTTAACCCCTTTCCTCAGGGCAAATTTTGAGGTGGAAGACGTGGGAACTTGAGGTATCTGCGAGGAGGTTGAAGAAGGGGTAGGAGAAAGAAACAAGATTCAGAAGAGGAGAGTTAAGAACTGGCTTTGACTTGTACTTTTTACAAAACAAGGGTACTAATTTACTAGAAATGTTAAGTTTATACTTAGATGGACTCAAACCACATACGGTGACTGAAATCACCTAATTTCTTTGAGGAAGGAGCTTTACTGAATGGCAATGTGCTTTATAAATACCGTTTGTGCTTTTTCTTTGAAGAAAGAAGAGCATTTAAAATAATTGCAAAGTAATCTCCCTAAAAGCTATGCCAATACATTTAAACATTTGGGCTTAAAATTTTTCCTAAGTAGTAGTAGCTCTCTTGTTCACTCTCCAAGATAGTAAAATGGTGAATTTTTTTTTCTTTTTTTTTATGCTGCTTAACTTACAATGAGGTTATGTCTTGATAAATATCATAAGTCAAAAATGTATTTAATACATCTAACCTACTGAACATCCTAGCTTAACCTAGCATACCTTAAAGGTGTTCAGAACTTACATTAGCCTACAGTTGGACAAAATCATCTGGTACAGAGTACACTGCAGAGTACTGGTTATTTACCCTCATGATATCATGGCTGACTCGGAGCTGCAACTCACTGCTGCTGCCCAGCATCACAAGAAAGATCATGAAGCATACTGCTAGCCCCAGAAAAGATCAAAATTCAAAATTTTAACTACAATTTCGACTGAATGTGTATCACTTTTATACCATCACAAAGCCAATAAATTGTAAGTCAATTACATACCAAAAAAAAAAAAAAAAAAGAACTGGCTTTACCTGCATCACCTTTTTATCATGAGGCTGTCCTCCTACTCCTGATGACTAATTTTGGATTGGGGCATATGATTGTTGCCCTAGAGGCTCTAGAGGACAATAGAGGAGAGAATTGCAGGAATTTCAGTAGCACTGAATAACTGCCAGAGCCTGGCCTTCTGGTCATAACAACAGCAGTAATAGATTGCCATTCTCCTTACTGCCTGCCTGCAAATTAACATGCATTGTCATTTAACATACATTGTCTCTAATGTAATCTTCATGAAAGCCCTGAAACATATGGGTATTGTCTTTATTTTACATAAGTGGAAACCTGAGCTCGGAGAGATTTAACATCTTGCCCAATGTCACTTGTTTAGTGAGGTACAGAACCCAATTCAAGTCAGGTAACCCACCGTACTGGTTTGCCTAGGACTGAGCGTTTTCTTCAGATGCAGGACTTGTAATGCTAATGTGTCGGAAATTGGTGGGTTCTTGGTCTCACTGACTTGAGGAATGAAGCCACGGACCCTCGCGGTGAGTGTTACAGTTCTTAAAGACGGTGTGTCCGGAGTTTCTTCCTTCTGATGTTTTGGACGTGTTCGGAGTTTCTTCCTTCTGGTGGGTTAGTGTTCTCCCTGGCAGACCTTCTCGGTGAGTGTTACAGCTCATAAAGGCAGTGCAGACCCAAAGAGTGAGGAGCAGCAAGACTTATTGCAAAGAGCGAAAGAACAACGCTTCCACAGCGTGGAAGGGGACCCCGCCAGGTTGCTGCTGCTGGCTCGGGCGGCCTGCTTTTATTCCCTTATCTGGCCCCACCCACATGCTGCTGATTGGTCCATTTTACAGAGAGCTGATTGGTCCATTTTAGGGAGAGCTGATTGGTCCATTTTACAGAGAGCTGATTGGTACGTTTTGACAGGGTGCTGATAAATGAACCCTACCTAAAGTTGTGTGCCCTGTTGTGTATGTGTGTGATCTTTTATAGGGCAAGAGTCTGTAGCTTTTACTACATTCTCAGAGCAGTCAGTGATTTAGAAATACTTGAAAATCACTGGTGTAGAATTAACAAAAAATCAACTTGGGAATTTTTCAATAAAAGGTGTCTTTATTTTATAAAGTGATTCACAGTAGCAACCTGTCCCAGTGTGTTAGCCTATGATTCAAGCAATGGCCTTGATGTGTCAACGGATTAAGACAGAGCCATAAGAAAGATGTGGTCACAGCAGCAACAGGCAAGTGCGGCTTGAAGCTCCAGGGCACCATGCCCTGCCCTGCCATGAGAGAACCAGAGGCTTCGGACTCAGAGAAAAGAGTCCTGGGGTCCAAAGCCCACTACCAAAAATTTTTTTGATAATGTTGGCCAGTGGCCAAGATGATTGGTGTTTTATTTCTGGTGTATATGTATATGTGTGCACATATATATATATATATAGAGAGAGAGAGAGAGAGAGCTTGGTGTCTAAGAGGCCACACATTGGACCCTGGACCTCAGTTTTAAGTTCATACCCCAACTCCACATCCTGTAGCCACATGCTTTTGGAGAAGTAGCCTAACCTGCTAAGCTGCTGTTCTCTTCCCTGTAAAGTGAAGGTGGTACCAGTGCCTACCTCAGAGAATCTTGGTGAGGATGGAGTGTGATGATACATGCAAGTTAGTTAGCAACACAGTCTGTGCTGCATCAATGTCCCAGGCACTAAAGTGGATGGTGGCCATACATGAGGCTGGAATTCCTGACTTCTAGAAGCTTCTTGTCAGGAGGAACCTACTTGGTTGCTTTCTGTCTCTGACTCTTCAGTTGGACCTCACAGGCTGGAGAAGGGTTAAGGGAGGGGCTCCCTTAGGACACTGCCCTACAGAGCATCACTTCCATGCTTAGATGAACATCTTCTAGAGCTATGGATGAAGATTTAACACTTGGAGCCCGAGATGTAAACTGTGATGGTTAATACTGAGTGTCAACTTGATTGGATTGAAGGATGCAAAGTATTGATCCTGGGTGTATCTGTGAGGGTGTTGCCAAAGAAGATTAACGTTTGAGTCAGTGGGCTCTGAAAGACAGACCCACCCTTAATCTGGGTGAACACCATCTAATCAGCTGCCAGCGTGGCTGGAATATAAAACAGGCAGAAAAACGTGAAAAGACTAGACTGGCCTAGCCTCCTGGCCTACATCTTTCTCCTGTGCTGGATCCTTCCTGCCCTTGAACACTGGACTCCCAGTTCTTCAGTTTTAGGACTCAGACTGTCTTCCTTTCTCCTCAGCTTGCAGACGGCCGATTGTAGGATCTTGTGATCATGTGAGTTAATACTCCTTAATAAACTCTAATATATATTCATCCTATTAGTTCTGGTTGTCAAGAGAACCCTAATACAAGAACATTTACACTTGCCCTAGTATGAGTCACTGAGTCTCAGTGGCATGGACCTGTTCTCAGGACCCCTCTTTCCCAGCAAATGCTTCAAGCAAGAACCATTAATTAATAGCACCGCTGATAATCTCCTGATTCCCTACTCACTACCATACACCTCCACCTGACCCCTCTTAGGCTCCCTGGCCTGCTTGCCTGGGGCCTGGAGTGGTAGGGCAGGTTGAATTCTCCCTCAATGTGCGTCTCAGCCAAGGACAGCCCACACAATCCTTGTCTGTTTCATTCTCCCTGTTGCCATTGGCACATTAGCAAAGCAATCTGATAGACTGGACTATGTGAGCACACTCTGGGAGACAGCCCTGTGCAGCAGCACAGACAGTGCTGACTGACTCAATGGGAGAGACGGTTACGGCACAGTAAGGGGAGAGGAGGAAGTGAGACCTGCCTAGGGACTGACAAATGCCATCCTGTACAGCTGCTCTTTGACTTACGATGGGATAAACTTATTGGAAATAGAAAATATTGTAAGTCAAAAATGCACTTAATACACCAAAGCTGCTGAACATCATAGTTTAGCCTAGCTTACCTTAAATATGCTCCAACAATTACATTAGCCTGTGGTTGGGCAAATCATCTAACACAAAGCCTGTTTTATAATAAAGTGCTGAATATCTCATGTAATTTATTGAATAGTGTACTGAAATTGAAAAACAGAATTGAATTGCTGTATGGGTACTCTAAGTACAGCTTCTACTGAATGCGTATCACTTCTGCATCATCGTAAAGTTCAAAAATCCTAAGTCGAACTATTGAAAGTTGGGGGCTGCCTATACTTTAGCCTACTCACAACTCACTGAAGGCAATGCTGAGGCCTCCCTAGTGTCCAAGTTATTGCTTTTAAGTAACTAAAAGGCAGGAGAATATAATGAACTCATTAGCCTTCTTAGTGACAGGTGCCTCACTTTACCAAACTTAGGGTGGGAGCAGTAAGAGATGATGGATCCTTTTCATAATTCAAATACATACATATATATATATATATATATATATTCAGTTTTTAAAAATAAACAAAAAAGCACTGAAGAAGAGGGGTAATCTGGCACCCCTGGGGACAGGCTTGGCCTAGGCTTTGGATGGAGGTGAGTTCCTGGCATTATTCTTGGATTTCCCCTGAATCTTTGGACTCTGTGTCAGGTTTATCTGCGTGAATAGCTTCCCGTTCCCCACAGTGAATGAATCATTTCCTCTTCTAATCCCTTGCCAAACATTTCAAATCATGTCTCCTTTTCTTGGTTAAGTGCCTAAATTGAACTCACTATGATGAAAAAGCAACCCATGGACAACAGTTTTCATTCTCATTTATAAGCCTCCTGCCATAAGGTTTTTGGGAGAAGCTTGTGGGCATGTTCCGGCTGGATGCTTTTGCTGAAAATCCCTTGTCAACACTGAGGCGCTGTAGTAGGTAAGATTGCACACAGCAGCAGGAGTGAAAGGCCCTGATTCTGATTCACTTCACCGCCATAACCTAACGAGTCAGGCATTTGCCAACAGCTAACACTCCATCCAGAGGGAAATGGAATCATTTGAGACAAAATGATGAGCTTCTGCTGCCATCTGGTGGAGTTAATCATGTTAATTAAAGGGTTCCTCACCAGAAAATGCTGTAGAGTAGTGGTGGTTCTGGAAGGGAGTTCCTTGGACCAGCAGCATTAGTATTATCTGGTCACTTACTGCTGATGATATGTTGTTAGTTACTTTATACCTTAGATTCCTTCATTACAAAATACACATAAAACATCTAACTCATAGGGCTGTGAGTTATCTACCTCACAATGTAGATAAATGAACAACAATTTAAAAAACAGTATAAAGCACCCAGTATGAAATCTAACAAAAGATGTGAAATTATTTTAAAAAGTATAAAATTTCATTGAAAGACATTTGGGAATACCTAAATATTTGCAGGCTCCACCCCAGACCTACAGGATTAAGATGTACATTGTAATAGAAGTCCCAGGTTATTTGTATAGAGAATAAAGTTTGAGGTACTTAACGTTTTCTCCAGGGAGATAGGTGGTTACTATTGTTGTTGTTGTTTTGTGCCTTTGAATACCCTTAAGTTGTTTCATTTAAAAATGCTGTAAAGACAATCATCAAAAGACAGAGTATGGATTGGAGGTTAAGAACACAGAATTTGGGGTCAGATAGAACTTGTTTTGCATCCCATGCCCATCACTGACTACTGATAATGTGGTGAGTTACTTAATCTTTCTGGACCTTAGTTTCCTTAGCTAGAAAATGAACATGAAAATATCTAACTCATAGGGTTGTGAAGACTTAAACAGAAAATATAGATAGCACAAATAGTAGTATTACAAAATCTGAAGTACCTAGTGTTAAATCTAACAAAGGATGTGCAAATATGAAAAAAGTATGAAATTTCATTGAAAGACCTTTGAGAATATCTAAATGAAAGGAGAGATGAAACCATGTTCAAGGATAGGAAGAAAACTGTCAATCATCTTCAAATCCATCTATTCTAATGCAATTCAAATTATAACCTCAACTGGATTTTTATTGCTGAACTTGACAAGCTTATTTCAAAATTTGAATGGAAGAACAGAGCTAGGAATAGACAATTCTGAAAGAGAAGAAGATGGAGAGGGTCACTCTACCAGATATCAAGACTTACTATAAAACTGTAGTAGTTCAGGCAGTGTGCTATTGGCACAGTGATGGATGACTTACCAGTGGAACAGAATAGAGTTCAGAAAGAGACTCATACATATTTGGAAATTTAATACATGAAGCAGTGGCATTACGAATCAATAGAACATGCATGGGCTCACTGATAAACATTAATTGGTTACCCATAAAGAAAAATTACATGTACTGTGTATTTACATATGTATATATGTGTGTATGTATGTGTATATGTGCGTATATTTATTTAGACCTCTTGTTTATATTATACACAAAGATAAATTGTTACCCGGTTGATAAGAGATCTAAACATCTGAAGCAAAACTAAAATAATTTTGAGGAAAATGCAGAAGTATTTTTGCATAATCTCAGGGTAAAGAGCATATTAATAAAATCCAGTAAACCAAAATTATAAAGTAAAATATTTTGATATATTTGATTAGATTAAAACTTATTTATTTCTTTAAACCTGTATTTTTAATATTTGAGGGGTACAAGTGCAGATTTCTCTGTTTTTGTTTTACTTTCTTCAAATTTTAGATTCAGGGGTTATGTGTGCAGGTTTGTTACATGGATATATTATGAAATGCTGAGGTTTGGGCTTCTACTGAACCCGTCACCCGGATAGTGAACATAGTACCCAGTAAGTAGTTTTTCAACTCTTGCTCTCTTTCCTCCCTCCCCGTTTTGGAGTCCCTAGTGTTATTGTTCCCATCTTATGCCCATATGCATGCAATGTTTAGCTCTCACTTATAATTGAGAATATGTGGTATTTGACTTTCTGTTTCTGTGTTAATTCACTTAGGATAATGTCCTCCTGCTGCATCCATGTTGCTGCAAAGGACATGATTTCATTCCTTTTTAAGGCTGAATGGTATTCCATCATGTCTAAGTATCTCATATTCTTTATCTAAGCCACCATTTTTGGGCACCATGACTTTGCTATTGTGAATAGTGCTGCCATGAACATACAAGTACAGGAATAGTTTTAGTAGAACTATTTCTTTTCCTTTGGATAGATACATGGTAATGGGATTCCTGGGTCAAATTGTAGTGCTATTTTGAGTTCTTTGAGGAAACTCCAAACTGCTCTCCACAGTGGCTGAACAAATTTTCATTTCCATTGACAGTGTATAGGTGTTCCCTTTTCTCTGCATCCTCACCAACATCTGTTATTTTGTGACCTTTTAATAATAGCTATGTGATTGGTGTGAGATGGTATCTCATGTGGCTTTGACTTGCATTTCCCTGATTATTAGTGTTGTCAAGCATTTTTCCATATGCTTGTTGGCTGCTTGTATGTCTTTTTTTGAGAAGTGTCTGTTCATATCCTATGCCCGATTTTTAATGGTTTTTTCTTGTTGATTTAAGTTAATTATAGATTCTGAATATTGGTCCTTTGTCAGATGTATAGTTTGTAAATATCTTCTCCCGTTTTGTAGGCTGTCTCCTTACTCTGTTGATAGTTCCTTTTGCTGTGCAGAAAGTATTTGGTTTAATTAGGTTTCAATTTTTAACTTTATTACATTTGCTTTTGAGGTCTTAAGCATAAATTCTTTCCCTAGGCCCATGTCCAGAAGACTTTTTTCCTAGGCTTTCTTGTAGTATTTTAATAGTTTGAGGTCTTACATTTAAGCCTTTAATCCATATTGAGTTAATTTTTGTATATGGTGAGAGGTAGGGGTCCAGTTTTATTCTTCTGCACATGGCTAACCAGTTTTCCTAGCACCATTTGTTGAACAGGGTGTCCTTTATCCATTGTTTATTTTTGTCACCTTTTGTTAAAGATCAGTTGTTTGTAGATGAGTGGCTCTGTTTCTGGGTTCTGCATTCTGTTACATGGGTCTATGTGTCTATTTTTGCACCAGTACCATGTTGTTTTGGTTACTGTAGTCTTTGTTCTTTTTGTTTAGGATTACCTTGGTTATCATGACTCTGTTGGTTCTATATGAATTTTAAGATTGTTTTTTCTAATTCCATGAAAAAATAATGTTGGTAATTTGATAGGAATTGTGTTAAATCTGTTAATTGCTTTGGGCAGTATGGACATTTAGAACATAGAATGTTTTCCCATGTTTGTGTCATCTATGATTTCTTCCGTCACTGTTTTGTAGTGCTCTTTGCAGACATCTTTCCACTCCATGGTTAGACGCATTCCTAACTGTGTGTGTGTGTGTGTGTGTGTGTGTGTGTGTGTGTGGCTATTGTAAATGGGATTATGTTCTTAATTTGGTTCTCAGCTTCAATGTCCTGGAGTATATAAATGCTACTGATTTTTGTACATTGATTTTGTTCCCTGAAACTTTACTGAAGTTTTCTATCAGGTCTGGGATTCTTTTGTAGGAATCTTGAGGGTTTTCTAGGTGTAGAATCATATTGTCAATTAACAGAAATAATTTGACTTCCTCTTTACCATTTGGGTGCCTTTTATTTCTTTCTTTTGCCTGATTGCTCCGGCTAGGACTTCTAGTACTGTGTTGAATAGGAGTGGTAAGAGTGGATATCCTCATCTTGTTCTAGCTCTTGAGGGAAATGTTTTCAACTTTGGTCCATTCAGTATGATGTTCATCGTGGGTTTGTTGAAGATGGCTGTTGTTATTTTGAGGTATGTTCCTTTGATGCCTACTTTCTTGAGGATTTTTGTCATGAAAAGATGTTGGATTTTATCGAATGCCTTTTTGTATCTATTGAGATAATCATATGGTTATTGTTTTTAATTCTGTTTGTGTGGTGAACCACATTTATTGATTTGCATATTGTATTAGTCTGTTCTTGTACTGCATGAAGACATACCTGAGACTGGGTACTTTATAAAGAAAAGAGGTTTAATTGGCTTACGATTCCACTGGCTGTACAAGAAGCTTGATGGCTTCTGGGGAGGCCTCAGGAAACTTACAGTCATGGTGGAAGATGAAAAAGAAGCAGGCACATCCTACATGGCCAGATCAGGAGGAAGAGAGAGAGGGAGAAGGTGCCACACACTTTTTAACAACCAGATCTTGTCAGAACTCACTCACTATCATGAGAACAGCACCAAAGGGATGGTGCTAAACTGTTCATGAGAAACTTGCCCCCATGATCAAATCACCTCCCACCAGGCCCCACCTCCAATACAGGGGATTACAATTCCACATGAAATTTGGGTGGGGACACAGATCCAAACTATATCACATATGTTGAACCATCCCTGCATCCCAGGAATCAAGCCCACTTGATTGATTGTGGTGAATTATCTTTTTGAAGTATTGCTGTATTCAATTTGCTAGTATTTCATTAAGGATTTTTTGCATCTATGTTCATGAAGGATATTGGCCTCTGTGTGTGTGTGTGTTTGTGTGTGTTTGTGTGTGTGTGTGTGTGTGTGTGTATCCTTGCCAGATTTTCATGTCAGGATGATACTTGTTTCATAGAACAAGTTAGGAAGGAATCCCTCCTCCTTGATTTTTTGGGATAGTTTCAGTAGGATTGGTACTAGCTCTTCTTTGTATGTCTGGTAGAATTTGGCTGTGAATTGTCTGATCAAGGGCTATTTTTGGTTGGCAAGTTTCAAAATACGGATTCAATAATATTTTCCTTTCCTTTCCTTTTATTTTATTTTAAAACAGAATCTCACTCTGTCACCCAGGCTGGAGTGCAGTCCTATGATCACAGCTCACTGTAGCCTTGACCTCCTGGCCCAAGCAATTCTCCCACCTCAGCCTCTCAAGTAGCTGAGACTACAGGTGTGCACCACCACACCTGGCTAATTTATAAATTTTTTTAGAGATCTTTTCTGCTTTCTCCTATGGGCATTTAGTGCTATAAATTTCCCTCTAAACACTGCTTTCTGGTACATTGTGTCTTTATTCTCCTTGGTTTCAAAGAACTTATTTATTTCTGCCTTAATTTTGTTATTTACCCAGTAGTCACTCAGGAGCAGGTTGTTCAGTTTCCATGTAGTTGTGCAGTTTCGAGTGAGTTTCTTAATCCTGAGTTCTAATTTGATTGCAATGTGGTCTGAGAGACTGTTTGTTATGATTTCAGTTCTTTTTCATTTGCTGAGGAGTGTTTTACTTCCAATTATGTGCTCAATTTTAGAATAAGTGTGAAGTGTTGCTGAGAAGAATGTATATTGTGTTGATTTGGGGTGGAGGGTTCTGTAGATGTCTATTAGGTCCACTTGGTCCAGAGCTGAGTTCAAGTCCTGAATACTCTTGTTAATTTTCTGTCTCATTGATCTGTCTAATATTGACAGTGGGATGTTAAAATCTCCCATTATTATTGTGTGGGAGTCTAAGTCTCTTTGTAGGTCTCTAAGAACTTGCTTTATGAATCTGGGTGCTCCTATATTGGGTGCATATATATTTAGGATAGTTAGCTCTTCTTGTTGCATTGATCTCTTTACCATTATGTAATATTTTTCTTTGTCTTTTTTTATCTTTGTTAGTTTAAAGTCTGTTTTATCAGAGACTAGGATTGCAACCCCTGCTTTTTTTTTGCTTTCCATTTGCTTGGTAAATATTCCTTCATCCCTTTATTTTAAGCTTATGTGTGTCTTTGCACATGAGATGGGTCTCCTGAATACAGCACACCGATGGTTCTTGACTCTGATCCAATTTGTCAGTCTGTGTCTTTTAATTGGGGCATTTAGCCCATTTACATTTAAGGTTAATATCGTTATGTGTGAATTTGATTCTATCATTATGATGCTAGCTGGTTATTTTGCCCATTAGTTGATGCAGCTCTTATCCAAAGACAGGCAATAGTAATGCTGGAGAAAATGCGGAGAAAAGGAAACCTATGTACACTGTTGGTAGGAGTGTAAATTAGTACAACTACTATGGACAGCAGTATGGAGGTTTCTAAAAAACTGAAAATAGAGCTACCATATTATTCAGCAGTCCCACTGCCAGGCGTATACCTAAAAGAAAAATCAGTATCAAAGAAATATCTGCATCCATGTTTATTGCAGTACTATTTACAGTAGTCAAGATTTGGAAGTAACCTATGTGTCCACCAACAGACAAATGGATAAAGAAAATATGGCACATAAATACAATGGAGTACTAATCAGCCATAGAAAAGAATGAGATCCTGTCATTTGCAATGACATATATGGTACGGGAAGACTTTATGT
The DNA here is from genome assembly GCF_009828535.3 of Hylobates moloch. NCBI lineage: Eukaryota > Metazoa > Chordata > Mammalia > Primates > Hylobatidae > Hylobates > Hylobates moloch. The sequence goes on from NW_026652281.1 coordinate 51,628,645, forward strand.
TAAGTGAAATAAGCCAGGCACAGAAAGATGAACTTTGCATGTTCCCACTCATTTATGGGCTCTAAAAATTAAAACAGTTGATGTCATGAAGATAGAGAGTAGAATGATGGTTACCACAGATTGGGACAGGTAGTGGGGAGGTGAGGGAAAGGTAGGTATGCTTAATGGTTACAAAAATGTAGTTAGATAGAATAAAAGTATTTGATAGCACAACAGGGTGACCACAGTCAGCAATAATTTAGTGTACATTTAAAAATAAAAGGTTATAATTGGAATCTTTCTAACACGAAGACATGATAAATGCTTGAGGTGATGAATACTCTACTAACCCTGATGTGATGATTATGCACTGTATGCCTGTATCAAAATATCTCATATACTCCATAAATACATACACCTACTGTATACTCATAAAAATTAAAAAAATAAAAACAGTACTAAAGATGATATGGCTTGGATCTGTGTTCCCACCCAAATCTCATGTCAAAATTGTAATTCCCAATGTTGGAGGTGGTGCCAGGTGAGAGGTGATTGGATCATGGAGGTGGTCCTTCATAAACGGTACAGCACCATCTCCTGGTGCTGTTCTGGTGATAGTGAGTGAGTGAGTTTCCATGAGATCTGGTTGTTCAGAAGTGTGTAGCACCTCCCCACCTCTCTTCTCCTCCTGCTCTGGCCATGTAAGACATACCTGCTTCCCTTTTGACTTCTGCCATGACTGTAAGTTTCCCGAGGCACACCCACAGAAACTGAGCAAAAATCATTATGCTTCCTGCACAGCCTGCGGAATCATGAGCCAATTAAACCTCTTTTCTTTATAAATTACCCAGTCTCAGCTAGTTCTTTATAGCAGTCAGATATAATGGACTAATACACAAAATTAGTACTGAGGAGTAGGGCATTGCTATAATGCAGACGCAATGTTGGAACTGGGTAATGGGCACAGGTTGGAAGAGCGTGGAGGGCTCAGAAGAAGACAGGAAGATGAGGGAAAATTTGGAATGTCTGGGAACTCCAAATATCGGAGACAGGTCTCAGTTAACTTAGAAAGTTTATTTTTTCAAGGTTAAAATGTGCACCCATGACACAGCCTCAGGGGGTCCTGACAGCATGTGCCCAAGGTGGTTGGGGCACAGCTTGCTTTTATATATTTTAGGAAGTCATGAGACATCAATCAATGTACGGAAGATGTACATTGGTTCCATCCAAAAAGGTGGGACAACTCGAGCAGGGAGGGGGCTTCCAGGTCACAGGTAGGTGAGAGAGAAACGATTGCATTCTTTTGAGTATTAGCCTTTCCAAAGGAGAAAATCAGATATGCATTTATCTCAGCGAGCAGAAGGATAACTTTGAATAGAATGGGAGGCAAGCTTGCCCTAAGCAGTTCCCAGCTTGACTTTTCCCTTTAGCTTAGTGATTTTGGGGCCCCAATATTTATTTTCCTTTCACATTTCCCACCTTTTCTTTTTTAAAGTCTTTTGGAGAAAGCATTTTAGAAGAAAATGAATCTCTGGTCTCAGGTTTCATCTGATCTCTCATGGCTAAGATGGTTTATTCCTAGATGGGTAGGTCCCGAGTTATTAGGAAAGCTCATTTTAGCAGGTTGTGAAGTCTCATATCCTATGAAGAGAAATAGGGGGATGAAGGGAGAAAAACAATAACAAACAAAAGAACAATCCTGGAAAATCGATATAGGCCACATTACTCTGAAGTCTATACATACATTAAGCAGGTATGAAAGTGGCTTATGTATATAAATAGGTTGCTATTATTCTCTTCTGAAGTTTAAATTGTCTAGCTTCAGTTCGCAAGGCCTTGAGAAAGCAAAGCTTAGCTTTCAGTGAGTTCAAATTAGGAAAAGTGAGGGGGAAAAAGGAAAAGAAAGAAGAAAAAAAATTGAAAACATTATTTTGGAGACATGTAGCCAGGAAAAATTAGAATCCAGTCCAAACTGTATAAAATAATAAAAATTGAAAAACATTAGGCAAGACTAGAATCTAACAACAGGTTTACTGGTGTTTTTGAAACATAATTTTATTCTCTCCAGTTTCCCATTTTTACTAAAGGCAAATCATGGTAGGACCAATTTGCTTTATCATACTTGCCCAGATTACTTACTCAAGTCCTGCAAAAGCCAGTTCCATTATGATGGTCTCACTGACCTCTTCCTACATATTTCTGGTAAGAATGAATTACTTTCTCCTGAAATACCTCTGCCATATTGTTTAAAAATTGCCATATAGTGCTGGACATGAGTATGTGTTCACATGTTTATTATCTACTCTAGTCTCAAATTTCTAAGGTCTTGAATGTAGGAACCAATTTATTCATCACCTTATTCCAGACATGATGGAACCCAGATATTATTGAGAATCAAGTGATTATAGTAGACAGTGACCACCCTGAGAATGTTCATGCGTTACATAACGATGTTTTGGTCAACCAAGGACTGCATGTAGGAAGGTGGGCTCATAAGATTATAATGGAGCTGAAAAATTCCTAATGCTTAGCCATATTGTAGCCATGATATTGCAGCACAATGCATTACTCATGTGGTGATGCTAGTGTAAATGCTGCCTTACCAGTCGTATAAATGTATATAGCACAAGGGGCCAGGTGGGGTGGCTCAGGCCTGTAATCCCAGCACTTTGGGAAGCTGAGGGGGGAAGATTGCTTGAGCACAGGAGTTCAAGTCCAGCCTGGTTAATGTAGGGAGAGCACGTTTCTACAAAAACTAAATAAAATTAGCCTGGCATGGTGGCACGCACCTGTAGTCCCAGCTACTCTGGAGGCTGAGGCAGAAGGATTATTTGAGCCCTGGAGGTTGAGCTGCAGTGAGCCATGATCATGCCACTGCACTCCAGTCCGGGTGACAGAGCAATCACCATCTCAAAAAAAAAAAAAAAACAAAACAGTACAGCACATACAATGATGTACAGTACATAATACTTGATAATGACTGTGTAACAGGTTTATGTATTTGCTATATTATACTTTTAATTGTTATTTTAGAGTGTACTCTTTCTAGTTATTAAAAAAAGTTAACTGTAAAACAGCCCCAGTCAGGTCCTTCAAGAGATATTCCTGAAGCAGGCATTGCTATCATAGGAGATGACAACTCCATGGTTGTTATTGCCCCTGAAGAGCTCAGTAGGACAAGATGTGGAGTAGAAGACAGTGACATTGATGATCCTGGCCCTGTGTGGGCCTAGGCTAATGTGTTTTGGTGTCTTAGTTTTTAACAAAAAAGGTTTTAAAAGGTTAAAAAAATAAAAATTTAAAAATAGAAAAAAGCTTATAAGATACGATTATAAAGAAAGAAAACATTTTTGTACAGCTGAACAATGCATTTGCTTTTTAAGCTAAATGTTATTACAAAAGAATCTTTAAAAACATTTGTCCTCTTTTACCTCCCTGAATACACAGGTAGTTTACTGTAGCGTCGGTATTCCTATATTCCCATTGCAATGCCCTATTCTTAAATAAATATCATTTTCTTTTAGAGATCCTCTGTTCTTCATTTAGGTTGACAAACCAAAAGGCATTTCAATAAATATATGATCCATTATGCATTGGTTTCAAAATTTAAATCTTGGAAGGCAATTCTTTTTTTCACATCCTGAATCAGCAATGCTTAGAAAACAAACACCATTCTATCTGCCACTTATCACACTTCAGCTGTATTTTCCTTCTTCCTGGTCCTTGAACACAGAGGCCCCTTTCTTCTTCCAGGCCTTTGCATTTGCTGATCTCTCCTCCTGGAATGACTTATTCTAGCTATTTTTATATTCAGAATATTCTCCATATTTGAGTCTCACCCAAATGGCTCTTTCTCAGAAAGGCTTTCCTTCACCACCTTAAACAAAATGGTCTTCTCCCATAAGTTTATCATGACCCTGTTATTTATTTAATTATTTTTGAGACAGTGTTTCACTCTTGTTGCCCAGGCTAGAGTGCAACGGCGTGATTTGGCTCACCACAACCTCTGCCTCCCAGGTTCAAGTGATTCTCCTGCCTCAGCCTCCCGAGTAGCTGGGATTACAGGCATGCACCACCACGCCTAGATAATTTTGTGTTTTTAGCAGAGATGGGGTTTCACCATGTGACCAGGCTGCTCTCAAACTTCTGACCTCAGGTGATCTGCCTGCCTCAGCCTCCCAAAATGCTGGGATTACAGGCGTGAGCCACCGTGCCTGGCCTCATCACCCTGTTTAGTTCCTTTATAATATTTATCCTAATACAGATTTGTCATGTTTATTTGCTGTGTTCCTCCATAGAATGTAAGCTTTATGAGGGCAGGACTCTTATCTGAGGCTGCGTCATTCCAGGGCCTGGCACAGTGACCAGCACATAGTAGCAATGTAAAGGTTTGTGAAATGTTAAATTGAAATGTCGTTGCAATCACTGCATGGAATTATGTTGAGATAGCAGTATAACATTAGCTATGTACACTTGTCATGTCATACTACTGTTTCAGCCGTCCTCGACCATCCTTTGCTCTCCCATGGTGTCTTGAGTCAGAGCACTCCTTTGAGTATTCTCATATATAGACCAGAGGGACCCTACTCTATTGTGACAGGCAGGATTCTGCTGTTCAGAGTGGGTAAGTCAGGTCTAGTCACCTCTCACAGACAGAGCTGCCTGCGACTCAAAGAGAGTTTGAAGCTAAACCCCAAGAGTCCAACGAGGAGGGCCAGAGGGAGCCTGAAGACTTTAGCTGAGTGGATCCTTTGCTGCAGTTTTTGGTTAAGACACTAGGTGGCAGGTGACTATGCTCTTGGATACACCAGGAGTAATTAGCATTACAGTGCTTATCAAATGCGGGATAACTTTCCCTGCTGACATTAAATGTACAAAAATTTTAATCATTTGACAGGCTGAAAAGAATTATGATAAGGATGTTAGCTTTAGTTTTGGTCTATGGAGGGTAAGATGTATCCTGAAACTTTATTTTCAGATTCACAAAGGAAATGTACAAAGTGGGAACATTAAAAAACCAATCTAGTAGAAAGATTAATGTCAGCTCCAGGATATCACCAGGAGAGATATCTTTATATAATAAAACTGAAATCGGTACTTTCACTGCAATAACAGCTTTGTATCTTTTGGATTAATAATCTAATTTAGTAAATAATTTATTGCATCCTTCTCTTTTCAACTTGAATCTCCAGAGGGATTTTAAAAATCCTTTCAAATATAAACGGATCAAAGAATCCATTGTTTCTGTAGTAACCTTCTATGCAGAGTCCTGGGTGGGCCTTTATTTTCTGCCAAGGTCACAGATCCTGGGGAAAATAGTCAATCAGGCAGCACATGCGAAAGCAGATTGTTTAGGTATTTCCTTCTGTTAGGCGAAAAAGGAAATGCTCAAGTCATCTGCCATTCAATAAAGAAAATAAGACACAAAATGTGATAGACACAATAAATTCTAATAAACAGATTTCCTTTCCATTTTGTGGTCTTTAAAGGGTGGTAATAAGGAAAGTAATAGGTAAATGGTCGTAGAGGCACCCAGCAAAGGAAGAGAGTGTGAAAGGAAGAGTAAGGGAAGGAGATGTTGAAGGAGAGAGGGAGAGAGACATTCACACAAGGGGACCAAAGGGAAACAAAAGGAGTCACATCAGAGAAAGATAGATCGTGGAGGGGGAGATGGGAGGTAGGTCCGTAAACCAGAAGAAAAACAGAAAGAAAACAGAGGGAGACCAAAATCCAGAGAAGGAGGAGCAGGGGCAGAGGTTAGTATGTTTTGAGATGTTTTCATTGGTGGCTATTTCTCTAGGATTTCTTAATCTTCAAACTTTAAAATAATCTGTAATTTGAATGTTAAATAATCAGTAAATTATTTATTGCTCTTTACTCTTAAGCTTATAAAGCTTGAGCCTTATAAGCTTTTCTTGAAATAAATGTGAATGAGCTTCCTTCAGGTTGCAAGAAACACAGAGAGGCTCAGTTTTGCACAGAGGATTAGGATATGCAGAAAGAATATGCAGGTACGGAAGGAAAACAGGGACACATAGAGCTGGGCTTTTCAGAAAAAGAGGAGTTGGAGGACCTCTTAGGTGAGAACATAGTTCTAATCACTAGGTGTCTTTTCACTAGGTTAGCACCAGGGAACTGTTTTTCTTTCTTTAGTTCTTTGTTCCCATCACTTCTCTTTCTCCATTTCTGTGACTTTTCCTGTTATCAATGATGTTTTGTCTCTGAATTCAAACTTCGTAATATGAAGGGTCCATACTTGGTCTGTCATCATCCATATAATGTGCCCTTACTGGGTAGGGCTGTTGCTTGAGGCTGTGTCAGAGACTGGCTACTCTTGGGTTAGGTGCCCACCATAGTTCAAAGAAATCTGATTAAACAAGGAGGACCATGTGGTGCAATGCCTATATAAAACCTTTCTATATTAGACTGTGTGTTTGCCAGGTATCTAGAAAGGGAGAGAATAAAACTAAAAGGCATCTTGGTTGGTCTTGATTGGCAAGAATGATATACTCTACCCCATGCCCATAAGGCAAACCATACCTTTTCTTCTTAGACACAAGGGTTTAATAATGCCCATACAACCTAATCAAACCACTACCAGTACACTTCCCTCCTGAAAGTTGTCTAGCCACTACCTTCGGAAGAAATGATATAAAACACTTCAAACTTGCAGTCTGAAATCAACAGAGCTTGAGAGTTTTGTTTTGTTTTGTTTTGTTTTTTTGCCTAATGAAGCAATAATACAGGATATTTTGGATAAATGAGAAGGGGAAATGTGGGAATTAAATAAGCGCTTTGAGGCAAAGGAGAGAAAGAGCAGAAAAAGGAAAAAGACTTCCCTCTTGTGAGGAGAAAAGTGTATGGGTTGTGGGTGTACCTGAACCCAATTACTAATTGAAAGAAAATAGCTTATTTCAAATTTGCTGCAGCTTAATTCTGTGCCCCAAGTGTGTGGCAACACATCAGAGTTGGTAGTGGGGCGCCTATGGACGGGGGTGGATTTCCAGTCTCTGCAAACCTTTCTGTATCTGCCATAAGATGACCTGACTTAAAGTTACCAGAGTGTGAGGGACCTGGCACTTAGGCAATGTAGATGTAGTGGCATTCATGATGGCCTGAAGAATGAAGACCCCCCAAAGCAACTGAAGGATAGAGGTATTTTCTAAGCACAATTAAGACTTCTAGGTTCTTATTAGATTTGAATAGGAAGTCAGCCCGATATTACAGTAGATGAATTTCTAACATTACAGCTTGCTTAGATAGATACATTTATATTCCACTTGATTTAGAGAAAATAAAGAAAAATATATTTTCTAATTCCTGAATTTAGAGACAAGAAATCGTACCACCTGCATTGATTTCAGCACTGGGGACCAACAGTGAATGAGATCAGTCTGAGGACAGATGGGGGCACTAACCACCAGTCCCTCCTTCTCTTTCACCCCCTAAATTAAGATAGGCTTTGGTCAAATTGTGTTTTTTACACTGTGCATTTGTCTGACAACTTGAAAATATTTTGTAAACATAGCCATACTCTAAAAGTCTCACAAAAGCTGTATATCAGTGATTGTATTAGTCAGGGTCCTTCAGAGAAACAGAATGAGTATGTATCCATGCTACGGAATTGGTTTATGTGGAGAGTCTGAGAGATCCACGGTCAGAAGCTGGAGCCCTCCAGTCTGGGTCCTAAGATGTAGGAACCAGAGAAGCCAGTGGTATAGTGCCAGGCTGAAAGCTGGCGGGGTCAAGATCTAAGAAGAGCCAATGTTTCAGTTTGAGTCCAAAGGCAGGCCAAACAACAACAAACAATGTCCCAGCCCAAAGCAGTCAGACAGGAGGAGTCCTCTCGTACTAGAGGGAGGGTCAGTGTTTTTGTTCTATTCAGGCCTTCATCTGATTGGGCCACCCACACTGCGGAGGGAATGTGCTTTACTCAGTCTACTGATTCAAATGTTAATCTCACCCAGAAACACCCTCACAAACACACCCAGAATAATGTGTGACCAAATACCTGGGCACTCCAGGGCCCAGTCAAGTTGACATATAAAATTAACTATCTCAGTGATTATTTTCAATTTTTCTCATAGAAAAACGGAGGTAGGACAATGTTTATTGATTTGTCCTGTGGCATCCAGCCCATGTCGCCCAACTCAGAGGCCACAGACAGAAATAAGAGAAGTAGAGCCAGGCCATTGCAAATCTTCCTAAAGAAATAAACGCTGCAGCCCTAGAGACAGGGCAGCTGAGAGGGGAGCCAGTTTTCCCCAGTGCTTGGATGGGTGGGATATGACAGGACTTCTTGGCTCTGGTCATATCTGAGGCTGACCCAGGGAACTAGCTGGCCTTTGGGCAGATTTGGGGGTCCTGTTCTAATTTGGCTGGAGAGAAGTCTATGAAAGAAAGGCAAAAAAAAGTTATTTTCATGCACTGGGCACCAAAGGAAATTGATGGCAAAGACAGAGCATGTTTTCCTGTAGGCTGAGTGTAAGCTCTCATTAGGCAGAGGAGCCAGAGCTTATTTATAGAGAAGCACTACCATTTTGTTATGTATGGGCAGCAAGTCCAGCGAATTCTCATCAAGCAGGTTGTACAAGCTCTGATTACAATGAATTTTCATGAAATTAGTCTCTGAGCATAGGACCTTCGGGAGTGTGTAGAGTCATCTTGACCCTGTGGGGAGGTAGAGACAGAGCCTTGCAGACTTCACTACTGCCAGCCCCCTAGTAGTGCTGGCCTCTCCCCCTCTCCCCTTCTTTTTCCATTTTTATTTCCCCCCTTTCTTTTGTCCTTCCACCCCTCCAGATCCTCACTGGGGTGACTCAATGCTGTTGTCAAGCCACAAAACCACCCTGACCCCCACTTTACCCATCCAGAGAGATGATATTTACTTAGCAGGGTTATAATGAGGCCTGAATAAATAGCATATATGAATGTCCTTGCATAGAGGAGACACAATCATTATTTGGTAGGAAAGAAAGAAGGTGAAAAGAAGGCAGTTGCTTAAGTGCTACTCAGTATATGGAAAAATAAATCACTCAATGGAAAGTTCATCACGGGTAGGATGAGAGGAGGGTGAGTCAGAGCAAACTAATGAAGGAGTGTGATGTTGGAAGGTGCAGGCTGTCTCTGCTGCTGCTGACGTTATTTGAAAGAGATATAAGACTAAATCTCTAGTTAGTGGTAATTAGAGGAGCTCCCTAGGCACTTCATGTAGCTGGGATGGTAGCCTTCATGTCCCGCCTGAAATCAATTCCAGTTTGTGTAATTACATCCAGACAGCAGGGTCCCAGCTGCAAGGTTTTACACAAAACATTTTCTCCATTGTACTTTCTATAATTAGTATTTCACATAGGTGAGTGGGAGAAAAGGCCACAGTATCCCACCTGGTATCCTTTTCTTTTTTAAGGCAGATGGATGAATTCCTTGACAGATTGTGACATTAGGAAAGTCTTGAGAATGCATGAAAATTAAAAGACGTTCTGCAAGTATTTTTCATTTTGCTTTCTGATATGGTCTTCATAACAATGAAATATATGAGGTTGTGGATCCTAAAAGTACAGGATGGTGCCATCTTGATCATTGTCACCTGTTATGGACTAAATTGTGTCCCCCACAAAATTCACATGTTAAAGCCCTAATTCCCAATATGACTGTATTAAGAGATAGAGCCTTTAACGAGGTAATAAGGTTAAATGAGGTCACAGAGGTTGGACCCTAATCCGATAGAACTGGCATCCATATAAAAAGAGGAAGAGACAACAGAGATCTCTCTCTCCTCACATGCTCAGAGAAAAGGCCATGTGAGGACACAGTGAGAAAATCGCCATCTACAAGTCAGAAAGAGAGCTCTCATTAGAAACTGACCCTGCTGGCACCTTTGTCTCGGACTTCCAGCCTCCAGACTGTGAGAAAAAACCTGTTGGCAGCTGAGGATTCTCAACATGGTGCTGTAGGTTGAATTCAGTGGAGCCTCCACTCTCCAGGGTTTATCTCGAGGTGGGCTGCTGTGATCCATCATGAACACAGAAGAAAGCATCTCACAGCAAGTTCTCTCATATGCTTGGCTACGTTTGTTTTTCATGAGCATGGCTGTAGTGACCACAAAGAGCTCTATAGCTTAGTCCATGTTTCTTGTTGCTGGTTTTAGTTTCCTATTGTTGCTGAAACAATTTACAACACACTTAGTGGCTCAAACAACATAAATATATTCTCTTACCATTTTGGAGGCAAAAGCAAAAAATCAGTTTGATTGAGCAAGTATCAAGAGGTTGGTGGGGTCGTTCCTTCCGGAGGTTCTGAGGGGAGAATCTGTCTCCTTGCTTTTTTCAGCTTTTAGTGGCTGACTGTATTCCTTGGCTTGTAGTTACTTCCTCCTTCTCCAAAGCACATTGCTCCAGCCTCTGGTTCAATCATCAGGAGTCAGTCTTCTCCTCTGACTCTCACTCCTCTTGTGTTCCTCTTATAAGGACCACTGCGATTTTATTGGGCCTACCTGGCTAATCCAGGACAATCTACCCATCTCAATCCCTTGATCTCATCTGCGAAGTTCCTTTTGCCATATTAGGCAATATTCACAGGCTCTGGGGGATGAGATTAGGACACGGACATCTTTGGAAGAGGCATGATTCAGCCTACCATACTATTCTTCCCTACACCTCACACTCCTAAGCACAAACCCTTTATAGAGACCACCCCCATTTGCCGCTCTCTGCAGGTTCAGTATATCCCTCCTGAGTGGATTGAATATTTTTTCCTTAAACATCAAGGTCTTACGCCACCTCCTCCAGGAAGCCTTCTCTCCCTTCTCCAACTCACTTTGACTTCTCATAGTACTTAAATAAGAACTCCATTATTTGGGTCTAATATGTTATGTTGAATTTCAACTCTATTTTGTTTCACATATATTTGTCTTTTTTCTCTAACCAAGCTATACGTTTTTTATCTAAGTTCTGCATATTTTCTCTGTGTTCTTCTTCCCCGTTCCCCTGAAATGCTTTCTTTGGCCTCTAGGTGGCCTTCTCCTTTATTCTCCCTATCCATTTCAGGTTCTGTCATTACCTAACCGAGTGCCTGAGCCCATCACTGTCTCTGCTTCTTTGCTTCCCATCCCACCCTTGGCACTGGTTATGAGTCAGGCTCCTGCTCTGGTCCTTTTGAGGTCTTATTCTGGGAACCTTCCCTGACCCTACTTCCCTCCATGACTGGGGCCCTGTCTTCCCCTTCAGTGGCCGTTCCCTGAGGCCTGGAGTTCTGCTGCTGATTCACAGCTTCCCTAGTGCCCAATTCCCAGGTTGTTTCACATAAATTCTCCACGTAATCTCTGTTTGATAATAATCTGGGCACCCGGGCCACTGACTACACTTGTGGCTGGTCCTAGTCCATATGTTGGAACCCTTTTTCCTCACCTTGAGTCACTGGAGTTGCCAATGGGGGAATCATGCTTTTATCTACCTAGATAAACATCCAGTTTAGTATCTGAGGCAGATCTCCCAGCCCATTTTATGCCTGCATGTGCATGTCCATTGCCAGCTCTGATCCTCTGCACTTGGTATCCCACGTTTCTGTGAGTAAGCAGACGGGCTTCATGAATGATTCCAAGATATAATGTGAATCTCCCCCAGTGCCTAACACAGACCTAGCCGGTGTTCAAATCCAGGGCCAATTGACCAGGGAATTGGTTTTACTCTGTAGATTCCATATTTGACACATTCAGGACAAAATATACTTGAGATACATCTGGAAAAAGAACTATTTCCTTGGTCTTGCCTTTCTTGAAACATTAAACTTAACTGCAATTGCCATTTGAAATCCATTTTCTGAGAGCTTGCTATATGTAAACACCAGGAATAATAAGAGAAAAAAAAAACTTGCCACAATCCTCACCTTTATGCAATTCCTAAATTAATGTGGTACATAGAAAACAAAAACAGAGTTTACTATCACATCATAGCCAGTGATATAATTTGTAGGATTTACTGCAAAATAAAAATGTGAAACCTCTTGTTGAAAAAGCAGATAAAAGGTGACATAAGCAGTACTAAAATTTGAAAATTCTTTTTTTTCTGTAGTTTATCTTGACTTGGCACGGTATTTTTTAATGTGGTATTTAATATTCTAAGAAAAACTTAAAATTTAAATTATTAGCATGAATTTCATCATCCATCTTTATATTGTACAATGCTGGTTTTAAATTCAAATATGACAACATTAAACTCACGCAGAATCATCGAAATTACATAATTGTAGTATTTTGTTTTTGGCAGAACAGTAGAAATGCTCCACAAGGCTAACTCGACTGTTTTTCTGTTTCCATCTTGACATTCATGCATTCTACCAACACTCGACTTTTAGTTTGCTAACGAGTAATGAACTGCAAGCAAAGGAACTATGGGTTGCCCTATCTTTCCCTTTCTTCTATATGATTTTCTGCAGGAGTGGTTGGCTAATATAGGGAAGTAATAAGAGGTGGAAAAAATGACAGAGTTTCTTGCTCATTCATGTTTCTTACAACATCATTGCTTTCTTTATGCATTCAGAGAAAGTTCTATTTGGAAGGTGAGGCATGGCCTCTTGGAATTGCAAGTGCCACTGCTTCCTCAGTAGTACATGAAACATGCTTACTTTATACTATAATTTTGAGTCTTGCTGAACTCTCTCATACATTGTGGGTGCATTGGAATTCTGTGATCTTTGGTATTGCAAATGATTTATACAAACGGGGCAGTAAGGAATGGCTGACATTCATTGGCTTAGTTCAGCCGCTATAATAAAATGCCATAGACAGTGTGGCTTAAAAACAACAGAAATCTATTTCTCTCACTTCTGGAGGCTGTAAGTCCGAGATCAGCATGCCAGTGTGGTCAGGTTCTGATGCGGGCCTGCTCCTGGGTGGCAAATGGCAGTCTTCCTGGATTCCCACATGGTGGAAAGAGGGCAAGAGAGCTCTCTCTGGGGTCCCTTTAATAAGGCACTAATCCTATTCATGAAGTGTTCACTCTCATGACTAATTTCCTCACATCTCCTAATATCATCACATTGAGGGCTAGGATTTCATATACACATTTTACATGCACATTACATGTATCTCTTCTGCTCATTCAGTCCATTGCATGCACACATATTGCATATATCTCTTCTGTTTATGTGCCTACTTCATTGTTCCATTGGATTTCACCTACAAAACACAAATCAAAGCTAAAATTATTGGGAATTTCAAGATGATGACAACAGAGCATTAAATAAAGTGTGGGGCCCTTCAGAGTGCAAGGCTCAATGATACTGCATAGGTCACACACCCATGAAACGGGTCCTGATGGCAATACCCTGTAAAAAATTCCATGATCAAGACATGCTCAGGGTTAGAGAACACGTCGCAAGATGGAGAGAAGAGAGAAGGACTTTCTACAGGAGGTGACACTGGAGCTGAAGCTTCAAGGATAAGAAAGATTTTGCAAGTGAACAAAGGAGAAGAGCATGTTCGTAGGGTGACAGCAGGTGCAAAGGCACAAGGCACACTAAAACATTGTGTGTTTGGGGGACGACAGCAGTTTGATGTAACTGGATGCAGATGGATATGGGGCCGCAAAGGAAGATGAGATTTAAGAAATCCTAAAGAAACGTAAGTGCCAGGTGGGCACAGTGGCTCAAGCCTGTAATCCCAGCACTTTGGGAGGTCGAGGTGGGTGGATCACGAGGTCAGGAGATCGAGATCATCCTGGCTAACACGGTGAAACCCCGTCTCTACTAAAAATACAAAAATATTAGCCGGGCATGGTGGCGGGCACCTGTAGTCCCAGCTACTTGGGAGGCTGAGGCAGGAGAATGGCGTGAACCCAGGAGGCGGAGCTTGCAGTGAGCAGAGATCACGCCACTGCACTCCAGCCTGGGCGACAGAGCAAGAATCTGTCTCAAAAAAGAAAAAAAAAAAAAGAAAAAAGAAATGTAAGTGCCAAATGAAGGAATTTAAACAATCCAGGAAGCTACGAGATGTCATTGGAACAATAGAAGCAGGAAGGTGACATAAAATAATTTGTTCTCAAAGAGTTTCTTTAATAATTATGTGGAAAATAGGGTTGGAAAAAAACCATAGAGAGAAACCAACTTAAAGTCATTGCTATCCTGTAAGAGAGAAGCTAAAACTGAGATTCTTTAGTTTTTTCTCTTTAAAATAAAAAAGTTAAGTGAAAAAGACAGAACCATATTAATGAATGAAATAAAATATTAGCTGAAAAATTAAAGCATAATGCCACATACAGCAATGACAATTGCTATAGCTGGGTTCCCCCTCCCCCCACTTTTTTTAAGACAAAGTCTAGCTCTGTCACCTAGGTTGGAGTGCAGTGGCGTGATCTCAGCTCACTGCAGCCTCCGCCTCCCAGGCTCAAACCATTCTCCTGCCTCAGCCTCCCAAGCAGCTAGGACCAAAGGGGCTCACCACCACACCTGGTCAATCCCCCTGTATTTCTAGCAGAGACAGAGTGGTCTCTGCTAGAGGCCAGGCTGGTCTCGAACCCCTGACTCCAAATGATCTGCCCGCCTCAGCCTCCCAAAGCGCCAGGACCACAGGCGTGAGCCACTGCACCCAGCCGTAACTGGGTTCTTATATCAACTTCCAAGCCATTCCTTCAAAGCACTGGTCAAACACTTTGACAAATATGGCTAAGAGAAATGTCTACTCTAATTTGGTCTATATTCTATTATTCTCTTGATATTTGGGCTTGCTGATCCTCTTCTGAATTTTCTACTGTTTTTCTCGTACACCCACCTGTACTGAACTATTGACTTCTTTATTATGACCTACAATACAAACTAAAGTGACCACGCAGTCTTGTTAGATAATTTTTCCAAAGTTCAGTCTTTGGTAAGCACAGAATCCTTATAAACAGTACTGCTTTTCTCCAATGTGCTTTGCTAAATGTTTTCCACCAATGACTTATTTATTACTTTGAGGCTTTTCTGTGTAAAAGAAAATAAAATTGCAGGACCCTCTAAATTGATTATGCCAAGGAAGAATTTAAGCCCTGGAGACTGAGTCACGGAGCATATTTGCAACTTCTGCTTCTTAGATTATAAATTAGCTCTCTTCCTCATTGTTCTTGTTCTGTAAACAACCAGAGGCCAGACCTATTCGCCTTCCAGTCACTGATCTTTGTTATAGATTAATTGCCTCCTTTATTTTCCTGTACCTAACTCAGACCAGATGACAAAAAAGATCCCATGACTGTTACATCTCCAATGTTGAATGTTAAATATGCCTTCTTGAAAGAAAAAGACCACCTCGACTAATCAGATCATTGTTACCATACATCAAGCCTTACACAGAAAGATGTTGAAATTCTGTTCACCTTCCCTAAGCTTTATCTAAAGTAACCCCAATCTTCTACACTTCAGAGCACAGACTTCCATTCATCAGAATCTGTGTTTTTCAGGCAGCCATCCTCAAACTTTGTGCTTGAATAAACTCTCTTTAAGCTAGATTCTGACTCTTTTTGGTTATTTAGGCTGACATCTGTTTCATAAGTGCTACTTGCTCTGCTTCTCTTCTCTTCTTTTCCTGTTCTCTGAGAACTATGGGATTGGTGTCAATGTATCCACCAGTACTTTTAGTAAGGGAAGAGAGGAGCACTTTATGCTTCTGTTTTTCTGTGAAAGGGACCTGCCCTTACTGAGGGAAAACTGGAAGTTTTCTCACTATGCAGAGCAGGGATTGTGCAATATTGATGAAACACTGTCAAGCACTCCTTCTGTTGCCATTGCTAAAGGTTTAACTGTGGAACAATTCTATGCATGTTGCTGGCTATGCTAGTTTATCTTTTTAATTAATTAACTAGTTAATATTTATTAATATTATTTTTAATTGACAAATCTTTTTTAAAGCAAGAGCTTAACTCTGCCAGCCAAGAACTATTTTTCCAACATTGTTTAGTTGTTGTGCAGATCTTACTTATTTAACTTTGCAAGGAGTTGGAGAATAGGAACCAATTTCCAGTCTCACCCTGACTTCCTCACTGTTGATTTGTCTGTGCCCAAGAACTTTGACTTCCTCCTTCTATTTACTTTTCCCCTCTGGTTCGTCCCATCAAATTATTCCCCGATTAAACATAATCTATCACAGTAGTGCTTTGCTATCTTTTCCATGTGGTGGCACATTTAGGACATGGTGTCTGTATGGCACACTGGGGTTAAGGGACAAGGCCACTTGCAGGTGGCGGGAGATGCTCTGGGGGGTTCTTGCCAAGTCAATTCCACCCATCTGCTCCAAGGGTTGAGAGAGTCCTTAGGTGAGTCCTTACCTGCAAACCATTTGCAGCACAACAGCCTTTCCTAGCACATACATTGGAAAACTCTAATAAAGAATATTTAGCCCTTCCAAGTATCAATGTTAACTAGATCAATGCTTCTTAAATTTTTATATGCTTATGTATCATCTGAGTAGCTCACTAAAAATGCATATTCTGATTCAGTAGGTCTGAGATGCTGCATTTCTAACAAGTTCCCAGATGATGCCAGTGTGGTTCATGGACTGCATTTTTTGTAATAAGGAACTGGATAATTCATTAATACAACTTGTTCTGAAAAATTATAGAAGAATTCAAGTCATAGGAAATTTCTTTACTTTTAAAATTAGTTAGCAGAGCATCAGAAACAGTATAAAACAGCCTGTTTCAAATTGTAAGTGCTCTAATACTCTCATTTGACTAAATCTGCCTTGGTTCAGTTTCATGTATGAAATATCTGAGAAACTTCAAAAGTGTTTTTCTTGATAACCCTCTAAAGCCTATTTTAAAGTGATTTTAATGGGCAGTTCCTTGTATAAGGAACAGTTGCCTGGAGTGCAGAGAATTACTACTAAATTTGTTTTTCTTATAATCAAAGAAAGACCCTTATGAATGAGAGGTGATAGCTGATTATTTAGCAAGGCTTTTGTGCTAGATTGAACATACTCAGAGAAAAGCATAATTATGTTAAAAATTATTATATTCTCCTAGTCCTTGATATAGAGAAGTTACGCTATTAAAGGAATCACTCTACTTTAACAAAAGATGTTTCTCCTCAAATTGTAACTAAAACTTTTTGCTCCAGAAATTATTGTTTCTCTGTCAATGAATGCAGATTCAGAGATGATAGGTGATATGTCCCATCTCCAAATGGAAATAAATTTAAAAGCAAGTGCAAAAATGACTTTAAGATAAGTGAAAAGTGTTATTATAATGTCTTTAAAAGAGGGAAAGAGTTCCCAAGATACAAAACATTTTGAAAATAAAAATGTAAACTTTCCATTTTTAATGCACACCAGTTTTTAAAGAAGAAAAAGGATTGACATACTATGATACTGAAAATGAAATATACCTCTATTCATATTCAAATTATAGAAATTTTGGAAATTTTTGCCAGAATACGTGTTTACAAAAGATCCAAGCGTCTTTCCTGAATGTCCTTGAAAAATTTACTGAACATTTGACAATTTACTCTATCAATCTTTGTAATATGAGCATCAGTTGGACCTTTGAACATAAATTGAAGAGTGAGGAATGAGTTTGACATTACTTAGAAATCTGTTATCTTTAGAGTAATGTAAATTAAATCATCTTATTTTCTGAATGAAACTGTTTTGGGAAGGAAGGGTAGTTGTGGTAGTAAATTTGAAAAGCTGAAAAAGAAAATGTTGTCTAGCTTTATAACCTGGGGAAGAAAAAAGTATGTGGGAAGACAAATTAATAATTCTTGAGGCCTAAACATTAATAGTTAATTGAATAAAATATATTATGAACGTTAACTGCAGAATTCCATTACCAATGTATGGCAGTCTTCTTCCTAAGCAGAACTGAAAAACGTAGGTGGAGCTTTTTCTATATGAAGTAAATAGTTAACCAATTTCACATCAATCCTTTCTTTGAAGATTGCATAGAGAAATCATGGGACAAAGTGAATGACTATGGATGAGTAGTTTTATGGCCAATAAATTGTAGTACATGGTGTGTTACATTAGAGAAAAGGGCAGTCAGATTTCATGCTTCAAAGTGTAAATTGGTTACTCTCTTGGGGTCTGATCATAAATCGTTTTTCTGGCCATCTTATTGTAATTTCATCCAATTGGTAAAAAGCAGCTTTAAAAAAAGTGTATTTGAAGAATTAGACTTAGACCACTATAGTTATCAGATAAAAGAGCCCAGTAAACTTATGTTTGTATTAAGAAAATATGAATTTAGGCCAGGCGCGGTAGCTCATGCCTGTAATCTCAGGACTTTGGGAGGCCGAGGCAGGCAGATCATGAGGTCAAGAGATCAAGGCCATCCTGGCCAACATGGTGAAACCCCATCTCTACTAAAAATAGAAAAATTAGCTGGGCATGGTGGCACGTGCCTGTAGTCCCAGCTACTCTGGAGGCTGAGGCAGGAGAATTGCTTGAACCTGGGAGGCAGAGGTTGCAGTGAGTTGAGATTGTGCCACTGCACTCCAGCCTGGCAACAGAGTGAGACTCCATCTTAAAAAATAAATAAATAAATAAATAAATAAATAAATAAATAAATAAATAAATAAAATGAAATATGAATTTAACATGGCTTATAACATCCATATTAATTGCATCGGTTTTATTTATGAAAAAAATAATAACACCCTAGAAATTAATATTCCCTTTGAAGTGACTACAGTTGAGGTAATTACAACCAGGTGATGACTGGATCATGGAACAAAACTCTGTACAGCTAGAGTTCCAGTAAGGAAAAGAAACCTGAGCTACATGAGCTGCCTCAGCGAGCTGGCACTAGTATAGGCACTTTGCACATATGATCTCATAGAGATAATTATTTTTAAGAAAGACCACAGTTAATAAAAATAGAAGTTCTCTGAAACAGTTAAGCAGAGCTTCCAGAATATTCCTTATTTAAATATCATGCATAATTGGAACAAAAATAAAGAATATTATTACCTAAATAGTAAGGGGAATTTGTTGATCTTCAATGTTTCTCAGTTAGCATTTCCTCCTGATTTGAATATAACTGAGCATTTCTTGCAGTTAAAACCTCCTCGAATGTGTCCACAGAGCTGAAATTGGCAATAGCTTCACCATTTTTCACGATTAAGTATGTTCAGTATTCTTATTAGTTACCCATTTCCTACTGGTCTTTCTGCTTACAAAACAAATAGCTTTTACAAATTAAAGAAACAATCATTTACCTTCTGTGTCCCAACAACCCTCTCATCACAAAGATGATATTCAAAATATTTGCCTACTTAACATAAGTAGCAACCAATCAAAACACCATACCAGTCCTCTCTGTATATTTACCAGCATGACTATCCTGCATTAGTCAGGAAATCATCCATTCTCCCCACCTAACCACCTTCAATCCTAGCATGTTACTCTTGAATGATGGAGTGCATTATTCTATTGGTGTGTAGGATTTGCAAACTCTAGGCACATGCTATAGACCTTCTGAGCTAGAGGGACAAAGGTCTGAGCGGCTGTAATGGGTTACTCTTAAAGTCAATTTTGCTTTTCATAGCAAAAACTGTGCTGTACAAACCTTTCTAGCTGATGTGGTGAATTGAAAATGAGGGGTTCTATTTTATGAACACAAAATTCTATTGCTTAAATAATCAGAGCTATTATAGAAATAAATAAGACTCTATGTTCAATAACAGTTGAGGCAGTGTGAGGCAGTAGAAAGAGCAGAGGCTTTAAAGTTGAATAAATCTAGATTTGAAGGTGGTTTTCCTACCTTGATGATCTTGAGTATGTTACTTATTCTAATTTACTTCTATTTCCTCATCTGTAATAGAATAAAAATAGATAAAAATGCTCCATGGGGTTTATCTGAGGTTAATATGGGATCACATATATAGAGGGCTTAATAGAGTGCCTGGCTAACACCTAGTAGATGTCTGATAAACAGTAAGATTATTGGTTGTCTTCTCAACTCTTTCTGAATTAATCTGTGGCTAACTCATGGTAGGTATGTAATTTATACTGGAACTTTTACTTTGTATCAGCAGTTCTTTACTTTGGTGTTGGTTGTAGGGTCAAATCTATCACCGATGTGGCTGCCTTTGGAAATAGTTGCTTTTATGAATTGCAATCTTCTGCCAAATTGTTACTAGATTTCCAACTTATTCCGATGAGCTAACTTCCTCATCATACTGTTGCTTCAGCAAGATCTGTCTCTGATTCAGCTAAGCCCCTGGATTCTAACCCACATTGAACCCCCAGGATAGGAAATGTGGCTTCTCTTCTGTCTTGTGGCTGTAACTATTCTTGTTTAATCAAGGCACAATTGAGCTCATTTATATTATAGTATCTATCAACCACTAAATTAAAAAGCCACCTGCCAGTGTTAAATTATGATATGATACAGCCCATTGAAAAAATTATTTCCCTGGACCTTTAAAACTCTATTTAAACAAAATGAAGTTTTAAACCAAATACAAAAAAATATTTCTAGCCACAGAGGAAAAAAAGGAGCCATTCACAAGTAGTTACTAACTTTTCACCTCATTGACCCTCAAAGAGCTAGTGGTACCACCACCTAGTAGTGGGCAAGATAATTAACTTCATAGAGCCTCAGCTTCCCTATCTGTAAAATGGGATAATAAAAATATCTACTTTATAGGGAGCTGGTGAAAAATAAATGAGCTGGTGAAAAATAAATGAGACAATATATGTAGGTGCCTAGAATAGAGCCTGGCACATAACATTTTTCAGTATATCTTAGCTATTAGTTTTTACTTTTGAAAAGACATTTCATTATTGGTAAGATATTACAATAGTTTTAAAACTGTTTTGTTAATAGAAATGCCAGCTGTTTCACCAACTGGTGTCTAAGAAAGTTGTTAATAATACAATCCTTGGACACCAAAGACGAGAAAATTTGTCCTGCACGTCTCTATATTTTTTCAAAAACCATTGCTTGGCTATTATTTATATTTTTGAAACATTAAACATCCAAAAGTTTTAAAATATGTGTGTTTGTTTTTATATGGTTTCTAGTCCTTGGCAGATTTTTATGAGTTGTTGGGTGACTGGGCAACTTTCTCAATGTCCTTCTTTCTGTTAGCCCGTAATGCTTTTGCCAGCAGGAAAATGCTGGGTGCAGTTAATCATAGATGTGCTTGATTGTGGTAATTCTTTCATTCTAAAAACATATTGCTTTTCCTTAGCTCCCCAGCCTACCCCTCAACTTTGCTATGGTATAATATTTAAGCAAAGGTTTTGAGCAGTTTTAGTACAGATGAGATCTGAGGTAGGAGGTGGGCAGGTTGGAAGGAGAGGCAGCCTGTATTCTATGAACAAGTTTAGATATTATTCTGTAGGTTAAAGGTTAATTAAGGGCCTTAAGAGTGGAGTAATAGGAATTGTTCTGTTGGCAGGTAGGATGGGCTGGAGATAGTAAACCTGGAGGTGGGGAAATCAACTGGAATAAGCCAACTAAGACATGATACGAGTTTAGTCTGGAGCATTGTGAGTGGGAATGGAGAAGGGCTGAAGAAGCTGAGATAATATATAAGATAAACAGGAAATCAGGACACAAAGTCCGATTAGATATAATGGAGTCTAGGAGTTTCCCAGTTAAAAAAATAGTTTCTTCCTCTGTAGCACAACTTACATATTAATATCAATTAACCATAACAGTATGTGCGTATATCTGCCGGTTGTTAATCTATTGTCTCAGTTCCAAACTCACCTGTGATGGTGGGGCTGGCTCTCTGCAAACCACGATTCATCTTGGCCTGATGGTGCCATGCTAGACTGTGCCAAAGGGCGCTACAGGGAGACGGGAAACTCGAGAAAAGGGAAGTGACCGAGTCCTTCCTGTTTGCTTCCTGTTCCTGCAGCATCACCCAGCAGTGCATTTTTGCCCTGGCAGCCTGCGTTGTTCCAGTTTCCAGTTGTTTTTTTTCCCTTGGAGAAGCCTCCCCCTCATACACCCACAGAAACACCAGCGCCAACCAATCAGCCGCCTTCTCCTGGGAAGTTTGAGTTTAACTTGAAAAGACTCCTCCTCTAAACTTCTGGATTCTAATGACCCCAACTTCTTCCCTGTGTTTCTCCCATCCCTGGAGGTGAAGGCTGCGCTCACTTTCTCCATATTATGTCCATGTTCCTATTTGCCTTTTCAGTCCTCTAACACCAATTTCCTATATGACATTTTGTCTATTAAAGTAACTGGAGTGATTCTGTTTTGTTTTCCTGATACATCTTTGCCAAATTCTTTCCTACTTTGCTCCACCCAATTTAGGTGCTGCCCATTGTCATATATATTTACACAAAACAGATATTAGAGGAGTAAATGAATGGGTGGTTACCATCTAGTGCAGGGGTCCCCAATCCCCTGGCCACAGACTGATACTGATCCCTGGCCTGTTAGGACCTGGGCCATGCAGCAGGAGGTGAGTGGCGAGGGAGCATTACTGCCTGAGCTCCGTCTCCTGTCAGATCAGCATCGTCATTAGGTTCTCATAGAAGCACCAGCCCTATTGGGAACGGTGCATGCCAAGGATCTAGGTTGTGGACTCATTATGAGAACTTAACTAATGCCTGATGATCCAAGGTGGAACAGTTTCATCTCGAAACCATCTCCTCCCACCCCTTGTCTGTGGAAAAATTGTCTTCCACAAAACTGGTCCCTGGTCCCAAAAAGGTTGGTGACTACTGACCTAGGGGCCATCAGAATTCCATACCTATCAAAAATAATGAAGAGAACAAAAATTTGGCAACCCATGGTTAACATTAATAAATCTTGGCATCTATGAGAGAAAGAACACCATGGAAGAAAGGGTACTGGACTTGGAGTCAAAAGCCCTTGTTTGTGTCTACCCCCTCTACCACTACCACTTGCTGTTTGGTATATTAACTTCTTAATACCTTGGTTCTTACTAGTGGATGCTCACAGGATTTATTGAAAAATCAAGTAATAATACAAATGTCTTTTTGATGAGTGTATGACATAAATGGATGCACATGGTATCTCTTTTTTCTTTTAGTCTCCCTCTTTTTTATTTTTCTGTTTGATATTTACAGTTCTCAAAGTAAATTTGGGCAAAAAGTTGTATGAAAATAATAATGGTACTAATATTTGTGGAATGCTTATCATGTGCTAGACACCATGTTAAACATTTTACATATATTGAGTCTGTTGGTCCTTACCAGAACCTGATAGTGTCAATATTATTATTATCTTCATCTTACAAAAAGGGAAACTGAGCCAGAACTTCAAAATTGTGCCTATGTTAAGCTTTACTTTAAAGATAGTGGATCTAGAATTTGAACCTATATGCTTAAACTCCAGACCTTGTCCTGGAAAGTTTCCCCGTTCATTTAATGTCTCAAAATATGTTTATAATAGAAAAAGAACTGAGTGTTTTGAGAAGAGCCCCCTCCTTTGAACAGAAATTGTCAAGCAAGTAATCATATTACACCTTATCACCAAAAATTCAATTCAAATACAACTCCTAGCATCAACCCCCTCCCAGTCAAACAAAAAAATACAGTAAAAAAATAAGAATGAGAGAAGAAAATTATCCAATTCTGAAAAGAATAAAATACACTTAAATGCTCTAAGTTTAAGAAAGACTTTTTTAAGGTGGGGCGTTCTGAAGGACAGTCATAAAAACCATTAAAGGTTTGGGCATATACGCACTAATCATTCTAACAGCGATTTCTCAGGCTCTGTTCATTTCACCCTTACTTTTCTGTCTTTCCCTAACTTGTGATTTTGGGAAGGGTCTATAAAAATTCTAGCATAATTTGCTTTTTCCGAAAGAAATCACAAATCATGAAATCATGAATCACAAAATAGGTAAAACAGTATTTTCTATACAAACTTACGCATTGACATTCATAATCTTTTCTAAACAGCCTATCAACAAGAATATATGTTAATATTTACTGGTTTCTAGTGTGTTAAAATTTGGCATATATTCCATTGAATGTGTTTTCTGGTTTTTAATTAGTTTTTTAAAAATAATTATTTAAATATATTTTAAACACTTGTAATAAATGCTTGCTGAGCCCCAGAAACAACTCTCAGGGAGTGTTACAGTTTGCAAACCGCTAATGGAGGGAAATGCAGGCTTCCAGCTGCTCACTGCTCACTCCGTCCCAGTACATAATGAGATGCCATTCTCCTCTTCCTGAGTACATTTATGCTGGCCCACGCTCCTGGCAAGGGAGCAGGCGTCAGGCTGCATCGATCTTAGACACACAGAGAGTCACTTATCCATATGCTCAGGGTGTTTGACGCTGTGTCCCTGCCCAGTCATAAATTAGTCACTTTCAATGAGTGACTGTGAATATGAAGAGGCATTTTCTGAAATATGGATCTTGTTTGAACAATTAGAGATAGAGAAACCAATAACCATTTTTCCAAATTTATGTATCTAAACGAAATAGCTTCACTCTGTGGCCTCTATACATACTAATGAAAATATTCTACCCCTTAAACCTACTCCCAAAGCCTCAATTCTAAAATGAGGAGAGCAGATGTAAATACAGGGAAACATTTGACTCTCTTCTTTTTCTTTTCCTTTACCATAAGAAGTTCACTCTGCCTAATTTGTTGACTTATATATTAGAGTCAGAAGGAAACTTAGAAATAATGCAGGCTGTGTCTTGCAAGATGTCCTGTGCAAGAATTTCCCAAACAATATTTCTTATGACCTCAGATTGAACATTCTAGTGCAAAGAGTTTACTAATTCCTCATCCCACCCATGGAAGGCAGGAATTTATTAGAAAGTTCTCTCATATTGCATGTGCTACAGTTTAGTCAATTATTAGTTGATGGGTATTCAGGTTATTTTTAAGCCTTTGCAGTAAACATATTTGTATGTATATATGTAATTCTAAGTTTATTTCATTAAAGAAGACTCCTGTAAGTAGAATTGACACACTGAAGCATATGCATGCGCTTAAGGTTTTTTTAAATAGATAATGCTATATGACCTTTCAAAAAGGTTGTGGCAATTCATATCCCAACAATTTATGATGGTGACTATTTTCCTACTGGATTTTATCAAACTTTTACCTATGTACTGGCTGAAAAAATATCTCATTGTTATTTTAATTTGCGTGCCATGATCACTGCTGAGGTCAAACATCTCTTCATATGTTTGTTTGTTATCTGTGTTGGTCTTCTGTGATTTTTTTTTTTTTCTTTTTGGTTAACTTGTCAGCCTCTTTTTCTTTGGATGGTTTATATTATAAATTTGAAAGAATTCTTAGCTAATTAAGGGTTGACCTTTCTACTGTTACTGTTAAAACTTAGTTTCTGTCTTAGCCCTTTAGGCTGCTGTAAAAAATGTTATAAACTGGGTAGCATATAAACAACATGAATTTATTTCTCACAGTACTAGAGGCTGGGAAATCCAAGACCAAGACACCAGCAGATTCAGTGTCTGGTGAGGGCCTGCTTTCTCATAGATGGTGCCTTCTCACTGTGTCCTCACATGGAGGAAGGGACAATTGAGTTCCATTGGGCCTCTTTAATAGAAGCACTCATCCCGTTCCTGAGGGTTCCATCTTCATAACTCTCCCAATATCATCACCTTAGGGTCCAGGATTTCAATACGATTTTTGAGGAGACACAAACATTCATACCATAGCAATTTCTAGCTTCTTACTACCTTGCCTTACCTTTTCTGAACAAATTCATTTTTCAGTGATTCTCTTAAGATGTGATGCTTTCTCATAAATAAATATCTCACCCTAGAAGTGTTCCGTATATGGCAGGACATTGCTACTCAAAATGTAATCCATTGACCAACAGAACCAACATCTCCTGAAGCTTATTAGACTGCAGAATCCTAAGCCTTACTCTAGACATGCTAAATCAGAATCTTAAGTTTTACGAGATACCCAGCTAATCTGCATGCACATTAAAACTTGAGAAACACTGTAGTAGAGCATGAAGGGCCCATAACTCCTGCTGCTGACTTCAGTGTTTACAGTAAGATTACTAAAGCTTTGTAGATCATAGTAACGAAGTTCTCTATTTGGTTTTCAAACAAACTATTGGTAAACTGTTTCTTTAGTTAATCATGAACATTTTGTCCCTAAATGCAATATTTTGTCATTATCTTCATTAAATTTCATCACATTTATTTCAATTCATACTTCTGATTTATGACACTTTTTCTACATTTTAGTGTAGAATCTCTCATTACCCAGTTTTTGGGGAAATTAATATAAAAATTTTAATAAAGAGGTGTGATAGGGTGCCAGATTAGTCCCATTATACTCACTTTCCTTTATCTTATGGACATATTAAATCCAGTTAAGATTAATTTTAAGACTAGCCTTACGGGAAAAGAGAAGGAAGAAGATATCATGTACAACACTTAAATGAAAATATCTATGTATGTGGAAGTACTACAGTGACTTTGATCCTGTTTACAAAATAATCACCTATTGACCCCTTGTTCTCACCAGCTGCTTGTATGATAAATCCAGGCATCAACTTAGGACTGTGTTGTTGCCCCACGGCAGCAGTGCCTGGAAATCATTACTGCAATGATGACTAGGCCCATAATATTTCTAAGTTTCTAAACGCAGTAGAAGGCATCTGAGAGCCAAAGACAATTTGTTTTTCGAAAGTATACTGAACCTCTGGTCTGGACAAGATGTTGTAAATTTGTTTCTTCCTGTTCTGTCCCATTAACTACAACTAACTGTAAACCCTTGAAATTACTCAAGAGATGGCTGAAAGAGAACTCTGAAAGGTGGTAAGAACAAGGAAAACTGGTGTGGGACACTAGTCAGGAGGAATAGCACAGTGAAAGGGCATCTTACGGGTCCTACCTGCCACAGGAAGGCAACCTAGACTTGGTATTTCCTGACCCCCAACCTACAATAGAAGATAGCCCAAGTTGGCTCATTTCTCTCCCACATCAAAAGAGAGTCTCTCTGAAAATATCCCTCTGAAACCAGGTGACACGAAGGGCAAGAGGAATAGAGCTAGAACCCTTGCTAACAATAGGTGTCTGGGAAGCACTCCCCTTTTCTGCCAGGTGGTGACTATTCTCCTGTGCCAAAATATACCAAAGCTAGAGGGAGAAACTGGCAAGAGGGACGCAGCCATAACAATTGGCCCGGCCTGTGGAAGCCTCTCTGAGCTCAGGACCCTGCCCAGGGACACCAGGGCAGCACTGGGGCATATTTGTAAGAGGATTATGCCACAGTAGGCACCTAGCCTAGGAAGTTCCCCACCTCCACTTCCACGTTCCTGAGACTCCTTCCCCACTGGGACACACGGGAACAGCCAGGCAGAACCAGCAGAAAGGACCCAGCCACACAAATGGTTTGGCCCAGAAAGCCTCTTTGTCCCTGAGACCTGAGTTCTTCCTCCATGGAGAAACAGAAGCAGCCCAGTCTAGGGAAACCCCTTCCACTTTCTTCAAGCAATACTAGCAGGAACCAGTGAGAGCCCCAGTAGCAACAGATAAGCCAAGCAAACCAAATAACAGCCCAAAGCTCTGAAAATAAAACTGCTATTGGAATCATAGCCTGCAAAAGTAAGCCAGGACCTGTGTGCTAAACCTAAATAGGGTAACTGCCTGCTAAAATAGATTTAAATAAGACCTAGCATCTCCTAATAAAGTAGACAAAATGTCCAACATACAATTTAAAAAAACTGGCTACACCAAGAACTAAAACATCCACAACTTCAACAGGAAAAGACAATCAACTAATGCTAACACTGAGATGAGTCAGGTGTTGGAATTATTTGACATGTATTTTAAAGCAACTGTCATGAAAATGTTTCAATAATAAATTGCAAATTCACTACAAACGAATGAAAAAGTAAAAAATCTCAGTAAAGAAATAAATATGTCACGACTAAATTTTAATTTTTGTTTCTGAAGTAACCCATAGGAAGACAATAAAAGATAAACAGAGGAAACAAAACGAGGAGAAATGAACAGAAAACAAATAATAAAATGGAAGCCCTAAGTGCCCTAAATGTACATTGTCTAAATATACCAATCAAAAGATGAGATTGTATTACCTTTTTCTTATGGACTGCATGTGCTCAACTATACGCACTCCATAAGAAACTCACATCAAATTTAGTGACTTAGGTATGTTGAAAATAAAAAAAAAATTAAAAAATGGAAAAAGATTATCTTGCAAACATTAACAAAGAAGGCAGAATTGGCTATATTTATATCTGATAAATTAGACACCAGAGCCAAGAAAATTGCTAAAAACAAAGAGAGACATTACATAATGATAAAGGAACTAGTTCACTAGAAAGTCATATGTTTACATACCAAGCAACAATACTTCAAAATACACGTGGCAAGAGCCAATAGAACTGAAAGGAGAAATAGATACACACAACTACAGTTGAAGACTTCCATACCCTTCTCTCAGCAACTGACAGAAAGACTAGAAAGAAAATCAGCAAGGATATAGAAGATCTGAATGACACAATATGCAAACAGAATCTAATGATATATATATTGATGTCAAAAAATATATATATGGCAAAAACTGCAATTACTTTCGCATCAACATAATAGAACGAAGATTCTGTCCCCAAACAGTAAACTATTACCCTTTTCAAGAGAACACAGAACACACACTAAGATAAACTGTGTGCTGGACCATAAAACAGACACCAACAAATTTGAAAGAATTAAAATCATACAGAGTATGTTGATAATAGAATCAAACTGGAAACCAATAACAGAAGACAGGAAAATTTCTAAAAATAAGAAAACTAAATAACATGCTTCTAAATATTTCATAGGTCAAACAGGGAGTCTCAAAGGAAATTAAAAATATACAGAACTGAGTGAAAATGAAAATACAACATATGAGAATATGCAGGATCTATCTGAAGTAGTGCTGAGTGGGAAATTTATAGCACTAAATGCTTACATTAAACACAAGGAAAAGTCTCAAATCAATAATTTAAGCTCCTACTTCAAGAAACTAGAAAAGTAAGAGAAAAATAAGCCCCAGACAAACAGAAAGGAGAAAATAATAAAGATCAGAGTGGAATTAAATAAAATTTAAAGCTGCAAAATGACAAAGAAAATCAATGAAAATAGCTAATTCTTAAAAAAATTAATAAAATTGATAAACCTCCACCAAGACTAACAAAAATGAAAAGGCAGAAAATAAAGTTATATTATTACAAATCCTACAAGATAATAATGGAATTCTGTGACCAACTTTATGATCATATATTTAACAACTTAGAATAAATCAATCAATTTCCTGAAAAACCACAAACTGGGACATGGATGAGGCTGGAAGCCATTATCCTCAGCAAACTAATGCAGAAACAGAAAACCAAACCCACATGTTCTCACTTGTAAGTGGGAGCTGAGCAATGAGAACACATGGACACAGGAAGGGGAACGACACACACTGAGGCCTGTTGTGGGAGGGCGAAGGGTGGGAAGAGCATTAGGGAAAAGAGCTAATGCATGCTGGGCTTAATACCTAGGTGATGGGTTGTTAGGTGCAGCAAACCACCATGGCACACATTTACCTATGTAACAAACCTGCACATCCTGTACTTGTACCTTGGAACTTAAAAAATAAAACTGAAAAAGGGTCAGTTAGGGCCACTTACAAGCTGTATAACTAGAAAAAACAAAAACAAAAACAACAAAAAAGAAATATCACAAATAACCAAAATTCAATCTAGATAAAATAGGTAATACAAATAGCCCTACAACATTTTAAAAAATTGAATTCATAATGAAAAATATGAAAAAAATCTTTAGATATATGTCAGGTGTGGTGGCTCACATCTGTAATCCCAGCACTTTGGGAGGTAGAGGCCAGTGGATCACTTGAGGCCAGAAGTTTGAGACCAGCCTGGTCAATATGGCTAAACCCCATCTCTACTAAAAATATAAAAATTAGCCGGGCATGGTGATGTGTGCTTGTAACCCCAGTTACTCCAGAGGCTGAGGCACGAGAATTGCTTGAACTCCCAAGGAGGAGATTGCAGTGAGCCAAGATTGTGCCACTGCACTCCAGCCTGGGTGACAGAGTGAGACTCTGTCACCAAAACAAAACAAAACAAAATTTTAGATCTAGATGATTTAACTGGAGAATGCTACCAAATACTTAAGGAAAAATTAACTCCAATTTTATAACCACTTCCTCTAGAAAATAGAAGAAGGAACACTTTTCAACTCATTTTATCTGGCCAGTATTGCCCTGATACCAAAATCAGACAAAGATAGTAAAAAAAGAAAACAACAGATCAATATCTGTTATGAAATTAGACAAAAATTTCCTCAACAAAGCACTAGCAAATCAAATCTAAAAACGATTTAAAAGAATTGTGCACCATGACCATGTGGGACTTATTCTGGGTATGCAAGGCTGGTTCCTCATTCCCAAATCAATCAGTATAATCAACCATATCAACAAAGTTGTTAACATTCAAGAAAAATTATATGGTCATATCAATTGAAGCAGAAAATGTATTTGAAGGCCTGGTGCAGTATCCCTAGCACTTTGGGAGGCCGAGGTGGGAGGATCCCTTGAGCCCAGGAGTGCAAGATCAACCTGGGCAACATAGTGTGACCCCATTGCTACAAATGATTAAAAAATTAGCTGGGCATCGAGGCATGTGCCTGTAGCCCCAAGTACTCAAGGGTCTGAGGTAGGAGGATTGCTTGAGCCCAGAAGATTGAGGCTAAAGTGAGCAGTGATCGTGCCACTGCACTCCAGCCTGGGTGACAGAGTGAGACTCTGTCTTAAAAAAAAAACAAAAATTGTAAAAGCATTTGAAAAAATCCAATGCTCATTCATAATAAAAATTTCCAGTTAGGATAGAGGAGAATTACCTCACATTGATAGGTAGCATCTACAAAAATCTTACAGCTGACATCATACATAATAGTAAAGGACTAAATGCTTTTCCCCCAAGATCAGTAACAAGGCAAGGATGTTCATTCTCACCATTCTTACTCAACATAGTACTAGAGGTCCTAGTCATTGCAAAAAGTTGAGAAAAAGAAATAAAATTCTACAGATTGAAAAAGAATAAAACTATTTCTGTTTGCAGAGGATATGGTTGTTTATGCAGAAATTTCAAGAAATGTACCAAAAAATCCTTCTAGAATTAATGTGAATTTAGCAATGACTCCATACAAGATCAACACATACAAATAAATCTCATTTTTATATACTAACAATAACATGTGAAACTGAAATGAAAAAATACAATACCATTGCAGTTCCTCCAAAAATTAAAATATTTAAATATACATTTGACAAAATATTTTATAGGATCTATATCTTGAAAATCATAAAATACAGATTAAATTTTTAAAAAACTAAATAAATGGAGAAACATACCATATAGCTAGATTAGAAGATCCAATAAAGATTTCAATTCTTTCCAAATTGATCTATAGGTTTAATGCAATCTCTTTCACTATTAATTAATTAATTTAACATACTAACCTATTCTATGGTTTATTTGGAATGGCATGGGCAGAGAGATAGACACATATAACAATGAAGCATGATAGAGAACCCAGAAATAAACCCATAGGAATGTGCTGTTTTGTATGGTGCACAGGTACAAAAACAATTTAATGGTGGGAGGATAGCAGTCTTTTTGACAAATCCTGGAGCAATTGGACATTCACATGCAAAAAAGATGAACATAGGCAAGAAAACTTCATGCCTCAAAGAAAAATTAACCAAAAATGGATTGTAAACATAAATGTAAAATGTAAAATTACAAAACTTTTAGGAAAACACGAGGAAAATTTGAGAATTAGGGCTAGGCAAAGAGTTCTTAGACTCCACGCATGAAATACAATCCATAAAAGGAAAAATTGATACATTGAACTTCATCAAAATAAAAACGATTGCTTTGTGAAAGCCCATGTTGCAAAAAGATGAAAGACAAGCTACACAATGGAGAAAAAATCAGCAGACCGTATGTTCAATAAATGACTAGTACCTAAGATACACAGAAAAACTATCAAAACCCAACAGAACAAAATGAATCAATCCAATTAGAAAGTGGGCAAATGTGTGATGTTTGGATAACAAATCTGGTGTATTTACAATGGAATACTACATAGCAATAAAAATGAATCAAATACTGAAGACAAATCATAGAAGATCTCAAAAACATTATAATAATCAAAAGAGGCCAGAAACAAAGAATATACTATGTGATTCCATTTATATGATGTTCTAAAACAGGCAAAAATCATCCCTCATGATGGAAATCAGAAGAGTGGTTGTTTGAGAAAGTTAGATTGTCTGAGAAGGGGCACAAGGGAACTGTTTAAATTTATGTAAATATTCTCTATCTTGTTTGCAGTGTGAGTTATGTGGATATGCCTTTGTCAGCATTCACCAAACAAACTGTGCATTTATGATCTGTGCATGTCTTTTTTTTGTTTTTTGAGACAGGGTCTTGCTCTGCCACCCAGGCTAGAGTGCAATGGCATGATCATGGCTCACTGCAGCCTTGATCTCCTTGGGCTCAAGCCATTCTTCTACTTTAGCCTCCTAAGTGTCTGGAACTACAGGCATGCACGATCACACCTGCTATTTATTTATTTATGTATTTATTTATTTATTTATTTATTTATTTTGTAGAGACGAGGTCTCACTATGTTGCTCAGGCTGGTCTCGAACTCCTGAACTCAAGCGATCCTCCTGCCTCAGCCTCCCAAAGTGTTGGGATTACAGGTGTGAGCCACCACGTCTGGCTTGTGCATGTCATTTAATGTAAATTATGCCTCAATAACAAAGCATAAAAAATAAAACAAAAAAAGAAAAAATTACACTTCAAGGTAACTGGAGATGCCTTAAAGCTCAAATTTCTGTCCTTCTGGAGACAAAAGATACGTTAGAAAACCATCTGGCCCTTATCCAGTTGAGTCATCAAACCCAGTGCACAATCCAAGAACATAAACCATAAAAGGTAAACAATTACCTTATGGGGTAGACTCAGCAACCACACAGTTACTTACATCATGCATTGCTCCTTCTTGTCCTTCAGTATCACAGCTTTGTCCTTCTCTCCAATTAGTCATCGAGCAACTTCTTCCTGTCAACACTGGACTCCCTGCCTGGTTTACTTCAATCTTGTCCTGAACACACTTGTTACTCACTTAACCTTCCTTCCTTTTGCCTTACTGAGTCCCATCAGGTTGTGCATGATGCTGTGCATCCATATTACCCAGGACTGCCAACACTTGGTAGACAAACACACCGCTAGCTCCCTCAGCTCTGATAGACTCTTGGCTGTTCCGCTTTCCTCACACGCCTGAGGAAAGAGAAAGCCTGCCCAAGATGTAGAGACCAGCACAAGCAAGTTTTATTTTTCAGCCCAGGGACCCAGGCAAGTCTTGTTTTGATGCCCAAGTCAGATGTAATTGGGAGGAGGTAGGAGATGGAAGAAAAGACCAGGAGATACCAAGCCCAACACTAAAGCGTCATTAAATCATTTCTTTTAAGAACTCTCTTCAGGATGATAGTTTTGAAGGATATTAAACTAGCCTGACCTATAGCTTTTGCACAAAGTGAAGTGTTATAAAAATAGCACAAGTTGGGACAGTGTTTAGTGGCTCACGTCTGTAATCTCAGAACTTTGGGAGGCCAAGGCGGGCAGATCACCTGAGGTCAGGAGTTCGAGACCAGCCTGGCCAACATGGCGAAACCCCATCTCTAACAAAAATACAAAAATTAGCTTGGTGTGGTGGCGTGCACCTATAATCCCAGCTACTCAGGAGGCTGAGGTAGAAGAATTGCTTGAACCCAGGAGGCAGAGGTTGCAGTCAGCCGAGATCATGCCACTGTACTCCAGCCTGGGAGACACAGTGAGACACCATCTCTCAAAAAAAAAAAAAAAAAAAAAAGCACAAATTGTGTCATCATAAAGAGCCAGGTTCAAATCCTAGTTCTGCAACCTATTGTGTGCATATATTTTGGGCAAATTATTTTACCTCTCTGAGTCTCATTTCCTACATCTGTCAATCAGATGAAAGCAACACTTCCCTGACAAGGTTGAACTTGATTTAAATGTTTATTATTTGTAAACCATTTATCCACCATTGCTGGCACATTGTATGTGTCCATTCATTCTATTAATTTCATTCAACAATTTATTTATTAACTCAACATGAATATATGTAATGATATACATTGAGTGCTTTGTATATGTTAGAAACTGTTTTAGGATGCATCCATAAAGTCCCAACCCTAATGTAACTTACATTCCATTTGGGGAGGCAGGCAATAAGTAAGTGGATAAGCATGCGTTACAATGACAGAGTGATAAGAGCTACAAAGGAAAGTAAAGCAGGGTAGGGATATAGAAGGTGGCACAAGATACTATTTTTGGTCAAAAACCCCCTCTGGGGAGATCACAACTGAATGAAGACCTGACAGATGTGAGAGAGAAATCTACTGGAAATTTGTGATTCTTTTCCCCTTTGCTTCCTGGAATGATTGTTGATAACAGAAAACCTATCAAGCATGCTAGCTCCATTCAATGGTCGGTTCAGTTAACTATGTAACTATGATCATCTTTAGAGAAATGGACCTAGATCAGAACACATGTGTTTCTTTATAACTCAATTCTGCCACAAGCCCCATCAATAACTATGAGATATTTTGAAAATTAATAGTATTTTTATACTAAATAAATTTTTTAACAAAGGATGCCCGGAGAATATTTGTATAAGGAAGAGTGGAGCAGTTTTTGCTGGTCAAAGTGGAGAGATATTAATGAGCAATCAGACTAAGCCTCTGTGGTGTTTTTTAAAAGCACCAGTGACTAGGCTATTGCTTTATGAGACCCTATAGCCCTCCCTGCACTGCCTATCTCTGCAGGGTATGGAAAAGCCCTGCAGGGTATGGAGCCAGAATAAGGTCCAGATTTGAATACATTAGAGATGGCTCTGAGCTCAGACTCATTGCAGATGACAGGTCTGGATTATTGGACCACTCCTCAATGCTTGACATTCAATGTCAGAGATCAAGAAAACTGCAACAGTCACCAGAATGAAGCTCTGCTGGCTATATCCTGCTCTTCTGAATATGTACTTGTTTCCACCCTGTGTAAGATCATCATGCAGAATTGCCCCAAATTTATAATAGTGTTCAAACTTATGAGAGAGCACCAGACACGGCCAATAAAAAGTCAGGGGAATTCACATTGGATTGTTTGGTCTGTGACAGCATTCACCCCTCCACTTACCCAGGAAATTATTCCAATTCCATCTATATCTCAAACAAACTTGGGTTTGAGTTGAAGGTGACTCAAACTTGGTTTACCTTATGATGTTTCAGCATTGCATTCAGTCAAAAGAGACACCAGTTTAATATTTTTCCTAAAGTAGTAAAAACTAATTTAAATCTTTACTGAAGTTGCTTGGAAAAATGCTACAGGGGAGAAACTCGCTATAGGGCACACTCTACATGTTTTAAGCATCCCCTTTACCTTCATTATATTTTCATTGTATTCATTACAGAAAGGAATCCCCTCAAATGTCTCTTTTCTCATCCATCCCTTCTTCGCCTCTATTTTTCTTGGCTTTTCTCCCTCACTCCCTCTCTCTCCTTAATTTCACCTTTATTCTTAATTGCCCTTCTTTGAGTTCTAGGCTATTCTAATGTAAACTAATTTGGCTTTTCCATAATCCTTTCATTTCAGCCACTCTTTCCATTACCTTGATATCTACAACAGTAATCCAGGCCATGGCTCCATGATTACTAGAGTATTTCCTTCTTCACCAGCTGACATGGTTGGGGGAAGCTGTGAATATGTAAATGCTATTATTTTTATTGCTCTTGAAACTCATTTTATAAACCTTTTTGAGTGCCTACTCTGCCCAGCATCATGGCATACACACAATGGTGAAAAAGACAAGTCCTCTTCCTAAGGATATTAAGGATCTTATTGTCACGTTAGGCAGACAGACAAGTTCATAAACTTGTGGTTCTTAACCACAGTGCTGTGAAACATTCACAAGTGAGCAACTGATTTTAGATCACAATACAATTTTCTTTGTTGTTCTCTCTGAGGATATAGCCTGTCACTATGATGTCAGTCAGATGGAATTTGATTGAGAAGGTCTTAGACTGGGAAATGTGATTGAGCGCCAGGTGCCAACTTCTCTGTGGGAATGAAACAGGTGAAGCACAATGTTAAACCCTGGCCGAATCAGATGTCTAGTTTACTGACTCACAGGAGAAATGTGCTTTGTGCACATATAAGAGGGAAGGCAGGCAATAAACAGTAAAACAATGCTGAGGAGAGTGTAATAGCTGTGAGTGCTTTTCTAGGCACCATAAGATATTATACTGGAGCAGTGACTGTGTTGTCGCTATGGATGACTTGTTTAGTGCTGTGTTGAGACTTTTAGTCCCTTCAAGTGAGACTTTCCTAAATTCTAGTATTTCTAGGTTAGCAGTAAGACAAAAGAATTTGAGAATCACAAACCGGGAAATCACAGATGGATGTGGAAATTGACAGGGTGTAATGGGGGCTCAGAGGAGGGGAGCCTGCACAGTCTGGTATGTTCGGGATGAGGGAAGCAAAGAGCAACAGGTGCAAAGAGAAGTGGCTTATAAGAACAGTGGCATAGGATTGGCATCTGGGTCTTAGAAATATTGCATTCAGTGGGTTTCCCAGTAGGCTTTCCTTTTAAAAAATATATAAGTTATTCCTGTTTATTATTCATCTATCTTCAAGTAGCTGAGCCAGAATTTGAACCCAGGTCAGTTTGACTTTTCATCATGAATGCTTCCCACTCTGACATGATACTTCTTGATTGTCACACACATTGTACCTTTGTGGCAGAAACAGAGCCATGAGTGGGAGGTCTCTCATTGCATCTGTTTCTTCCAAGAGCTGGGATATTAAGAATGTTTTTTGAATGTCTACTTCAGCAGGGAGGATTTCCATAAAATGAAGTTTGTTTGTATTGGTTTGGTACCTAGAAATGCTCAGGGAGTTCCTTCCACTCATGATCCTAAAATGTGTCACAGCAGCAGCTGAGGAGGTGGCCGCCATGGGTTTGTGTTCCTGGAGTGGAAATGTCCAGAGAAGAGTTGGTCTGAGCAGAGTGTAGCTGCTGCCTTGTGCCAGCCCACTCTTCTATTTTCTGCTCTGACACAACAGCAAAAGCTGCTTCACTGCTGACTTCTCATCCATGCTATTACCTTTCCATACAACTTCCATTGTCCCTTCTGCTTGGTTTTCTCTCACAAGATTCTGCATAGGCATAGATTTAGTTATTATAGCTATTGGTGGAGAGCTGGTCCTTTTAGTTTTCTTTGACCATTCCTTTAAATAACTCCCCTGTCCAACAAGGAAAAAAAGTAAATATTCCCATGAAAACAAAAAAAATATGCACAGAAAGAAGGAGCACCTTTATTTCTTAGTCGCGGGAGGCAAAATATAATATTCTTAAACTCCCTTAGTATTAAAGATATAAACCAACTACCCTTATCTTCTGACTCTTTTTTTTTTTTTTTTTTTTTTGAGATGGAGTCTTGCTGTGTCACCCAGGCTGGAGTGCAGTGGCGCAATCTTGGCTTGCTGCAACCTCCGCCTCCCAGGTTCAAGTCATTCTCCTGCCTTAGCCTCCCAAGTAGCTGGGATTACAGGCACCCACTGCTATGCCCAGCTAATTTTTGTATTTTTAATAGAGATAAGGTTTCAGCATGTTGGCCAGGCTGGTCTCTAACTCCCCGACCTCAAGTGATCTGCCTGCTTCGGCCTCCCAAAGTGCTGGGATTACAGGTGTGAGCCACTGTGCCCAGCCTTCTGACTCTTAATAGCAAACAAATAGATGAAAGAACATCTGTCAACAATGTATGGTAGTTTGAGAGTCACGGGGGTTTAAGCAATCCACCAACTTTCTGGTATGGATTAAGTCTCAACCCAGCATCAGATACACGCTTGCTCCTACACACCTAAAAATGCGAAAGGATCTTCACTACCAAGAAAAGAGGTTTTCAGCCTTTGTTCAGTCAAAAAGTACCCTTTTAGATGAAGTTTTAATCCAAAGTCTAAGAAATCTAAACCCCTGAAGCAGATAAAAATGAAGCAGCTCTGATCGGGAAAAAGAAGGCATCCTGCCTCCCCTGCCACCCTCCCCTCCTCCATGGAACTCTGAAGCTCTGACAAAGCAGATTAAAAGGCCAAAATCCTGAGGGGGCTTTAAAATGTCTGCATTGTCTGGTTCTGAACTACCTTGTCCCTATCATCCCTGTCTGCATTCCCGACTACAAGCTCTAAACGTCCAGGTGAAGCCTCCTTATGGGTCTTTATATCTCTCCTGGCCGAATGTTCCATAGATACTTACTGAATTAATACGTGACTGGCTGTAAATGTACTATGGGTATCTATACATGAAAAGAAGAAAAGAATGGGAAGCCTGATCTCAAGGGGTCAACAATTTAGTCAACGGAAAAAATAAGAGTAGGTTAGGAAAATGGTTAAGTACAAACAGAATGGAAGTCCCTGTTTACACAAGCAGCAGCCACTCAGAGAACACCTTTATGGAGGAAGTGGCATTTGCACTTTCTCCAAGGATGAATTAGGACTGATTAGGTACTGAGAAGGCAATTCCTGCTGGTGGAATGCAGTGGAGCTGAGAATTAGTAGTAATGCCTTTTTGTGGTCAGGAAAGAGACGGTCTGGCAGGAAGGAAGGACTACCACTGGGGAGGCATAGGAAATATGCATGGATAGATATGCTGAGGCGAAGCTGTTGGGGACGTTATAAATCAGGCAGCAGAGTTGGGTGTGGTTTGATTTGTAATATGGAACCATCATCTCTTCTTAACTAGGAGACTGCCATGAAGAAAGCAGTAAATTAAGATCTTGAGGAGAGGAAAAACATGATTCAAGTCTTATTTAGACTAAGAAAATGTGTCTGGCAGTGTTGTGCTGGGGAAAGAGAGTAGCTAGAAGGCTGTTTTAATAATGAATGAGCTCTGTTCTTTTCTGCTGATAAGGAGATGCAGATGCCTACACTCAAATGCAGAAACTCCCATATAATTTGCAGCAAATGCTGACACCAGCCCTCGTGGCCCTTCTTGTGCAGATGAAAGGAACCCAATGCTGGGCTTAAAACAAGTTGGTATGTGTTTACAAACAAGTACATTTGAAACAAAACGAAGCAAAACGAAACTAAAACATAAGTAAAGCACTCTCAGTGTTTTATAAACTCAATGACCATCTTGATTATTTTAAAACTCCATTTCTATGCTCAAAGTTGTGGCAGTTTTTTATTTTATTAATTTGAATTTTTAAAACTTGTATCATCAATGTGCTGGTTTCTATATATGTTTCTTGTCAGCAGAAGGGGTCATGTGTAGTTTGTGTGCATTTTAAAATTGCGAATCTATCTCACCCCTCCTTTAGTTTTAGACTTTAAATGACTTGAGGTATTCTGCTTTGCAACACCCTG
Organism: Hylobates moloch; assembly: GCF_009828535.3. Taxonomy (NCBI): domain Eukaryota; kingdom Metazoa; phylum Chordata; class Mammalia; order Primates; family Hylobatidae; genus Hylobates; species Hylobates moloch. The sequence continues at coordinate 51,668,050 of NW_026652281.1, forward strand.
TAGTGCCTAGCTCAGTGCTCTGAATATGGTGACTAGTAAATGAATATAGTGGGTCATGGAGCTCTCAGACCTTGTCTTCAGCAGGTCCCCTCCATCTTTGCAGACTCCTAGCTTTCTTGCTTTATAACCTGTGGTTCACCCTGTTTGAAGAAGGGAGAGAACCACTTCTGGTTGTTTTCTTCAATTTTGTGTCATCAGTGATAGATTAGCATCACCTTGTCACGTCTTTTCACTAATGTTTTCCCTTCCTGGTTTGCTTTTGGGACCCATCTGTTTCATTGCCATCTTAATTTGGAAAAGAAGGGACTACTTTAAAGGAACAATGGAATCAACAAGTCTAATATATGATTCAGACAAATTTCAAAGTTGCTTTTCTCCAAGGCAGAATTTGCACACAGAAATTCACATTCATTAGGCTAAAGGCAGAGCGTGTCAAGTCAGCTACAGGTTTAATTGAGAGGTCAGAACCTTTTCTCTCTGTCATTCCCACTGAAGACATCATTAGAGCTACAGTAAAATAAGAGAATGTCACAGAATGTCAGCCTAGTCATAGTGCAACTATTCTTTTTCATTAGTGACTCAGCTGGTTGCTATGGAAACCTCACTCTAGTATCAGGGATACTAGGCCTGATGCTTCTCCGCCTCTATTTTCAGTTAGGATAAATTGTGCTCCCACCTCATGGGCCCCTGCCATGATATTTATATCTGGGTCACGATAATAAAGCCAGTTGGAAATATGCCTGTTGAAATTCTAGCCAGGCAGAGAGGCTTTCTACTAAAAGGAAGAGAGAATATAGGATTTCTAGGTTGATTTGAGCACCAATTACCCTGTAGGAGAGCAGGTATTCCCTTCTGCCCCGTACATCTCATGGGGAGATGGCCGTTCCCCTCACGGTCTTCTCCTACACGTTCTCTAGCCTGGCAGGCTGGCTTAGGAAAAATTAAATTGTCTATTTTCAGTGTCCCCTTCCAAGCTCACCCAGGGGACCACTGATTTAAATGCTTACACTGAGTGGACCCAGTACCACTTCATTTATTCACCCATTCATTTAATTGCAGAATAATTATAGTGGGCCAAGGATCATGTTAAATAGCATGTGCAGTTGCTAATTTGTACCCTAGTCATTCACAGCATAATTTGGGGATGTGTCCAATAAGGAGGGAAAAAGGGTGTATGAATAAATGCTTATAATACCATGTGATGTATTACTTGTTTTATCTTGTTTTTTATTGGAAAATATTAGTTGCATATATATATATGTGGGTACAATGTGATGTTTTGAGACATGTATACTCTGCAGAATGATCAAATCAGGCTAAGTAGCATATTTATCACCTCAAATATTTATTTCTTTGTATTTATCATATCATTTAAAATCCTTTCTATATATTTTAATTGAGGTATGGGCACGTTTTGAAAGTTCAGAGTAAGGAGAGGCTATTTTTTTTTTTTAGTGTGGGAAAATTTTTATTAATTGCTTCTAAATTTTCCATTACACTTAAAAAGACTTGTCCACTCTGATACTTTACACACACACACACACACACACACACACACACTTTCCCATGTGTTTTTATACTTTAATTTTTAAATATTTATTTATTTTGATCTACCTAGAATTTTAGTTAAAAAAGTAAACTAAGGGCATAGCTTAATTCATTTTTTACTGATTCCACTCTGCCTGGGTGAGCTGGTAGATACTTCACAGAATAGGTGACTTTTTTTTGAGACAAGGTCTCGCTCAGTCATCCAGGCTAGAGTGCAGTGGCACAATCACAGCTCACTGCAGCCTCAACCTCAGGCTCAAGTGATCCTCCCACCTCAGGCTCCTGAGTAGCTGAGACTGCAGGCACATGCCATCACGCCTGGCTAATTTTTTGTAGTGATGGGGTTTCACCGCGTTGCCCAGGCTGGTCTGGAACATCTGAGCTCAAGTGATCTGCCCACCTCGGCCTCCCAAAGTGCTGGGATTACAGGCGTGAGCCACTGAACCCCTCTAAGTAGGTGACATTTAAGTTGGAGCCTTCACAGATGTGTTATCCAGTAGAATGTCTCAGCAATTCAGAGCTGTGGTTAACATAAAGAACTTCCGTTACAGCAAGGTATTATCTGGATGAAAGTCTGATTGCACTTTGAATGTGTATTAATCCTCTTTAATGCAAAACATTTTCTGGCAAGTAGAATGGGATTCTGTTTTAAAAAGGAAAAATATCTGGAAAACAAAATACACTTCAGAAAACTTTTTGGAATCAGAGCCAGCCCAAGTGAAAAAGTCAACTTGAAGATCTTGTTGTCAATTAACCTTTTTTTCTGGAATCGATATATTGAGAGATGCATCTGTTGTAATTCCAAAGCAAATGAACAAAAAGATACTGAACATAAGTTCTCTGTGATCCTTACAGTTGGTCAGGCATAAAAGGATTCCTCACTGTACCTATTTCCTATAAAACGAAGGTAATTGGCGACTGTGGGTTAATAAAAGTGGATCTCTTTCCTGCATATCAACCATTGTTCAGAAGTAGAGGCAAAAGCCATTATGCAGCGGTCAGGGTTCTTTATGAAATACTTCCTGAAACAGGACCTCGTCATGGAGCCAAAATGATATTTATAATCGCCTGGGAATGTCCTTTCCTACAGAGCCTGTGTCACTGCATAGCTCATAAATTAAAGCAGCACCTTTTAAGATGAGTATGTTTCATAGCCTGCTGACAGCCTGAGTCTTGCTAACATGGTAAGCAAAAGGCAAAAAAACACTTGCGTCTTTGTATCTGCAGATCAGATCAGACGCTGAGGCCTATTTAGGCTCAGAAGACCTCACCAACGTCCTCCGCCAGACGGGGCTTCGTTGGAGGAGGCTCTTTGCAAAACTGTGCTCCATAAAATCCAATTAGCAATGGAATTCAGTAAGTGCAGCAGTGAACATCACCAGTATACCATAATCCTAGATTTTTAAAAATAAAGAATACTTATATTTTTTATAAGTAATACGTGTAATATGGTACAAAATTCAAAAAGTATCTGAAGATAGACACAGTGACAAGTATGTTTCACTCCCACTTCCATGCCCCAGTCAACAGTTCACCTCCTTGGAGAAAACTACCATTGCCAATTTCTTGTTTCTCTTTTCAGGGAATCTGAAGCGTATAGATACATATAAGCACTTACGGAAATAGTGGAATACTATGCAAACTTCATGCACTTTGTTTTTTCACTACAATGATTTTGTACATGTGTAGGGGAAGAAAAATATTTTTCCTCCTACTCATCCTGGGTCCATGGCCGAGAACCATATGACAAAAAACAGATTAACAAGAGAAAATAATACAAATATATTTAATATAAGCTTCATGTGACATTGGAGCCTTCACAAGGAAATGGTGACCCAAAGAATTAGTTATTAAACCTGACTATTTTTTATGGTAGGTTTGTTGAAGAGTGAATAGTCATGAAGAATATAATGGTGCGAAAAGAGTATGATCTAATGGCAATAAACTGGGGTAAACTTAGAAGGCCTGTTTGTTCAGATTCTTTTTGCCATATCTGTGTCTTCAGAGTTAAGGATGTTTCTTTCCTCCGGGTATAGGGAGGGCACCTCTCATTTGAGGGTCTTACAACTTGCTTTAGATGGAGGACAGAAAATCCTTCCTAGGTTTTTGACCTCCTTCAGGAGAGAAGGGCAGGGAAAGTTCAGAGAAAACTTCCTGCTTCTGCTGTTTTCTCAAATTCCTTCAGCTTAAAATATTTTGGGGTAGTATATCTTGAATCCTGTCATACATCCCTCCACATTCCAAGTGAGCTGCCTCATTTTGTTTTTTTTATGAGCCACATAGTATTCCATTGAATGAAAATATCATAAGCATTTAACCAATCCCATCTTCCTGGAGGTTGGAAGCAGTTTCAATGTTTTGCTACCACAAACAATAGTGCAATGAGTATCCTTGCCCATATGTCATTTCACACCTATGCAAGTATAGTAAAATTTATAGATGTGCAAGTGCTGTGTAAAATAGTGTGTGTACAGGTAGTTTTGATAATTTTGCAGAATAATTACTTATGATTAAGGTTGTATCATTTTGTACTCCCGCCCAATATGTATGACAGCTCTTGTTTCCCCACACCCTTACTATCACAATGTGTTATCAAGTTTTTCCCTTGGTACTCAGTTTGAGAGGCAAAGATGTGTATTTCATTGTAGTTTTATTTAGCATTTCCCTTATGAGGGAAACTGAGCATTTTTTTCATACATTAAAGAGGCATTTGTATTGTTTTTTCTATGAAATATTATTCATGTAATTTTGATAATTTATTAGTTTATTAATTTCTTACTGATTTGTCTGTGATATAAGTTGCAAATATTTTTCTCAGTTGTCATTTCTCTTGAGTTTTTATATTTTACCCTATGGATTTGTGTGTGTGTGTGCATAAAAAGTTTTATTAATGGCTTCTAAATTTTCCATTATATTTAAAAGGACTTGTCCACTCTTGATATTTTACATACATATGTAGAAACATATATATAATACACATATATACATATATATCGACATATATATCTTTCTCATGTTTTTATACTTTAATTTTTTTTATTATACTTTAAGTTCTGGGTTGCATGGGCAGAACATGCAGTTTTGTTACATAGGTATACACGTGCCATGGTGGTTTGCTGCACCCATCAACCCATCACCTACATTAGGTATGTCTCCTAATGTTATCCCTCTCCTATCTCCCCACCCCCAACAGGCCCCAGTGTGTGATGTTCCCCTTCCTGTGACCTTGTGTTCTCATTGTTCAACTCTCATTATGAGTGAGAACATGTGGTGTTTGGTTTTCTGATCTTGTGATAGTTTGCTAAGAATGAAGGTTTCCAGCTTCATCCATGTCCCTGCAAAGGACATGAACTCATCCCTTTTTATGGCTGCATAGTATTCCATGGTGTATATGTGCTACATTTTCTTAATCCAATGTATCATTGCTGGACATTTGGGTTGGTTACAAGTCTTCCCTATTGTGAATAGTGCCACAATAGACACACGTGTGCATGTGTCTTTATCATAGATGATTTATAAGCCTTTGGGTATATGCCCAGTAATGGGATTGCTGGGCCAAATGGTATTTCTAGTTCTGGATCCTTGAGGAATCGCCACACTGTCTTCCACAATGGTTGAACTAATTTACACTCCCACCAACAGTATAAAAGTGTTCTTATTTTTCCACAACCTCTCCAGTATCTGTTGTTTCCTGGCTTTTTAATGATCGCCATTCTAACTGGTGTGAGATGGTATCTCATTGTGGTTTTGATTTGCATTTCTCTAATGACCAGTGATGATGAGCATTTTTTCATATGTCAGTTGGCTGCATAAATGTCTTCTTTTGAGAAGTGTCTATTCATATCCTTTGCACATTTTTTGTTGGGGTGGGTTTTTTTTTCTTGTAAATTTGTTTAAAGTTCTTTGTAGATTCTGAATATTAGCCCTTTGTCAAATGGATAGATTGAAAAATTTTCTCCCATTCTGTAGGTTGCCTGTTTAATCTGATGATAGTTTCTTTTGCTGTGCAGAAGCTCTTTAGTTTAATTAGATCGAATTTGTCAATTTTGGCTTTTGTTGCCATTGCTCTTTGTGTTTTAGACATGAAGTCTTTGCCTATGCCTATGTCCTGAATGTTATTGCCCAGGTTTTCTTCTAGGATTTTTATGGTCCTAGGTCTTACAGTTAAGTCTTTGATCCATCTTGAGTTGATTTTTGTGTAAAGTGTAAGGAAGAGGTCCAGTTTCAGTTTTCTGCATATGGCTAGCCAGTTTTCACAACACCATTTATTAAATAGGGAATCTTTTCTCCATTGCTTGTGTGTGTCAAGTTTGTCAAAGATCAGATGGTGGCAGATGTGTGGTGTTATTTCTGAGGCCTCTGTTCTGTTCCATTGGTCTATATCTCTGTTTTGGTACCAGTACCATGCTGTTTTGGTTACTAGAGTCTTGTAGTAAAGTTTGAAGTCAGGTAGCGTGATGCCTCCAGCTTTGTTTTTCTTGCCCAGGATTGTCTTGGCTATGCAGGCTCTTTTTTGGTTCCATATGAAGTTTAAAGTAGTTTTTTCCAATTCTGTGAAGAAAGTGAGTGGTAGCTTGATGGGGATAGCATTGAATCTGTAAATTACTTTGGGCAGTATGGCCATTTTCATGATATTGATCCTTCCTATCCATGAGCATGGAATGTTTTTCCATTTGTTTGTGTCCTCTCTTATTTCCTTGAGCAGTGGTTTGTAGTTCTCCTTGAAGAGGTCCTTCACATCCCTTGTAAGTTGGATTCCTAGCTATTTTATTCTCTTAGTAGCAATTGTGAACAGGAGTTCACTCATGATTTGGCTGTTTGTCTGTTATTGGTGTATAGGAGTGCTTGTGATTTTTGCACATTGATTTTGTATCTTGAGACTTTGCTGAAGTTGCTTATCAGCTTAAGGAGATTTTGGGCTGAGACGATGGGGTTTTCTAAATATACAATCATGTCATCTGCAAACAGAGACAATTTGACTTCCTCTCTACCTATCTGAATACACTTTATTGCTTTCTCTTGCCTGATTGCCCTGACAAGAACTTCCAATACTATGTTGAATAGGAGTGGTGAGAGAGGGCATCCTTGCCTTGTGCTGGTTTTCAGAGGGAATGCTCCCAGTTTTTACACATTCAGTTTGATATTGGCTGTGGGTTTGTCATAAACAGCTCTCATTATGTTGAGATACATTCCATTGATACCTAGTTTATGAGAGTTTTTAGCATGAAAGGCTGTTGAATTTTGTCAAAGGCCTTTTCTGCATCTATTGAGATAATCGTGGTTTTTGTCATTGGTTCTGTTTATGTGATGGATTATGTTTATTGATTTGCATATGTTGAACCAGCCTTGCATCCCAGGGATGAAGCCAACTTGATCATGGTGGATAAGCTTCTTGATGTGCTGCTGGATTTGGTTTGCCAGTATTTTATTGAGGATTTTTGCATCGATGTTCATCAAGGATATTGATCTAAAATTCTCTTTTTTGGTTGTGTCTCTGTCAGGCTTTGGTATCAGGATGATGCTGGCCTCATAAAATGAGTTAGGAAGGATTCTCTCTATTTCTATTGATCAGAATAGTTTCAGAAGGAATGATATCAGCTCCTCTTTGTACCTCTGGTAGAATTCAGCTGTGAATCCATCTGGTCCTGGAGTTTTTTTTGTTAGTAGGCTGTTAATTATTGCCTCAATTTCAGAACTTGTTATTGGTCTATTCAGAGATTCAACTTCTTCCTGGTTTAGTCTTGGGAGGGTGTATGTGTCCAGGAATTTATCCATTTCTTCTAGATTTTCTAGTTTATTTGCATAGAGGTGTTTATAGTATTCTCTGATCATAGTGTGTATTTCTGTGGGATTGGTGGTGATATCCCCTTTATCATTTTTTATTGAGTCTATTTGATTCTTCTCTCTTTTCTTGTTAGTCTTGCTAGCAGTCTATTTTGTTGATCTTTTCAAAAACCAGCTCCTGGATTCATTGATTTTTTGAAGGGCTTTTTGTGTCTCTATCTCCTTCAGTTCTTCTCTGATCTTAGCTATTGCTTGTCTTCTGCTAGCTTTTCAATTTGTTTGCTCTTGCTTCTTTAGTTCTTTTAATTGTGGTGTTAGAGTATCAATTTTAGATCTCTCCTGCTTTCTCCTGTGGGCATATAGTGCTATAAATTTCCCTCTACACACTGCTTTAAATGTGTCCCACAGATTCTGGTACATTGTATCTTTGTTCTCATTGGTTTCAAAGAACATCTTTATTTCTGCCCTCCTTTCGTTATTTACCCAGTAGTTGTTTAGGAGCAGGTTGCTCAGTTTCCATGTAGCTGTGCAGTTTTGAGTGAGATTCTTAATCCTGAGTTCTAATTTGATTGCACTGTGGTCTGGGAGACAGTTTGTTGTGATTTCTGTTCTTTTACATTTGCTGAGGAGTGTTTTACTTATGTGGTCAATTTTAGAATAAGTGTGATGTGGTGCTGAGAAGAAAGTATATTCTGTTGATTTGGGGTGGAGAGTTCTGTAGATGTCTACTAGGTCCACTTGGTTCAGAGCTGAGTTCAAGTCCTGGATATCCCTGTTAATTTTCTGTCTCATTGGTCTGTCTAATATTTACAGTGGGGTGTTAAAGTCTCCCATCATTATTGTGTGGGAGTCTAAGTTTCTTTGTAGGTCTCTAAGAACTTGCTTTATGAATCTGGGTGCTCCTCTATTGGATGCATATATATTTAGGACAGATTGCTCTTCTTGTTGAATTGACCCCTTTACCATTATGTAATGGACTTCTTTGTCTCTTTTGATCTTTGTTGGTTTAAAGTCTGTTTTATCAGAGACCAGAATTGCAACCCCTGCTTTTTTTTGCTTTCTATTTGCTTGGTAGATCTTTCTCCATCCTTTATTTTGAGCCTATGTGTGTCTTTGCATGTGAGATACGTCTCCTGAATACAGCACACAGATGGGTCTTGACGCTTTATCCAATTTTCCAGTCTTCACCTTTTAATTGGAGCATTTAGCCCATTTACATTTAAGGTTAATATTGTTATGTATGAATTTGATCCTGTCATTATGATGCTAGCTGGTTATTTCACCCATTAATTGATGCAGTTTCTTCATAGTGTTGATGGTCTTTACAATTTGGCATGTTTTTGCAGTGGCTGGTGCTGGTTGTTCCTTTCCATGTTTAGTGCTTCCTTCAGGAGCTCTTGTAAGGCAGGCCTGGTGGTGACAAAAATCTCTCAGCATTTGCTTGTCTGTAAAGGATTTTATTTTTCCTTCACTTATGAAGCTTAGTTTGGCTGGATATGAAATTCTCAGTTGAAAATTCTTTTCTTTAAGAATGTTGAATATTGGCCCCCACTCTCTTCTGGCTTATAGGGTTTCTGCAGAGAGCTCTGCTATTAGTCTGATGGGCTTCCCTTTGTGGGTAACACCACCTTTCTCTCTGGCTGCCCTTAACATTTTTTTCTTCATTTCAACCTTGGTGAATCTGACAATTATGTGTCTTGGGGTTGCTTTTCTCGAGGAGTATCTTTATGGTGTTCTCTGTATTTCCTGAATTTGAATGTTGGCCTGCCTTGCTAGGTTGGGGAAGTTTTCCTGGATAATATCCTGAAGAGTGTTTTCTAACTTGGTTCTATTCCCCCCATCACTTTCAGGTACACCAATCAAATGTAAATTTGGTCTTCCCACATAGTCCCATATTTCTTGGAGGCTTTGTTCATTTCTTTTCACTCTTTTTTCTCTAATCTTGCCTTCTTGCTTCATTTCATTAATCTGATATTCAATCACTGATATCCTTTCTTCCACTTGATTGAATAGGCTATTGAAACTTGTGTATGCTTCATGAAGTTCTCGTACTGTGGTTTTCAGCTCCATCAGGTCATTTAAGCTCTTCTCTACACTGGTTATTCTAGTTAGCCATTCATCTAACCTTTTTTCAAGATTTTTAGCTTCCTTGAGATGGTTTAGAACAATGCTCCTTTAGCTCGGAGAAGTTTGTTATTACCAACCTTCTGAAGCCTACTTCTGTCAACTCATCAAACTCATTCTCCACCCAGTTTTGTTCCCTTGCTGGTGAGGAGTTGTGTTCCTTTGGAGGAGAAGAGGCGTTCTGGTTTTTAGAATTTCCAGCCTTTCTGCTCTGGTTTCTCCTCATTTTGTGGTTTTATCTACCTTTGGTCTTTGATGTTAGTGAGCTACAGATGAGGTTTTGGTGTGGATGTCCTTTTTGTTGATGTTGATGCTACTCCTTTCTGTTTGTTAGTTTTCCTTCTAACAGACAGGCCCCTCAGCTGCAGGTCTGTTGCAGTTTGCTTGAGGTCCACTCCAGACCCTGTTTGCCTGGGTATCACCAGTGGAGGCTGCAGAACAGCAAATATTTCTGCCTGATCCTTTCTTTGGAAGCTTCATTCCAGAGGGGCACCTGACTGTATGAGTTGTCTGTCAGCTCCTACTGGGAGATGTCTCCCAGTCAGGCTACACGGGGGTCAGGGACCCACTTGAGGAGGCAATCTGACCATTATCGGAGCTCAAATGCTGTGCTGGGAGAACCACTGCTCTCTTCAAAGCTGTTGGACAGGGACGTTTAAGTCTGGAGAAGTTGTCTGCTGCCTTTTGTTCATATATGCCCTGCCCCCAGGGGTGGAATCTAATGAGGTAGTAGGCCTTGTTAAGCTACAGTGGGCTCCGCCCAGTTCAAGCTTCCCTGCAGCTTTGATTACATTGTGAGGATAGAACTGCCTACTGAAGCCTCAGCAATGGCGGACACCCCTCCCCCTGGCCAAGCTCCCACATCCCAGATCAATCTCTGACTGCTGTGCTATCAATGAGCAAGTCTCCATAGGTGTGGGACCCGCCAAGCCAGGCACAAAAGAGGATCTCCTGGTCTGCCAATTGCAAAGACCATGGGAAAAGTGCAGCATTTGGGCAGGAGTGTACTGTTCCTCCAGGTACCGTCACTCATGGCTTCCCTTGGCTAGGAAAGGGAAATCCCCTGACCCCTTGTGCTTCCTGGGTGAGGCGATGCCCCATCCTGCTTCTGCTCATCCTCTGTGGGCTGCACCCACTGTCCAACCAGTCCCAGTGAGATGAACCAGGTACCTCAGTTGGAAATGCAGAAATCACCCATCTTCTGTGTCGATCTCACTGGGAGCTATAGATCGGAGCTGTTCCTATTTGGCCATCTTCAGTTTAATTTTTTTAACATTTATCTATTTTTATCTACCTACAATTTTAGTAAAATAAATAAAGTAAGGGCCTAGTTTGCTTCATTTTTTGATGACTTCAATTTTGGAATAATCACTTTTCCTCCATTTATTTGAAATGCCTAATTCATCATATGCCAAATAACAGCATGCCTTTGAGTCTATTTTGAAATTTTGGTCCATATCATTGACTTGTACATTCATGTGCTAGTAGCACAGAATTTTATCATTTGTACTTGTGCCAGTTAATTAAAACCAGCTGAATTGTAGCTCTAAATCTACAGTTTATTGCCCTGTTGGAGATACTGGAGCTGGCTCCTGTAAGCTAGTAGATTTTCCCCTGCCAGTAGAGAGCGCTGGAAGGTCACCACAGTAAGGATGCTTCTCTTCCTGGTTCCTTGTAATTTTCTTGCAGTGGCCAGTAGCATGTAGTTCACCCATTGATGCTTACCTTCAGGCTTGCCAGGCATGGTCCCTTCTTCCTTGCCCTGCTCTCTGTACTCTGCCTGACAGCTATGAACTAACTCTGGCCTGGGGAAAACTCAGAGCTAGAGCAGGGACATACTTATACTGAATTTTTGTACTTATCCATGTTCAAATTTAACTGGAAATCTTTTGTTTTTGTTCGGTTGGGTTTTTTTTTTTTTTTTTTTTTTGGCTAACTCTGGCAGCCCTGCCCAGAAGATGCTCCCTTTATTGAGGCACTGAGAAATAAACTAAAGAGAAGAGTACCAGCATCCTTGAAAATTCTAGGGTTGTTCCCCCTTTGTAGGCAGAGTATTGTCATTGGTGGTTTTGATTTGAAATAGAAGTTTCCTGATTTCAGTGAGGACAATGACACCCAGAGTAGCAGAGGCCCGCAGCAGCACTTAATAGCCAAACACAAGGGTTGGTGGCAGAGGAGGGTGGTGCATCTACCACAAAGGACAGCAGAAAAGTCCTGGTAATCAGAATGTGTTATTCTGCAGAATGCTTGGTGGTAGCTAATTTATCACAGTGCCCCTAAGAACAAAATAGATGGGCAATTTACTAGAGTGTTGGTTGATCTATATAACATTAAAAAGTCTCTAGCTATGTTTGTCAAAAACCTGACTTGAGTTACCACAGTGGAGAATCATAGCCTCCACTCAGTTTTCAGATCTAAGTCAATTCATAAACCCCAAATCCTTTTTGATTAAAAAGGGGTCTGAATCTTGTTGCCTCATTGAGAATTGAAAGTACATAAATGTAAATCTTTCTCCAAGCTTTTCTTAGAGGACCTATGGTGATTTTGTACCGGAGAAAAAGAAATACCCAGATCTTTGAGGGAATTACTTGGATACTCACTCTGAATTGTCTACTTTCTGGGGACCTAAAATGCCACTGTGGCCTGTCTGTCAAAGAGAGAGCTTATGATTGCAGGTAATAGATGGAGTCTTAGCTCAAGCCTGGCTCAAGTTGGCTCAAAGACTTACATTGTGTTTATTTGCCCAGTTTTTGAATGTAGATCGGAATAGACATACTTTGTTATTGGCAGAACTCCCATATTGGATCTCAGACCTTGGAACTTTCTTCCACTTCCTACCAAGATTGTGAACCAAAAGCAATACTGCACCCCACCCCCCAAATAGTTGAGATTAATGCCACCATCAAAGACTTGAAAGAAGTAAGGCTAGTAGTCTATCACGACCCCATTTGACTCACCTGTTTGGCCTGCACGGAAGTCAAAGGACCTCAGAGAATGACTGTGGACTATCACAAACTTAATTAGCGAGTGACTCCAATTGCAGTTTAAGATGGTTAATTTTATATGTCAACTACTCTGAGTTAAAAGTTGTCAAGGTAGCTGGTGAAACATTGTTTCTAGGCATGTCTGTGAGAGTGTTTCCAGAAATTAGCATTTGAATCAATAAATGAGTAAAGAAGATCATCCACACCAGTGTTAGTGAACATCATCCAATCTGTTGAGGGCCAAATAGAACAAAAAGGCAAAAGAAGGGTGAATTCTTTCTCTCCTTGAGCTGGGACATCTGTCTGCTGCCCTTGGGTTGGTCCTTGGGCCTTCAGAGTCAAGGACTTACACAAGTGGCACCCTCCTTCCTTCTGGTTTTTATGCCTTCAGCCTTGAACTGGGAGTTATACCATGTTACACTTGTCCTCAGGCCTTTCAGATTCATACTGAATTGCATCACTGGCTTTCCTGGTTCTTCAGCTTGTGTATGGCATATTATGGGACTTTTTGGGACCTATAATTAAATCTCACGAGCCAATTTCCATAATCAATCCTATTGGTTCTCTTTCTCTGGAGAACCCCAGGGAATACACAGGTGCTATCCCAAATATAGTATTTTTACTGCATAAAGTGAATAGTGTCTTTAGTACTTGTTTTCCAGCCTTAACATGGAAAATATATTTTCCTCCATATCAATTTGCAAGGATCACCCAAAGCAGTTTGCTTTTACCTGGTGTGGTATGGTTCACATTCAAAGCCTTGCTTTAGGGCTATGTCAGTTTTCCTGCTCTCTGCAATACTACAGTCTGGAGAGACCTTGATTATTTTCGCATTTCAGAAACCATCACATTGGTTTACTATTTTGATGACACTATGCTAATTGAATATGATGCACAACAAATAGCAATCAGGAAGACATGTGAGAACTATAGAGTGGAAAAAAAGGTGCAATACTCGATGGGCCTTTTTGTATTTTGGAGGCATTATATGCCGGATTTGAGTGTGCTTCTTTGATCCATATAAAGTCACATAAAAAACCTTATGATTCACCAGATCCAATGATACTTGAAGTATATGTGACAAATAGAGATACTGTGTGGATCTTCTGGCAGGCATTAATGGGAAAGTCACAGTGAATATCTGTAGGATTTTGGAGCACTTTTTTTTTTTTTTTTTTTTGCGGATAACTATTTCCATTTTGAGAAACAGCTTCTGTCTTTATACTAAGCTTAGAAGAGAGATAGAATCTCTAACCATGGGATGTCATGTAACTATGTGTTATGAGCTTTCCATTATGAACTGGGTGTTTCTGACACACCTAGCTATAAGGTTGACCGGGCAAGAAGCAATATATAATCAAGTGGAAATAAAATATAAAAGACCAAGCTTGGGCAGAGCCAATAAGTAAACTGAGCAGGTGACTCAGAACCCTTTAACCTGGGTTAGAGTTGCATCATCTCTCCCTCAAGTTATGACTTTGGCCTCCTGGGATGTTCCAAACCACCACCTATCTGAAGAAGAAAAAGAAATCTGACTTATGGATGGGTCTGCACATTATGTTGGCACTATGCAAGAGTGGATAGCTATAATACTACAATCACACTCAGAGGTAACCCTACAGGATTATAATAAAGGAAAATCCTCCCAGTGGGCAGAACTTTAAGCAGTAAATTTAATTATCCACTTTTCCAGTAGTAAGAGATAGCCAGAAACAAAAAATTAATGTATTCACAGGCAATGGCTAACTGCCTGGATAATGGTCAGTGACTTCGAAGGAACAAGGTTGAGAGACTGGTGACAAAGAAGTCTAGGGAAGAGATGTGGTTAGACTAAAGACAGTGAATGGGCACAGATGGTGAAGGTATTTGTATGCCATGTAAATGGTTATCAAAGGACATTCACTTCAAAGGAGGTCTTAATAATCAAGTGAAGCAAAATGACACACCCCATGCATGTCCGTCAGCCTCATTCCTTGGCCATTTCTGTTGCTGCTTAATGGGCCTATGAAATAAGTGGTCATGGTGATATGGATAGAGGCTACGTATGGGCTTAACAGTATAGACTTCTTACTAAGGCTGACCTGTCTAACATTACTAATGACTGCCTAATCTGTCAACAGCAGAGATCAACACAGCCCTGATACGGCATCACTACATGGAGAAACTGGCAAATCAGTTGGTGGCACATTGATTAGATGTCTTCCATCATGGAGAGGCAGAGATTTATTTCTGTTGGAATGGAAACAATTCAGTATATGGATTTGCCTTCCTTGCACGTAATGATTCTGGCAGCCCTGCTATCTGTAAACTCACAGAAAGAATGCCTTTGTCAAGGCATTCCCCATATCATTGCTTCATTTCACAACCAGAGAAGTCCAGCAATGAGGCCATGTCCATAGGACTAACATACCCATCATGTGGAAATGCAGATTCTTATTAAAAATTTGCTTGGTTTGCTGAATACTTATGAGATTCTTGCTTCCAACCATGATAGAGTAACGGTGATTGGATTTATCCTCTTACATGAAATAATTAAGAGACCAGATAAAATATATAAAACAATGGTTTTCTAGACATTGGACATCAGACAACAAAAGACAGTGATCTCTGAGAGATGAGAAAGAAAGTCAGCTCTACAGTTGCCCCAGCTTACTTCCTGGAGACAATTTCCAAGATGTATTTTCTTGGAGAATTGACCTCTTTATCATTAGATAATGCCCTGTTTTGTCATTAATAATCTTAATTGTTCTGAAGTCTACTTTCTCTTAAATTAATATAGCAATTCCTGCTTAATTTTCCTTAGTGTTATTACAATATATCTCTCTTCATAACTTTACTTTTAGTCTATCTGTGTCTTTATATTTAAAGTGAGTTTCTTGTGGACAACATAGTCGTTTTTTTTTAAATCCACTCCTAAACTCTCTGGTTTTTAATTGCTGTACTTAGACCATTCACATTTAAGGTGATTATCGATACAGTGGGTTAATATCTACCATATTCTTATCTCTTTTTTATTCATTGCACTTATTTTTTTAAATCTCCTTTTATCTTTTGTGGTTTTGATTAGAATTTTATATTATTCAATTTTTATCTCTCAGCTTATCAATTATACTTCTTTTTTATTAATGTTTTAATGGTTTCCTTAAAATTATAATATAAATTTATAACTAACCTAATCCCAGTTTTACATAACACTATACCACTTCACGGATAGTACAGGAACTGTATTTGTTCACAGATAACATGATCATCTATATAAAAAATCCCAAAGAGTCATCATTGACAAGTTATTCTAGTCCTTCTAGAACTAGTAAGTGGTTGTAACAATGTAGCTGGATACAAGGTTAATATACAAACGTAATTACTTTTCTTTATACCAGCAATGAACAATTGGAATTTGAAATTAAAAACACAATAACATTTACATTAGCATAAAATGAAATATGTATAAATCTAGCAAAATATGTACAGGATCTATATGCCTACAACTAAAAACTAATAGAAAACAACAAAGAATATCTAAATAAATGGAGAGATAGTCCATGTTCATGGATTAGAAGACTCCATATTGTGAAGATATCAGTTTTTCCCCATTTGCTCTACAGACTCAATGCAATCACAATAAAATCTCAGCAAGCTGTTTTTAGTTATTGACACACTAATTCTAAAGTTTATATGGAAAGGCAAAGACCCAGAATAGCCAACACAACATTGAAGAAGAAGCAAGGTGAAGGACTGACATTACCTCACTTCAAGACTCACTGTAAATCTACAGTAACCAAGAGAGTATGGTATTGGGTACTGGCAAAAGAATAGACAGATAGATCAATAGAACAGAATAGAGAGCCCAGAAACAGGTTCATACAAATATAACCAACTGATCCTTGACATAGGAGCAAAGGTAATTTAATAGAGAAAGAATAATCTTTTCAACAAGTGGTATTGAAACAATTGGATGTCCAAATGCAAACAAATAAAAACAAACTCAAATGAATCATAGGCATACATGTAAAATTAAAACCATTAAACTTCTAGAAGATAATGTAGGGGAAATTCTGGGTGATTTTGGGTTTGTCAATAAATTTTTATATACAACAAAAGCAGACTATGAAAAAAACCATTGATTAGTTGGACTTATTAAAATTAGAATTTCCGTTCTGTAAAAGACACTTTTATTTATCTATTTATTTTTTATTATACTTTAAGTTCTGGGGTACATGTGCAGAATGTGCAGGCTTGTTACATAGGTATACATGTGCCATGGTGGCTTGCTGCACCCATCAACCTATTATCTAGGTTTAAGCCCCACATGTATTAGGTATTTCTCCTAATGCTATCCTTTCCCTTGCCCCCGAAGCCGCACTGGCCCCATTGTGTGATGTTCCCCTCCCTGTGTCCATGTGTTCTCATTGTTCAACTCCCACTTATGAGTGAGAACATGTGGTGCTTGGTTTTCTGTTCCTGTGTTAGTTTGCTGAGAATGATGGTTTCCAGCTTCATCCATGTCCCTGCAAAGGACACGAACTCATTCTTTTTGCGGCTGCATAGTATTCCATGGTGAATATGTGCCACATTTTCTTTATCCAGTCTATCATTGATGGGCATTTGGGTTGGTTCCGAGTCTTTACTATTGTAAAAAGTGCTGCAATAAACATACATGTGCATGTGTCTTTATAGGAAAATGATTGATAATCCTTTGGGTATATGTCCAGTAATGGGATTGTTGGGTCAAATGGTATTTCTGGTTCTAGATCCTTGAGGAATCGCCACACTGTCTTCCACAGTGGTTGAACTAATTTACAGTCCCACCAACAGTGTAAAAGTGTTCCTATTTCTCCACATCCTCTCCAGCATCTGTTTCCTGACTTCTTAATGATCGCCATTCTAACTGGTGTGAGATGGCATCTCATCGTGATTTTGATTTGCATTTCTTTAATGACCAGTGATAATGAGCTTTCTTCCTATGTTGGTTGGAAAAGACACTGTTAATTGAATGAACAGACAAGCCATAGACTAGGTGTAAAACATATATCTTATAAATAACTTGTATCTAAAATATATAAATAACTTAAAAATTAAACAGTAGGAAAACAAAATAGAACAAAAGTTTAAATGGGCAAAATATAAGAACATATATCTTTTGTTCATGAAAGAAAATACACACATCTTTGGTGCCTTATGGCAAATAATCATATGAAAAGATGTTCAACATCGTTTGTCATTAAAAGATTGCAATTAAAACAGCCATTAGATACCACTACACACTAAAATAAAAAACTGACAATACCAAATGCTGGTGAGGATGTGGAACAATATGAACTCTCATTCATTGCTAGTGGAATGCGAAATGGTAAAGTCACTTTGAAAGGCAGTTTGACAATTTCTTACAAAACTAAAAATAGTTTTGTCTTTTTTTTTTGAGACGGAGTCTTGCTGTCGCTTAGGCTGGAGTGCAGTGGCTCGATCTCAGCTCACTGCAGGCTCTGCCCCCTGGGGTTCACGCCATTCTCCTGCCTCAGCCTCCTGAGTAGCTGGGACTACAGGCACCTGCCACCTCTCCCGGCTAATTTTTTGTGTTTTTAGTAGAGACAGGTTTCACTGTGTTAGCCAGGATGGTCTTGATCTCCTGACCTCATGATCTGCCCGCCTCGGCCTCCCAAAGTTCTGGGATTACAGGCGTGAGCCACCGCGCTCGGCCTCCAAAAATAGTTTTGTCTTAACATATGATCCCGCAATTGCACTGCTAGGTATTTAGCCAATTGAATTTAAAAGCTGTCTACACAAAAACGTGCACATGAATCTTCATAGCCGCTTTACTAATAATTGCCAAAAACTGGAATCGACCAAGGTGTCCTTCCATAGATGAGCAGATAAACTCTGGTATATGCATACAAGGGAGTATTATTCATCATTATAATTCAGAAATGAGATATCAAGCTCTAAAACAATGCCGAGAAAGCTTAAACAATATTGCTAAGTGAAAGAAATCAGTCTGAAATGGCTATATACTATGTAATTTCAATTATGTGACATTCTGGAAGAGGAAAAAAACTATAAAAACAGTAAAAACTCATTGGTTGCCAGAGGTTTAGGGGAAGAGACAGGAATGAATAGGTGAAACACAGCGGATTTTTTGGGCAGTGAAACTGCTCTATATAATACTATAATGGTGAATACATGACCTGTTGTGTTTGTCAAAACCTGTAGAGCTTTACAACATAAAGAACAGACTTTCATGTGTGCAAATTGAAAACATCATTTACGAGGTCAGGGGATTGATTCTAGAAAAGAAATGGCTGTTTCTAGGACTGGGGAAGAAAATATGCAATATGAACCTGAGCAGCCTAGCAACTTGTAGTGTCAAAAATAAAGAAGTACTCAATTTTTTTTTTTTTAAAACAACAAACACATTGATATATGTTAAAAGGATACAAGAGTCAACTGAAAGAACTCTCAGTAGCCAAAGCTGGAACAATTTGAGCAAAAAATAAAGTAGTATTGGATTATAATCCAAAATATAAAATAGACATTCATGAGACCATAATGATATACATAAATGATTTCATAAATTAATTAATGAGAGAGGACAAAAGTCTCTCATACAAAAGAATTTCAAGTAAGTTATGTAGATATTCCACTCTACAGGAAAGGAAACGTGACTCTACACTCCTTAGGGATTTCTGTGCATTGTGACTTCTCGCCAAAGAGCACATGGGAAAGGAGGAAAAAGAGTAACCTCACAGTGGACAAACCTGACAAAAACTACTTCAGCCAGGAGATCAAGGTCAACATCATCAGCGATAAATCTTGTTGAAAGTATGTACAATGAAAAGGGCACTTTACTTCTGTAATTTTTCTCCCCCAAACCCATACCTCTATAGTATGCATGAGAAAAATATCAAGCAGTTTCCAATAGGGGAGCATCCCACATCATAGCTGACCAATACTCCTCATAACTGCCAAGGTCATCAGAAACAACAAAAGTCTGAGAAACTACCAGAGCTTAGAGGAACTTGTGGAAACCTGAGAGCCACAAGTTATGTAGTATCCTGGATGAGATCCGGAAACAGAAGAACATTAAGTAAAAACTAAAGCAATCTAAATAAACTATGAATTTTAATTCATAATAGTGTATCAACATTGGTTTGCTCATTTTAACAAATGTACTATCCTAAAGTAAGATGTTAATAATAGAAAAACTGTGTATGTGGGGATATATGAGAGCTTTCTGTACTATTTGCTTATTCTTTCTGTAAATCTAAAACTCCTCTAAAAATAAAGTCATTAATAAAAAGTTACTGCAAGAATAAAAATAAAGGTAAAATAAATAGTGTTTCAGACATACAAAATCTGAAAGGATCCATAAACAGCATAAATGTGCGATAAGAAAAGAAAAGAAATGTTTTAAAGAGTCCTTTAGGCCGAAGGAGAATGATAACAGATGGAGATAGGGATTATATAAAGAAATGAAAAGCAATACGACCAGTAACTACATGGGCTTTTTTCCTTATGATTTAAATATTTAAAAAATATAATTAACTGTTTAAAACAAAAAAGTAGAAACAACACATCGTGGAGCTAACACGTATAAACAGATTTATAGCCAACAATAGCATAAGGCTAGGAGGGGAGAAATGGGAATATGCTGTTGTAAGATTCTTATACTACACATATTTGAAGGTATACTATGTAAGATAAAGATGTATACTATACTTACTAACACAGCCATTAAACAAAGCTATGCCTAATAAGCCAACCAAGAAGAAAAAATAAAATCATGTAAATAATTAATTCATGATAAGGCAGAAAAAAATAAACTAAGGACAGATTGGCCAAATAGAAAACAAGGTGGTAGACTTAAACCCAACCATCTCAGTAGTCACAGTAAATGTAAACGGTGTAAATACACCAATTAAAGGCAGCAATTGCAGGATTAGGTTTAAAAAGGAAGATCAAACTATGTGCTGTCTAAGAGAAATTGATTCTTTTAGATTTACTTTTTATTTATTTATTATTGATACAAGGAAACTCACTTTTAATATAAGTGGTTTAGGGGAGGAGACAGGGATGACAAGGTGAAACGCAGGGAATTTTTGGGCAGTGGAACTGTTCTGTATGATACTATTATGGTGGATACATGACATGACACGTTTGTCAAAACCTATAGAACTTTACAAGACAGAGCAAAAATAAAAGGATGAAAAGTGATGGTTAAAAGTAAAAGGATGGAAAAGTGATGACATAGAAACATGAGTCAAAAGAAAGTTTGAATGGCTATATTAATATCAAAGTAAATTTCACAAAAACCAAAATTATTTAGAACAAAAACTGTCACTTCACAAAATAATAAAATGTCAATTAACCAAGAAGACATGCAACTCTAAACATTTATACACCTAATAACAGAATAAAAGCTGCCACTTCAAACAATTGGCATGATATAAAGTTTGCATTGCCCATTAGAGTAGGCTCTAAGTGTATTTTTCCAAGACTTTGACTCTTAAGTTTTTTGTTTTTTCTCAACAACTCACTATATCCCTGAACTTTGAACACTATGAGTCAGTTCTGCTGAATCTTAAAAAATAGTGATATTTTGACGTTTGCTGTGATTGTCTTCATACATACTTTTATGAGAAAATACAAATAAGAGAGAACAGAGTCTGGATTTGTTTTAACTGCAAATGTTAGTCATTGATTTAGCAAGATCTTTATAATGAAAGTTCTGTGGTCTATTTCCTATACAATTCTGAGTGATATGCTGCTACCATATTGACCAAATATGAAGTGCTTCCTCTTTGGGTGACATGACAGCAGCAGAGTACCTCTCTGAGTCATTTGATATTGATTTTTGGTCTTCACTTCCTGAGATTTTTTTTTAAACCCCAAACTGCTAATTAGAGCAACTTGATATTTCTATGTCTTATGATGTGATACAGAGACAGTATCCCGAAGCTCATTTCATTTCTGACAAGAAGATCATGTAGCTGAGGGAGGGGTATGTGTGTAGGGGTCTTATGTATGACTGAAGAGGCAGTGTTTCAATGTTACATTTTCTGTTTTTTTTTTTTTAATTTAAAAAAACATGTTGCAAAACTAAGGTTGAGGTTAGTCCAGGACCATTTTTTAACTACTTGAACATCTCCTAATTTGCGCATTAATTCTGACTATATTATCAATTCAGAAATTCAAGAGATGTTCCAAAGTTTAATAACATCTTCCAATGCTTTTAGGTAATTGGTCATTGCTTTGCTAGCCTAGTGTTTGTTGTTTTTAATCTACATGCTTTCAGTGGTCTCCAAAGCAAGTTGATTTCCAAATGGCTTTCCAAACATTATCTTTTCTAACAGATAAATATGAAAAAAGTAAAATTCTTTTACTTTCAGATAGGCATGATATAAGGATCATATCCACATATCGCTATGTAGTTTCATACCTCTATCAATTACTATTCACTCACCTCCTTTCCTAGATGCTTCAAATTAACTGGTAATTGTATCCCTTTAAAGAGCCCATCCCTAGAACTTGACACTGCTCTTGATAACCTATGTGGAGGTTTGAAAGGAAGCTACTCGCTGGAAGGCTTGAAGGACACCAGGTGACCTGGTTTGTCTAACAAATAGTTTTTCTTTTGCTGGCTGTTTAACCAGTGTTTGCCTTGTGTGTAGATTGCATGCTCTGACTGGGGTTTTTAGAGGGGTGGGAGAGAAAACAGATGGAGCCTGCCTACTAGAGAGGTGGAGAAGAATGAGGCCAAGTGAAACAGAGGGCTGAAAGCATGAAAGCTACTGCAGGGAGATATTTTAGGGGAGGAGTTGACAGGATCAACATGGATGTAAAGGATGGTTTTGCTACATGATATACAATATAATTTTGCCCCCCCTCAAAAACATTAGCAAATATAAAAATTAGGTATCTACAGTTTTGATGGGGAAAATGTGCTGAGAGTGAGTGGTCTTGGGAAGAAAGAACCATGGCCCAAGTGACCGAGTGACAATCAGATTACTCCTGGAAGCAGCACTTCTAAAACAAAAGAAGAGAAAGTTATCCACCCTTTGTTTTTCTGCCGCTTCAAAGATGGCAGAGTCTATAGTAACATGCAGAACAGTGAAATGAGATGAGGTTAACCTCTTTGGAGAGGAAATGATGAGTCAGTTGCCATGGGAGTTGAAAAGATAAGACTTTTTTTTCTCTTCCTGTGTTGCTCACAGAAGTATAGTAACTGAAGTGTTTTAATAAAAAGTTCTCATCTCAAGGCCATCAATGGCTCATCATACACATATGTGACTCCAGCAATACAAATTAGATGGTTTTTTCAAATCACAGCACAACTGAAAGGGAACAGAGAGTACTTGGAAAGCTTAAATGGGGGCAGGAGGGATAGTCTATTGCTTCAGATTTAGCAAAATGTGTTCAGACATTTTAATAAAATCTGCTGAAAAGAGGCAGACTGGTTTTATATCTTTTGGTAAAGAATCCAGTTCAAACAGAGTTGTGAGTAAGAGTAGCTTTTGGGCGAAGTGAAGGATGGTAACTGAGTAGGGTGAACAGGATATGGGACAGAGCTCAGCAAGGGTGGGCTTCAGTCTGGCATGAAGCCAACAAGGCAGC
Organism: Hylobates moloch; assembly: GCF_009828535.3. Classification (NCBI taxonomy): domain Eukaryota; kingdom Metazoa; phylum Chordata; class Mammalia; order Primates; family Hylobatidae; genus Hylobates; species Hylobates moloch. Next base: position 51,691,098 of record NW_026652281.1, read on the forward strand.
AGGTAGTCAGGGAAGTTCAAATATTCCAGCCACTGTATTGAAAGCTTCTCTTCTTTAGAAGCAGGCTCCATATTTTAGTCGTATTTGTATTTCTCCAAGACCATACATAATTAAGTGCTTAATTTGAGCACTGGGTAGATTCAAATTATATGAGAATTAGAGTTCTGGGTGCTCATAGGAGAAGATAGCTTGGCTTAATAACTTTTATCAGTGGAAATGAGATCAGAAGTTCCCATGCCAGCCCCATATCTGATTTAAATCACACATTATATTCTTACTTGCTTCCTTCTTTCTATAAAAAAAATTTATACTGTTACAAATATCCCTCCATCAAAATGTCAGACCGTCACCTACTCAATTATTTGGGAGGGGAGCATTTCTCATGGTATTATCCCAAATTATCATTAGAATTTCCAATCTGTCATAATGCACAGATTTAATAGGACAGCTCAAAAAAGATTTACTTGAGAAATGTGATGAATATAGAGAAAGAAAAATATATCATCACTCCGGAAATCCATGGATTTTCTTCAGATGCCATACCTGTACCTTACTCTTTTCCACTTCTATAATTACCTCTCCTTCCTTACTTCTATTTGCCCATTAATCCTCTAGAGACCAGCTTGCATCACCATCACTCCAGTAAAACTTTTCTTGTCAAAGACATCATTGATGTCCATGTTGCAAATACAACAGACATGTCTACAACTTCGTCTATTCAGCATCTCACTGCCTTTGGATACTGTCGTTCCACTGTCCTCCTCCTCCTTTTTTTTTCTTTTGGAGATGGAGTTTTGCTCTTGTCGCCCAGGCCGGAGTACAGTGGCACGATCTCGGCTCACTGTAACCTCCACCTCTCACGTTCAAGTGATTCTCCTGCTTCAGCCTCCCTAGTAGCTGGGATTACAGGCGTCTGCCACCATGCCTGGCTAATTTTTTGTATTGTTAGCAGAGACAGGATTTCATCATGTTCGGCAGGCTAGTCTTGAACTCCTGACCTCAGGTGATTCACCCGCCTAGGCCTCCCAAAGTGCTGGGATTACAGGCGTGAGCCACTGCACCCAGCCCTCCTCCTCCTTTAAAAAAAAAAAAACAAAAAAAACACTTAAATATTTAACATACGGTTATTTAACATATAGTTAAATGATTTAAATGTACTAAAGGGCTCCTCATAACAAAACAACAGTATCTTCAATTGTCGGTTTTAACAAATAAAAGTAGGTACCACTGAGGACATACTTAGGTTTAAAAAGTGTTTATTTGGCCGGGTGCGGTGGCTCACGCCTGTAATCCCAGCACTTTGGGAGGCCGAGGAGGGAGGATCACGAGGTCAGGAGATCAAGACCATCCTGGCTAACACGGTGAAACCCCGTCTCTACCAAAAATACAAAAAATTAGCCAGGCGTGGTGGCAGGCACCTGTAGTCCCAGCTACTCAGGAGGCTGAGGCAGGAGAATGGCGTGAACCCTGAAGGCAGAGCTTGCAGTGAGCTGAGATCGCACCACTGCACTCCAGCCTGGGTGACAGAGCGAGACTCTGTCTCAAAAAAAAAAAATTGTTTATTTATATAAAACTCAAATTTAGCTGAGTCTCCTATATTTTACCTGGCAACTCATGCCACCATGTCCTATGCCTGTTCTTCCTCCCCAGAGGCAATATTTTCTAATTTTAAAAAGCTGTTTTTTCACTTAGCTCCATATTTCTAAATAACATTTTTAAAATACTGATTTTTTACATTTTATCTTTGCTTCCATAATGATAAATGAAAAGTTAGCTCCCTTATATTCTTCCCATTTCCCTCTTCCTTATGCTTTCAGTATTTGCTGTGCCAATTATTGTTTCCTTACAATATTTAGCAAAATGCCAACACTGTCATATTCTTATTACATCAAACTTAGGTAACATTCTTTGACTTTTGCTAAGGTGGGGAAATTAGGCTTCTGCCCACGTTTTCTTTTTTCCACTGGTTCCTCTCATTCTCTGCTTTCTGTATTTATTGAATCTACAAGGTTGATACTATATGCCATTTGTTCTGTAACAGTAATTAGGCCTACAAGTTGATTCTAAAAACTGAAAGTCAATGAAGTGTTTACATTATTGTGGCTTTGTAGATATTGTTCCCTGAAGAGCCAATAATGCCTACTGTGGTTTTCTTTTTCTTTCTTTCTTTCTTTCTTTCTTTCTTTCTTTCTTTCTTTCTTT